>NC_062262.1:23194401-23500242 GCF_916048215.2 Malus sylvestris
AAATTCTTTAAAATCAATTTCTAATTGAATACACCTAGAATGTTATAAACTTCTTTAAAATCTTAATTGAATACACTTGAATTTCTAAGGTTTTTAATAAACTATTTTAAAATTCTAATTGAATACACCTAGAATTTCAGAGAATCACTTAAAATCCTGATTGAATACCCCTAAATTCATTAAAAGAATTAAAATCCCTTAAAATCCCAATTGAATACACCCCCCTTAAATAATAATAAAATTTTACTTATTAAGTGGGATCAACTGTATGAATCTTAGAACATCATTACGCTTATTCTGTGACAAGTCATCCGTTTAGATTTAAGTACTCCAAGTCTTTTTTGAGAGTCTCTTGCCAAGTCTTCTTAGTCCTTCCTCTACCCCTTCGGCTTTGAACCTTTGTCGTGTAATCGCATCTTCTAACCAGAACGTCTGTAGACTTCGTTTCACATGTCCAAATCACCTTAACCGATTTTCTCTCAACTTACCTTTAATTTCGGTTACTCCTACTTTACCTCAGATATCTTCATTCCTAATTCTAATCATTTCTCGTGTCTCCATAAATCCGACGAAACATTCTTATTTCCGCTACACTCACTTGGGAAATTTGAAAAATATAACCAAATTTTAGGCTCCATTTAGGTTATAGCCATCATTTAAATTTTATAATAATTAGTAATTACAACAAAAACTTGATGTAAAAATACTAATATACCCTTGATATTAGGGTTCCTTGCAATAAACAAAACATAATCTTTAAACCACTTTAAAATGATGAATTAATGTCCATCACTTTTTTATTTTCATTATTCTCTAGAATTTTTAAACTACTTTTTGCAACCTTCTGGATTTTTGCAAAATGATACAAAAGCCGTATTTTTATCTTTGGTTGCACTTTCATTGTTCAATCACTTATCAATTTTAAAATCTTATTGGAAGTATCAAGATGCCTAACAATTTAATCTCAAAGGCTTTATTATTATTATTTGTTTTTAATTCACGCTTTTATTATGATTTAAAGGTTGAAAACATTCAAACGTGTAGTTAAAGGTTGTAGACATCCGAAGGTAGTTTAAGGGTTACATAAAATAATGAAAACAAACAAAAAAAATGATAAGAGATTAATTACTAATTGATGTCAATTTGACAAAAATAATGCGGGAATTCGAAAAACTCTCTCCATCTATATTCAGATTTGCAGTATTACTGGTTATTGTGAGAAATTCTAATATTAAGTGTGTATTAGTACTTTTACATCAAATTTTGGTTATACTTATCAATTAATTAAAGTGGCGGCTATAATTCTACATGAGATCCAAAATTTGGTTATTTTTCCAATTTTCCCCCACTCACTTTGTGTACATGTTGATGCTTCATCGCCAAACATTCAGTGCCATAAAGCATTGCTGACCTTATTGCCATCCTATAAAAAATTTCCCTTGAGCTTTAGTGGCATATGACGGTCGCACATCACTCTCGATTCACTATTGCACTTCATCCATCCAGCTTGTATTATATGATTAAGGTCTCCATCCAATTATCTGTTTATTTTGTAAGATAGATCCTAAGTAATGAAAGCGGTCGCTCTTTAATACTTCTTGATCTCCAATCCTCACCCCCAACGCATTTGAACCTCCATTCGCGCTAAACTTGCACTTCTTATACTTTGTCTTTGACTAACCTGGGCAAAGACCTTTAGATTCTAACACTTCTCTTCAAAAGTTAAGCTTCGTAGTTACTCATTCCTAAGTTTCATCAACATTATATCTTCTGCGAAAAGCATACACCAACATAAGGCTAATCTAACACTAATTTAACAAAATCGATCGTTTGACAAAAAAAAAACTAAGTTAAGTTCACCCAATTAAAAAAAAATTCTCACTAAACTTTTCAATTTGCCATTCAATTTTAAGTTCACCCAACTAATAAAAATCCTTTCTTCTACACCCATCTTCTTCATCTCTCTCATTAGCTGATGTGGTAAAAGCTAACACACAAATTAAACTTGTAAATGATGTAATTGTAGTATAAATAAGTAGGAATCTTTCTATTCCAGATATTATAAGGGATGCTAATCAACACAAACTAAACTAATAAAACTGAAAACTAAGTTAAACTAACAATGAAACAATGAATGGGGGATTTTGAACGAATTTAATTAAAATTGAAATACAAGTAAATGGCAACAAGTAAGTTAAGTTGTGAATGAAATACGGATGAAATGATAGCTAACGGATTCTTCTCCTCACATGAAACATGTGTATACAAGTCAATATCCAGTTATTATTCCTATAAACCAGAATGACAATACCCTAAATTAACTGTGAAAAGCACTAAATAACTCTCAAATTTTCCTAAGTTCATTGAATTGGACTCAGTGATGCAGCCAAATTATTCTTCTCAAGTTCCCTAACTAGCATGATAGAGATACATCTCGAAGATCATTAAGTTATGTGAAAATCATAAGTATTGGCGAAACATTTGTACCTATGAAAAGCATGATAATCCTGCCAAGGATTATACTTAAATTGAACATGACTAGGGACTTTTACTACTTATAAATATAAGTTTATAATGATCAAGTGAAATTCTCTTATATTCTAGAAATTCAAGCATGCAAACTAAGTTGGCCACCCTTAAAAGACATACAAGAATAAGTTTTCTATAAATCAGATAAATAAATTGCATTCACGTTTAATGAAACAATAATTGGATGTAATCAATTAATATAAAATATATGTTCATATCTTCGAATTCACCTCTAGCTAAAAAGAGACATAGTTGCACATGTTCATCATGCCTAAAAAGCAAACTAAAATAAACATTGATACTTAAAACAAAGATAGAAAAAACTTTGAAAATTCCAGCAACTTCATTGTGAATAATAGGCACGGCACGCTTGTGTAAAACGTTGAGGACATTTGTATATGTGTGCGGCACAACTGAATCTAAGGAAGAAAGGGATGAGGCGTTTGAATTATTTTAGGATTCTAAAGAAACAGTTTTAGAGTGTTGGAATGTGACTAGGACTTTCCCTTGCAGTTGGAGATATGATAAGATAAGATAGTGTTTCACTCCAAGTAAGACTTCTCTTACTTGTGTAATTCCTTGTATTCCAAGCTTCAACTTTAATTCCTTCATACATTAGCATGTGTTTAACACCTTTTAAACTCCAAAAAGGTCCAGCGCATATCCATGCACGCTATCAAATCGAAGTCCAAAACTGCTCCTAATTGCTCCATTTGATCTCTAATTATCAACTTTACCAAATGGACATTCAATAAAACAAAAATAACTTAAATCACTACAACAAATGAAAATTAACTCAGTGAATACAAAGAAATAAGATAATAAAGTCGCATAAAAATGCTTCTATCAGCAGAACAAAGGTCCCTATTATGGCAGCTATGAACCACGTCATGAGTGACAAGAAATCTAATTAAACCAAGGTTAGCAAGGGTCAAAGACAATGAATTAGATTGAACAATTATTTAAGCCAAATCCTATGAATGACAAAGATGTTACATTTATTAATTACATTAGATGGTCATGGGCATGAATACAAGGAAATTACTACTTCCCTTCATTTACATCAAAATCGCACATTTGATGAATTTTTTTTATTTACTTGTTCAATTATTGCTGAACTACAATGGTTTATACTATCCATTTCGTGAGAAAAATGTAGGGGTGGGGGAGAAGATTGCATCAAGAAGTTAGTTTTGATAAATATAAACTGTCCAATGTCATAGCATTTCATGTCTACATACTACCATTCAGAATTTATGCAGTAACAACCAGTTCACGTAGAAAGCTCTACTCAATCCACACTTAATCCTAAACATCGAGGGTTAGCTCAAGTTTACAGAGTCATAAGCCGTAAGCCGAAGCCGCAGAGCAGTCATAGTTTGGTTATGATCGTAGATTTTTCATAGCTTCCTTATGAGGAGAAACATCCTCTGGTCGAGTTCAAAGTTCTTGAATTGTGAGGCTTCCCCCTTCAACATCATCAAAAGCCCGCCAAATGAAGCATTTACCTCCCTGAAGCCACAAGACAAAACCCAATAAAAACACATCCTCGATTATATGATATAAACACGTAGTTAGACCCCAATACTTTTTTGTCTTTCTGTACGAGAAGTAATTGGAGCAACTGATTGTCTTAGGAATAGCATCATCATCCTCTACAATTTGTTTAGGAAAAAACAAGGATCATATTTGTCGAGGATATAATACCTTAAGCGGACTTTTATCAAATTCATGTGAGCTTATTGCCTTATTATACCAATTCCAGATGCCTACAGTTTAGCTTTTGTTGTCTTTGTCACGAATAAACAAATAAATAGCATCATAGTTAGATCCTAAGAAGTGAAAGTTTTTATACGTACGCTTTTGGATCACGTTTAGAACCTTCTGAAATCTTAAAAAGCTTCCCTTGCATGACATACTCATATTCATCAGCCAATGTCCTGCGATTGCCCTGCAAAAAAGGGTAAACTTTACTGGTCAGGCATAATGTGGCTCAATAATTTGGTAAAACCGAACACAAGCAACTACCGCTGAGAACAAGGGTCAAGAAAACATGGAACACAATCATCCTTAGGAATCATCTACTTGTTCTCATTGTCAATTCATTATGGACAGAGATGCGACCTTTCATATTGACCTTCAAGCTATCATACGTACACCTAATAATTTGATCAAATCCAAGCAGATACTATCACCAACTTGAAGTGTCAGCCCCGCCATTTTATTTGTCAGTTTAAGAATAAATTTATTTGAAGGCAAGAAAGAAATATTCTAACCTAAAGGCACATAAATTAAATCTAGAAAATAATAAGGCATTCCAATAAATAACAATCTCAAGATGTGGTGGAAATCTGCAACTTTGAAGATTCCCATATTCCATAAGTTAAAACCCACCTACACAAGAGTGTAATAATAAATGATCAACCGACTATGCCACTGGCAATGTAAGTTGTAACACCATTCACCATGAATTTTCCCCTAGCAATCAAGTTCTCTGGACAACCGAATTACTCTATATTTCCATCCATCCCAAAACAGTATTTAGGAGGAACCACGGAAGACCAGATGTGCTATTAATAAACTAGATTATGCTCCGAGTACATGAATAACAACATTTAACAGAATAACTACTGACCACGCCATAATTTGTCTGAAATCTCAACCTCACTCAAGACATCGGCCATCATGTCACAAGTTTGGAAAGCCACCCATGCTCCAATCACACTTTCAAATGCCAAAGCTACATGACATCCTCACTGCCCTCCTACACCAACCTCCTAAACCATCACTATATTACCTCCATCATCCTTCTCAGGTTGTCCTACAACAAATCTCCACAAACTAAGAAAAGCCTAATTGATTGGATTATGCAGCTTAAAATCCAGATCAACAGTTAACATGAACCCAGTATTTTCCACCATACTAAATATACCTCTACTCTTTCCCCATCCGTGTTCATAAGAAGTACCCCTGAATCTTGAATGCAATGGCACATTGAATAACAATGACAGACAAAAAATAATTGATAGATCATAGACGGGATCAAAGTTATCTCTCAACCCTTAAAAGAAGTAATGACTTTCTTTTCACCCAACTAATTGCTCACATTTCACAAACTTTTCATAAATCTCTCACGAAAAAGGCCTTCTTAAAATATGAACCCCATCTAAGTTCAAGATAGGTCGGATGAAAGGAAGGAAAGCCTACTTCCATCTCCATTGCATTACTAAATGCGTTTCAGTTGGCACATCAAAGGAAATTTCATGTTTGAAAATCAGAAGTACTAGTACATGTACCTTACTTAGATCATGGTAGAGAGTGGCTAGCAGACTCTGGGCATGTATCCGTAAAATGAAAATGCCATTGCAAATACCAAAGTTGTAACCGCAAATGTAACTTGCTGAGAATATATCCCACCTCAGGAAAACAATAGTGTTTCCTGACAATACAAGGTCATGGGCTTGTACATCTACAGCCAATTGGTTTTGAGCTGTGGATGCTCTAATTCTATCATTGTATCAGAGAAAACAATTCACGTATTGGGCCTAGTGAACACACGTGCTCGCATGTCACCCGATATATGTTGCCCCACGTGTCTGGCTCAAGTCAGATGACAAGTGAGGAATGGAAAGGTAAAAAATCCACACAAAATCAAACATCCCAGTCAGTTTATTACAAGCTTATACAAATTTCAGAAGTTCAAACCCATCACAGGTCACAAAAAGCTTAAATCCATACCACATGTGAAGGTACCAAAACCATGCATCACTATGGATGTAGCTCAGGCTTCAAGTTTCTGTCCAAGTTATTTCCACAAATATAGTTTATTCGTTTTAGTGGTAGGTGAAGTGATAGACAAGGACAGTATATTCAAACTGAGCTAACAAGAAAAAGCGTAAACAAAATTTCAGGATGTCATGGACCATGTTGGACTTTGGTGATACAATGTGACAAATGAACAGATACCACTCTGATTTACAATAATTCAAAACTTACTAGCTAGGTGATATCATCACCTAGCTAACCTTCATTAGACAATAGAAGATCTGGCACAAATGATATACAATGCAAGATGTGCATAACTATCTAACCTTAATATGCAGGCTCATTTTATCTACAACTTACGTTCACCTTCCAGTGGCCTTTGTTAATCACTAATTACTTATTACAAAGACTTCGGCATTTCCCTATGTGAAAGGACCAGGACTGCCTTTCCGAAACCACCTAATAGACTAACCATGAAATCCAAGACAAGATACACATGACTTACAGAAACTGCTAGAGACCCCAAAAATACCCAAACAAAAAATCCTAAATAAACCACCATTGAAATTTCAGAAAAACAGTACGGGTTTCCGGAGAAAAAAAAAACCAGTTTTGCCATTCGAGCTAAAATCACCGATAACTCTCAAGCTAATAACCCAAGTTATAAATTCACTTTCACTGTACACTGGCACATGCTTTCATACATGTCACATATTACCAATACAGGATTACAGATACAGTAAAAAAATACAAGAAGGGAATCCATAAATAAATATATAAGCAACAAAGTAAAAACACAAGTTTGAGTAAGTACAGGTTTTACCTGGGTGAAATAACCAGTATCAGGAGTTCCATCCAAATTGATTGTGGAAGTTAAAGCCATTGAGAATTTCTCACCTTCCCTCATCGGATACACCTCTGAATTCACATCCAGGTGCATGAACATCTCGCAAGTCTCACTCTTTGCTTCCACTCGAGTAACTTTCAAAGCGCAACAAATTAACAATTATTGAATAAAATTTAAAATTTTCTTGAAAAGGATTATGTAATTTCGAATAAGAAATTCGAAAAGATGGATGGGAATACCTTTATCGAACTTTTTGCCATCTGGGTTCAATCGCAGAATCTGAAATATGTCCTCGAACAGACGATCAACCATCCTTGCCGCTCTGAACGCCGAGTGCTGTCTCGCTACAAAGATGGTGTTCTGAGTAGTGGGCCGACTGTGGGGCTTGCTTGCGGGAGATTGGCATTTAACTGCGAAGCTACCATCTCCCACCTTGACATGCTGAACGGTCCTGATCTCCCAAAAAATTCCACAAGTAAAAATAAAGATTAAGTACTTAAAACCCCTAACATTTAGTGTTATTCTAAATTGGTTCAAACATTTTTGAATATTCCAAAAAAATACTTAATTTATTGAAAGTGTAACATCCGTTAAACCCAAGTTAATTTTCTGCTAAAATAACTAGAGCTTACTTTGTTTCCAATCAATAAAAGGTCATTGAACTAACAGTCACCACCACTCTCATCAGGTCATCACCACTAAAAACTAATGCGCAACCACCAACTCCACCCTACAACTCAAGGCCACTCTAAACATGAGCAAAACAAATATGCTATAGCAGCTGGAAGTAGTCACAAAAGGTATCCACTTCACATCATCACCCACACAGATCACATAGAACTTCAACATGTTATCAAAGAGGCAGTTCTGGTGGCAGATGCACTTTTTGACTCAAGGCTTACAATAGGCTTCAAATACTAGAAATATAACCAAATTCAATCTTGTAGGTGGTGGCGACTATTTGATCGGGTTGTTCTATCTCCTTTAATATCAAGGATTATGATGGTAATACATCAATATCAACCTATGTTCTTTCTCCCCTCCTTTCTAAGTCTTCCTCCCTTATTACCTTATCAAATTTAACTCACCTTAGGTCTTAATATTTTTCAATCAAGTAGGCCAATCAAAGCTTTCAAGACTAGTATAAAACTTGGAAAAGGGTTTGCATGGTTGGAGGTTAAGCTTGGAGTTGGCGAGGGTTTGATATTTTCGGATCTTCATTTTTGTTTTCTGTTTTATTTGTGAATTTGTTTATTTATTTGTTTCATCTTTATGTATTTTTTGAATTTATTATTATTATTATTATTATTATTTGTGTCCAAGTAAGCTAAAAGTGAGACCCATTGTTACCCGATGGGACATTATCAATAGGTTGGATGCTTGTTGGAATGTTTCAAAAGGTTGAGACTAATTTTGAATGACAATAAAAGAATGAGGGACTTTAAGTATTTAATCCTAAAAATAAATAAATAGATTTGACCGCTCTATTGTAACATATTTAGAGCAACTCTAGCCCAATTTTTTAGGCTGGCCTAAAGTCCAAAAAAGAGGTCGGCACCCCCCAAAATCACTCCAGCCAAGCCTAATAGGCTGGCACTCAGCCCAAGCCAGCTTCTAGGCCGACCCAAAACGTGTTGAGCAAAGGCCCAGCCTATGTGACATCACGCTGGCTTCAGCATGACGTTGTATAATCTCATCTCTAGCGCCTATGTCGTCTGGCATCACCGATCATCCCACAAACCTAGTCACCAAATCTTGCCTTCTCCTTTGTACATGAGTTGTTGCCCCCTTTTCCAACCATTGAATTGATTAAAGCTTATGTTTGAAGATTAAAGCTTATAAATCCCAAATATAGAAACACCAAAATCTACGATAAACCCATAAAACTATTACCTTGGGTTGTAGTGCTCTTATCTAGAAATCCATAGGCAAAAACGAAATCAAATTTGGAGCTGTAAATCATAAATTATATTAAAAACTTGATTTGGGATTTTTGAGTAAAAGAGATAGCTCTCTCTGATTCAAGGAATAACAAGAAAGATCTGCTGGTCTTTTGATCCAAATGAAATTAGGTGCATATTCAGCTTCCTCATTTGAAGAAGAAAACATGGAGAAAAATGGGAGAAAAAATGAGAGGGGAGAGAGAAGGTTGGTCGGAGAAATAAGGGGAGAATACAAAGGATAGGGAATGGAAACATTGGGAAGGAAACAAAAATGTTGAGTGCATTTTTGCTCAACACCATTTAATGTGGTGTATGCTCACCATCCTAATTATCACCATTAGATGAGTTTGAATTTCGAGATTCGTGTAGTAGATAAGCACAAATCTCGAAATTCAAACTCATTTAATGGTGATAAATAGGGTGGTGAGTATACACCACACTAAATGGTGGTGAGCAAAAATACTTCCAAAAATGTTAGACCTTTCGAGAGAAAGGAAGAAATTTCCTAAAAGAAAAAAAATAAATTAATGATAAAATATTAATTGATATGAATGAAATAATATAATATGAGATAGGTTGAGTGTCAGCGTATTTTTTAGGGGTAGAGTTGCATTTGGCCAATTACTGTTTATTGGGGTCAATCACTATTCATTTGAGTGGATTAAATGGGCTGGGTGTTAGCGCATTTTTAGGGGTGGAGTTGCTCTTATGGGCGTATTTTAGAGAAGCTTAAAAATCTAAGGGTATTCAATTAAGATCTAATTTTTATTTTTTTTTGTAAATGTTTAAGTATATTTTAGAGAAGTCTGTTTGACTGTGGCCACGAGCATGGTGAAATACCATAGCTGCTCTGGGTTGGGAAGAAGTGGATAACCGTGGCTTGCCATTAGTTGTCTCCTTTTTTTTTTTCAAAAAGAAAATAATTAGAATGTTAAAGTTACAGAAGTCTATAGAATTTCATGTGTATGAATCTATTAAAGTTTGGATGTATTCAAAATATCATTGATTTTGAAAGCATTTTGAAATTAATGGCTTTTTAGAGATTTTGTGATGTATTATAGATAATAAAAATCTCACCTCTCATCCAAAGATTTTGATGGATTTTTCTCTTCCATCTTCTCATAATATAATCAACCACCAATCCTCCCACCGCATTTCTACCACCATCCTCTCCACCTTGCCATCACCATCACTGCCACCATTACCTTGTATCGAACATTACCACCACCATCCTCTCCACTGCCACCATTACATCTACCAAGGGAAGAGCCGTGAAGGGACTAGAATGGTCACGGGTGTACCCTGACATTTTTTTTTTCACCCAAGAAAATTAAAGTTATCCCTTTGATTTAAAATAATTTTTCAGGGTATTCTGGCCCCAACTAGAATCTTTTCCTTATTTCCTTCACTAGGTTCGGTATGAGGTTGGTGGCTTTTATGCCGTTAACTGGGATCACTATGAGTTTTGAGTGACTCAGATGATCAGAACAGAGAGAGAGAGAAAATCGACGAGAAAGCTGGTTTTATTTTTATTTTCGCCTATTTTTTTTTTCTCTATTTCTTGAAATCTTTAAATGCTAATACTTTTGCTTTTCCTTTTTCTATTTCCTCCTTCTTTCTTTCGCTTAAAGGGACTTTTATTTTTAATCTTAGTCATGATACTGGGTATGAGGGTTGAGTTGAGGAAGATGATAACAAGAACGGTATTATACCAATACCAAATGATGAGGGTCGGTAGCTTAGGACAAGACATATCCTTATTTTTTTTAGATCAGAAGAGCGTTTTATGGTGAGACTTTTGGCTCCTCCTGAACCACCTTGGTAAGACCATCACCACCACCACTATCCTCATCACCACCATAACGCCACCGCCTTTGACCAACATTGTAGCCGCATCCGCCGCCACTAGAACCATGTCAGAATTATCACTATAGGCCCTACCATCACCACCACCATCATTACCTTATCACGACCCTCGCCACCACCATACCTCCACCGCCTACTCCCCACAAACATCACACATGATGGCCCGCCACTTTTTTCAAAACTAATGGAAATGTCCATGAATTTTAATGGACATGCATAAATTCATGATAAAAGTCTCACAGACTTCATTAAAATTCACATAGAATTTACTCAAAATCCATTTCAAGGCTCACAAGCTCTCTCAAAATTCATGGATTTATAACTCCCACAACATCTTCTAAATCTCACTTGAATATCCTCCCCGCCCCCTAGTTTTGTTTTTGACCAAAACAATTTAGTTTTCATTAACTTCCGGAAAACAAAAATAACCATTACGTTTTTATTCATTAGTTCTTATTTTCTGTGTTTGAGATATGTGAGTGCGTGCATATAGGAAAACGGAGGAGGTGTCAAAATGGGCGGTGAGAGTGAAGAGAAGAAAGAATGAAAACAAAATCTTCAAAGTAAGACCGACTTAGAATGGTTTTCGGCTCCTAGTTTTCTTCATTTTGAGTTTTTCTATTATATTTCTTCTACGTGTATTTACTCCATCCTTCCTTTAATCTTTCCCCGCCCTACATTTCTCCCATTTCCTGAATTTTATTTTTAGTTTTGGAATTGTAGGGTCTAAATTCTTACAGTTTCATAAGGTTGTGGGAATGAATTTTTGGTCAATCAAATAGCCGATCCCATACTCCAAACCAAAAGAAATAACTAATACCTATTCCGCTGGTTGTCGGATAATAGAGTTTTATGTTGAAGATATAACAAAACAAAATGCAGTTTATAAGTGGAACTCTATTCTTCACACGTCTCTCATTTCATTTATATACTAGAGTCAACATAACTTTTTGAAGGCTTGGTCATTCATTGAATACTCTTTTAAGCTGAAGTTAACCTCTATTTTTTGGAAATCCAACTTAAAAAAGCAAACTTGAGACTAATAAACTGAGCCTAGGACGTGTTGAAATAATAACTTGCAATGATATCATAATAAACATTTTTAGGCTTATCACCACCACAAATATCATTATTATCATCCTCAACTTAACCAAATTAAATTTTATAACAAAAGACATCAATGTTTGGACCGTAATAAGAAATTACTATGAATAGAAGTCAATGCCAAAAGTTATTGTAAATGAGACTATTTTATACCTTGTGGTTGACCACACTAATTTCTCATGTTAATAAACAAACTCATGTTGTCAAAAGCTCAAATTCTAAACCACAAACGTTCAAGCAAAAGAATCTAACCTCCCTACCCAATGTGGACTACATACAAAATGCTCCCACGTGGCAAGAAGCCCACCAATTTGGAGAAAGCATCGGTCCAGGTCGGTTAGATGTTAGAAAAATTGAATATTCAAAAAAGTTGAAGACAAGGAAGAAGCTAAGTTTGATTTGATGTGTCTTGGAACGTTTGAGTTAGAGTAATTTGGACCTCAAAATTTGTCTGGTTGATGTTCACACACCTTCAAAACCTCCCAGATTCTCCCACACCTTTACTTGCACCACAATACCATCTTCGTTCATCACCAAGTTTTCCCTCTCCTCATAGCTCCTGAATCTTTGGCTAGATTTTCTTATCAAAATCTTCCATTTTCTCGTAAACCCCATCAACAGATTCTTGGCATTTCCCTGAATCCAGCTGCCAAGATTGTTTTTTGGGAAAAATTCTGATCTGGGATTTTCACAAAAAGGTGGTTTGAGCTTTTGAGAGAGAGAGGATGGTGGGAGCTGCTCTGTCTCTGGTAGGTTCGTCGGTGGTGGACTCGCACACTAGTCCTTGCCTGTGTTTGGATGCGCTGCCGACCACGGCGATGAATCTCAAGAGCGGCGGCGAAATGGTTTTGCAGAGGAATTCAATGGCCAAGAAGCATGTGGTGAAACCAGGCTCCTTGGAGTTGGGCAGTTCGTTCATTGATTTTGGCCACGACAGGCGATTTTCGATGAAAGCTCTTCCTGTTACAGGGAATAGGAGTACGAGGAAGCGAAAGAACCGGGGTTTTGTAATTGTTAATGAACTTGGTGGGCAGTATGAAGACAGTTTTGAGGATGTTAAGACGGTGAGAAACTTGTCCCCTATTGAGATTTTTGATGAACTTTCTTTGGATGATGTTTTATATGTTCAACTCTCTTACATACATGATGTAGTTTGTTGGTGTTTTGGTGTGTATGAGACCCTTAGTTGACTACCTTATCCGTTTCTGTATGTGATTGAATTAGGTATTTCCTATGTTTATAGAGTTCACGCCTTTATTTTTAGTCCGCTATGCTGTTTGAAATTTTCTGTAGATATAAAAGATTGAGTAGTTTCTTGAGTCCATTTGATGTGGGAAGATGACCGTAATGTGTTACCGCCATTTGTGCCACAAAACTGATTGGTGCCCCTGCACATTTCGAATGAGCTTATCGAGTTGAACACTCTTCGCATCCATTATAGACTAATTTGTCTGGACTTGCATCATTTCCCAATTTTGTGTAGACGATGGTATGTTTATATGCTTTCGTATGTAACTTAGCTGACTGTAATTTCTCTGCATGCAGCAATTACTCAACTATTTTACGTACAAGGCTGTGAGGACTGTTATGAACCAGCTGTACGAGATGAACCCTACGCAATATAGGTGGTTGTACGAGTAAGTGATCCACAAGTGATCGATCAGGCCACTTTACCATTTTTCGTATTATGGATTTCACCTCATATTCCAACGACTTTGTTGTTCCAAGTATTACTACTACCACTGTTTTATCTAAATCCTGCTTCCATTTTCTTTGGGACAGTTTTGTTGCAACACACAAGCCTGGCGATGGGAAGCGTTTCCTCCGCACCCTTGGGAAGGTATCTATAAATCTTTATACTGTGGTTGCTTCGAACTCAAAACAGGGAAGCCATTTTGTTTTGTTTGTTCTTTGTTTTGTTTCGATTATAATTGTATTAGACGCTGAAAAGAAGGGGTTCCTGTAGACCATTCCTTTCGCAACTCGTTTGCGTGGTTGCAATCACTTTCTGGAAACCTGACTATCTAAAGCACAAGACTCACACTTTCACACACATATTTTCTGGCCCTTTGATGTTTTAGTAAAGAAAAGGATACACAAAATCGGGTTTGGATGTTATACATACGCTATTGTTTACCCACAAATTTACGCGAATGACGGAAATACAACCGGTGCTGATTGACAGGAGAGGCATGAACTTGCCGAGAGAGTAATGGTCACACGGCTTCACCTCTACGGTAAATGGGTCAAGGTAAGCAACTTCAAGCATTTTCTTTTCGAACGAGCAAAGCACTTTGATGGAGAAATGTGAGAACCAATTTTTCTTGAATTCGCTTTGATGCAGAAATGTGATCATGCCGAAATATATCAAGGAATATCAGATGAGAACCTGGAGTTGATGCGTGAACGGCTTTTTGAGACCGTGATATGGCCCTCCGATGACAACACGGAGAAGATTGGCTGATCGGGGATCGTAGCGTTCATCGTGTATGGGTGAGGTTGTTCCTTTGTCTAGTCTAGGTATATTTCACGTTACATACCAATTTGGTTCCCGGTCTGTCATTTATATTATTTGCCACCAACTAATAAGCTGCTGAATATCTGTAGACTGTATATAAGAACGTCGTCCACCTCGTTACGTTTAGCTTCCGATTGAGTATATATTTTCGCATATGAATTTGATCGAAATTATAATGCGACGTAAATGGAGATGATGAACAATTTGAATTGCCCGAACCACGGAATCTCCTCGTGCATGCAGATTCAGTTTGAACTGAACCGAAGACGAGCATTGTAGTGATGTGCCTAACTGTAGGATGCTGTCTATCGAGATATCGTTTTTGCTTTGGTTACGTTGGAAGGGAATCGAATATTTGACCAATTTCTCAGATTTAACGAAACATGCCTACAAATTTGCTTGGCTAAAAGAACTTGGTTCAAAGCTCTATAAACGACGTGAGTAAAAACCCGCTTCAGTTCTTGTCCACGCTATCAATTAACACTTGCGATCTAATAAATGTTCAATTTCCAAAACATTCGTTAATTCAATTTCCCTAAGTTCTAATTGCAATGTTTACATCGTCCACAAGAATGTTAACCCAAGGCCAACATGGTCCCATGTTCAAGTTCAAATATTTGTAGCGCGTTTACGTAAGGGTAATTGGAATCAAGAAACAGAATTGAATTCTGATTACGGTATACTCCGGTGTTTACTAAATCTTGAGGAATCAAAATTTAGTGGGTCCCCACAAATTTTGGAATCCAATTCCAATATTTGGTTGATTTGGATTCCTAAGATAAATGAGGTATTTGGATTCCGGATGGCTTGGGGAATCAGAATACTAACTTTTTTCCCTTTATGCCCTCACTTACTTTCATTATTTCCAAGATTATCCTTTTAACCCTAGACTATTATTTCCCTTTTCACGCTACAATATCTTAACGTTTTGGAACGGTTAGTTGATTAATTCAGTCGACCTAGAGTAAATTCAATCGATATAAAGTAACTCTGTAAATACATGCATAATCATTTTGTTACTCAATGCAGAATCCGTTTGTTACTTCATGCAGAATCAGTTTGTTACTCAATGCAGAATCAGTTTGTTACTATTATATACTATATCAAATTTTATTAAAAAAAAGTATATAAAATATTTGATTTGGGATAAAGGCATTTTAGTAATTATACTGGTTTATATTCCAATTCTGCTGAATTAGTAAACAGCTTTATGGAATTGTATTTCGATTCCAGACAATTTTAGTAAACAATTTCAACATGAATCTGATTCTGATTCCACCTCATTTCAATTCCTCCTCAATCAAATTCCTCTCAATTTGATTACGGATTAGTAAACGCACCATTAGATTGGGATAATACCGAGAAATTTTTTCATATCCTCGATCGAAATCGAAATAATATCAAAGAAAGAGATGGGATGTCCGCACAAACTTAAAATCTCAATTCGTGCAGTAAATGCATTATTTGTTCATATACGATCGCACTCAACACCTCCTTTATTTGTAAGATATTTCTGTATGACCTGCACTCAATAATATGTGGGCGGCATAATGTATCGGGCAATTGCGGTACTAGTCCCCAAAGGGCTTTCTAAACTCCGACGCAGTACAATCTTCTGCAACACAATCAGCCCTGCCTCAATCAAAGTAGCATCAGAGCATCCTTTGCCCGATACTCCTCAACACAGAGCTTCCACAAGGCAACATGATGCCACGATTATTCTGGTCACTTTATACATTTGGAAGTAAACGATTGCCGATGTATACATGTCTACAAATCTGACATGATACGACAGTATTGTACACACTACGTGTTGTCAGTCAGATGGTACACTAAGTTTACATAACTACATCAACCATATGATACAAGATAGTAAAAGGTGTTCAAAAGAAACAAAAATGGAACTGGGGAAAAATGATGGGTAACCTGGTTAGGAGTACCCCCAAAATTAGCAAAGCTTCCGCACCGCTCTGACTGGAAAGAAAGCAATGTGTTACACCTGCAAAAAAAAATAATGATGTAAACATAAACTTGGCTAATTACAAACATCAATTCATGTCGTCATTAAGCTTTTCTCGAGGCCATGGTCAGGGGGGTAGCCAGGGGGCCTGGGGGCCAGGGGGCTTCTCATGGTTGTTGATAATGGTTTGGGACTCGTAACACTTTGGTCCTTATCTTTTAAATTTGGCAGATGGAGGGGTCAAGGGTGTAACCGTTTGTAACTTTAGGAGTGGTTTTTGTTAAATATTAAAAGGACCAAATTGTTATAGGCGACAAAACCCCAGATTTCTCTATCCCAGATGCCCTCTCCAACTCGCTGCACTGTGACGTCGAGCCAGCGGCAGTGCTGGACTGCTCCAGCTGGTTTTGATATATAGAGTTTCTTTTTGGGCTTAAGGGGCAGAATGGGGAGGCTAAAGTTAGTAAGAGATGTTTTGCTGGAATAACAGTACTATAATACTATTCTATTATTTTTACCACACGAAACATTTAACCTGGCTTTCAATTTATATAAGAATAGTTTTGAATTAAAACAAGAAAGTCATACTAAAAGTCATTGTGACTTGAAGCTTACCATGTGGCTGCAAGCCACGAAGGACGCTGAATATACAATGAGGTCAAAACTAGTGCAACATCATCATTACTCCTGTTCTTTGCCAGTGGTCCGAGGGTAGGAAAATCATGTTGAGCAATCACTGAAGGTTGTAAACTGCCCAAGCATTGTTTTTACTCGAAGCTGTGCCACAATGAATCAGATAAAATTTAATCGAGTATTACATACAATGGATAAATAACCAATTTGAGAGATAAGATAACAACCTTCACGTCTAGGCAAGGATCATTGACCATGCTCTTTACTTGAGAAACTATGCCAGCATCGTGTAGTTTCACAAGGCGGCTAAATGCACCAGGACTTGATGGAAAGGTAAGATTCACAATGGCCCAGACAGAAGCTGTACGTAATTGGTTCTCATTACTCTGCAAAAACTTGAGAATAAAAGATTGTGTCCCATTGTCTCCTTGTGGAATGAGTTGTTGCATAACTGCTTCCTTGTGAAATTCATTCCCACTTGCAACATTGCTAAGCACATACATTCCCTATGTGAAAATGATTTAAAACCATATTATAACGTAAAATATTTATAATAGAAACAGTAAGATCAGCGATAACGATTAGAAAGGAGTCAAAAGCTTCAATCTATTCCTTTCTTCTGCATATTTAGATCTTGTTACTTTAATCATGAGAAAGTAAACACTGGTGTTCTATTAAGTCCCCAGTGGGCCATCACACGATTCACTTCTAGATTGGTTACTTGACTTTTAAGCATAAAAATCTTGTGCACAATTAGAATTGATGGTTAAAGATGGAGATGATGTCACTTTAACTAAAGCATCTGCCTGCTTTCTGACTCATGAAAAGAAACTCACTGGCCCACTAATTGCAAGACCCAGAACTAGAAAACATCTTTTATCAATAAACCTTCAATCAAAACTTGGTATTCCAAATTATCCCTGGTTAAACAAACAAATAAATAACTATGGAATTGGTAAGTTTATTATTCGCAACATTATTATATTGATATACCAAATGCACGTTTTCAGAAATTTCCATTTAAGTATATATTCAACAAACCTGCAATCAAGATGAAATATCAAAATTTAGAACCTGCCATGATTTCACAACATTATTAGACTGATATACCAAATGCATGTTTCAGAAATTTACAGTTACATATATTAACAAACTGGCAATCGGAATGAAGTATCAGAATCTAGAACTGGCACTGCATGTCACCATGGTACCTATAAGATGGCTACTTAATGTCATCAATCTATAGAAAGACATCTAACCTGTATCAAAATTTCATCTTTTGAAGCATTCTGCAATTGCTTCCCAACAGCATCTAATAACATGCCATCTTCAGCAAAGACAAGCTCAACAGACTTCATACATCCATCAACAAGATTCCGGATAAGTGCAAGAGCCTGCTCTTGGACAAAAGGTTCGGGGTCTGCAAGGTGCAAATACATGTAAATTTGAAGCAAACATATGAAGAAAAATTATTAAAGGAAAAGTTATAAGCTGCCACCGACAAACCATCACATTACCACAGATGACACTTGCTAATGAAGAAGCTGTGAGCTCCATGAAGATCTCTTGTTTACAGGCATTGTCTGCAAGGAACGTCAAGTTCCTTAAAGCCCATATAGCATTTAACCTCACAGTTGAATCCATTGATCTGGATAACTGAACAAGCTGTTTCACACCTCCACACAGTCCGAACAATGACCTACGCATGGTAAAATCAACTACTACGTTGCCAATCGCACCAAGAGCTGCAACCTGAAAAACAAAGCATTGAACGGAGATTTTCTGTAACTTACCATTTTTTGTTGTAAATGTCTAGGTAAAATATTTAAACTGTGGTGGATAAGCGTAATCTATTATAGGAATAGAAATGAAAATCTAAACTCTAACTGCAGGTATTATCTTGATGACTAATTTTGAATTATATTATATGTTTTTACTGAATTTTATTGTCTATAGCAATAAAGCGCCGAGTAGGCACGGCATCGCGGATGAGTTTGATTTTCAATTAAAATTTGTAATAATCATCTTTTGTAACATTCTTTATTCAGATACTTGTTGAAGACACAAATTAAAGATGAATTCAGTCTGAAAAATCTGAGTTCTAAGTGTCCTACTTTTTTTAATTGAGAACTTGATCTCTTAGTTGAATGAGTTAATGTCCCCTTAAGTCCAATAGATTCAGATGAAAGGCACAAGACGCTCAAGGAAAAAAAGCTCCAAGATCACACAACATATAATCTTTTTCACCATTCAACCCAACCTAGTCTGTGGCCTCATAAAAAGTCTTATATTTATGTGCTTCAATGCATCCACACAAATTTTAACCCCTTGAACCAAATTTCTCTTGAGCACCAAATATTATGATGGAAGCCCCTAAAGAAGGTAGAATTCGGTAATTATTTTGAATATCTATTTGATTCCCCAAAACTTTTATTACAGGATTGTTCATTTGTAGTTCTTTGGCAATAGCCACCATCGAAATATCCTTTATTTGAGCAACAATCAATCAATCAACTCCTCTTCTTTTTCCCTCTTTTTGATAAGTATCAAGCCACTGAGAGACTGAAAACACAGTTAATTGTTGTCACATAATCAAAACCATAATAAAAAGTTGATTGATTCACGGGGTTTTTGGAAGCAAGTAGTAAGTATCATGTGCGAAATATGGGAAGTGGAAAACACAAAATCCATTCCACCAGTACATGTAACCAGCGCCTAAAAAATAACTCATAACCATTGGCTCTACATTAGTCTATCGTATTAACAAAAAACAGCTCAAAATAATAATTGGGGAGGGGAGGAAGGGAGAGAGGGAGAGAGAAGGGGGGGGGGGGGGGAGAAGGCAAGAATCCTCTTCACCAACAATATCAAAACTGGTGCAAAAACGAAGAGAAGTCCTA
Source organism: Malus sylvestris (assembly GCF_916048215.2). Classification (NCBI taxonomy): domain Eukaryota; kingdom Viridiplantae; phylum Streptophyta; class Magnoliopsida; order Rosales; family Rosaceae; genus Malus; species Malus sylvestris. Next base: position 23,214,467 of record NC_062262.1, read on the forward strand.
AGGTAATTTTAGAAACCATTTGCATTGACGCAACTGCATATCTGTATTTCATTCAACATAAATTCTTGGGAATAATATGGGACTAGAGTCAGCTGACATAGAAACAGGTTCATTAGTAGCATATACCTGGACAGACGTAGAGGGGTCATCCAATAGCCGAACCAAGGGAGGGACAATCATTTCATTCATAAAATTACCTGCACACAAATTCTGAATGACAATTTCTTAGAAACACCTCTGTGTAATAAAATTCTAAATATTATTGACCTAGAATTCATTGCAAACCTTGATTGACCGAGAGACAGATCTTAAACAAATGCAAGCTGCCGTACGTACTTCAAAACTATCATGAGTTAGTGCATCAGATACCAATTTCAATGCCTGTATTGAGGAAAGTATCAGAAGTTACAAACTGGCTGGAAATTTCACAAACAAAATATCAATTCTACAGCTTAGTAAGACATAAGACAAAGAAGAGAAATGAGGTCATAATGATTTGCTCACAGAAACCACTATTATTGGGGAAAAAGGGACTGTTTTTACAGCTTTTATTTTTGGTTTTAAGTTTTTATTTTTATTTTTATTTTTATGAAGGAGAAGTGGGCACATATGAGAGAAAATATGGAAAAAAAAACAATGGAACGAGGATGGAAAAATGCTGGGAAATGGGAGATGAAGAAGAAATGAAATGAAATAAAAACTCGAAAACTGTTTGAAATTGCTTTTAATTTTCATTTTATGTATCATTTCATTTACACTTTTTCTCTCCAATTCCTTCATCTTTGTTCTCGCAATCCTCCCATTTTAATTTTTGAAAAATGAAACTAAAAACAAGTGTTACCAAAGAGGCCCTTTGAAAAAGAATATTGCTGGCCAAATCATAATAAACACGACCACAATGTATGATAAATAAATGTGCAAAACTAAATGAACGGAAAAATTTGTAATATTAACAAAACTGTAATAGGCTAATAGCTAACCCAGAACAAGTTAATGTGTTATATGAGGCAACAGACCTGCAATGACAGGAATCTAGACCTGCAGCTCTCCAACTTTGAGCATACATCAGCCAGTGCCAGCAATATTCCTTCGAAGCGTTTGGGATGTAACAGACTCTTTTGCAAGTGGTTGTAAAGTTTATCAACAGCATTTGCCTCAAATGCTAGTTTCTGTAGATCCAATTTTTCAGAAATTAAACTAGAAAATGCAGAGGGAGCTTCATCTCCAACTTGACCAGGATCATCATGAAGTTCAAGTAAGAGATGCACCAACTTGGTTTTGATGCCTATATCTTGCAAATAGCAAGAAGAGGAATTCCTTATAACAATCAGGCACATAGAGGCCAATAATCTGGTACGGGGATACCTATCCTTTGTTAATTCAATTAAAGAACTCAAAGCTCTCCCATTTTCAGATCCCACAAACTCTGAAACAGCTTCAACATTGTTCTTCATAATTGTGGCTAGAGACTCTAAACTATTATCTCTCTGACTTAGAGAACCTTCAAGAAGGCTAATTAACTTCTTAACAACCCCAGAATGACATAGTGCCTTTTGTTCAACAGTAGTCTCACAAGAACGTATGATTATACTTGTACCAAGTCCAGTAACATTTTCATTCTCACTATTCAATAACGAAAGAAGAAACTCCATGTTTTTCTCTTGAATGAAATCACACTTTGGAGCCAGTTTAGATTGATAAATCATCCTCAAGGAACGTGCACCGGAATCGACAATCTACAATAAAAAAAAACCATGGAATGGCATATTAAATGAGCAGGAAAGAAAAGGTACTCATGGAAGCAGGACATATTAGAAACACAGGAAAATTCTGCAATTAACCCAACGAGGAATAACTAGAGTAAAATGAGTACTAAGTGACACATTACACTAACCGAAACAGACTAGATGAACAATGTCAATAGAGTATTCTCCATATACATTTAATTTTCAGTAAAGAATGGAAGGACAAGATTTCCTTCTCTTTTATCCACTCCAATGATCCCACCCCACTAGATTAGAAAGAATCATTCATAGGGAAAAGACGTCGGGAGCACATAGAGATTCATAGACAGCAGACAATTTGAAAATGGAATGTCCGGTGGTGTCAGTCTAGTGGCTCTATCTTTAATAACTTGTAGAGTTATACACGTGATTATTTGTGAACTTTATTGAGCATCAGGCATTCAAAAAACACATACATGACACCTTGACATGGATAAACTATAATTCTGGATTGTGGATTCCACAATTCTCTCAACTACCAATGTTTTGATGCAACTTCAAATCAAACTACCAAATCAGGAGAATTGTTTATAGGGAACTTTAACGAAAAGCACCCGGTACTGTTCACTTTAACGAAAAACCACATTTTTACACTAAAAAGTCAATCCTGGTACTATTCACTTTACCCTTTATTTTGTCCTTATCATTAAAACTCAAAGTTTTCAAACCCTTTTCATTAGTTTTCCTTTGTTTTTTATATCATCCAAGATATATAGGATTTTTTTATACGGGAGTCACTTCTATAATCCTAATCATTTACAATTACGGCTTCTTTTTCTGTCTTGACATAGAGAAACATAAACCCATACCCATTCATTTATATCAATTAGACCATTTGTTCATAAATACTTTTTTGGAGCTTTTTGCATGTATAAACAAATGTCTGTTTTGCTACATATTAAAAAAAAAACGAAAAGAAAGTCTTTTTATTCATTTCACTATGGTCACTCAAAGCTCTTTAGTTGTTTTTACATGGTTTTCTTAATAAAAGAAAGGCCCTTGAGATTATCCATTGCGTATACACATGCAATCATCTGGTAGAAAATGGAATATATCAAGTTCTGATAGTAGTGGTTGACAAAGCACATGTTAGTGAAAATCGCCTATAGTTCTTGTACCGTAGGCTCTGCGGCTGAAAAATCCTAGTATCAATTAGGCATTAAAGTACTAGACTTTAGAGGGAAAAAGGGCTAGACTTCAAGAAGAAAGGTTGCTTGAGTTCTGGGACAGCATGTAAATACAAGATATTTCAGTAGAATTAAGAATAAAAAGTTGGGATAAAAAATTAAGAAAAGAAAGAAGATGGGTGCTGTTCTTGAACAGTAAGGAGAACCCATGAACAATGCAGAGAGAGAGAGAGAGAGAGAGAGAGAGAGACTAAGTTAGGTTAACAAGTATCTGATACACAACGTGTGTATCAGAATTCACTAATACATTACGATGGGTATTGGATTTAGGAGATATTAATGATCCTGTGTGTGTTAAAATATGGGTGAATGGTCTTAAGCACTTCAGCTACAATCCCCTTGCCATAATAAAGGTGGGTTCGATGCACCATGTACTGATGTGGTATATTAAATACATGCAGACACACAATCATTCACAATCCACTTTTATGGAGTATAAACAAACATTTCCTATCAGGACTAAACCTTCAAATACAGAAGGCATTCATTAAATAACCATATCAGGACCAGAACATTCAAACACAAAAAATATTAGCTAAAAAACCAATTAAGACTACAACTTTCAAATATGATAAGCAATATTTAGAAAACCATTTCTATAAACTAAAACACCTGATTTAAAACCCAATAAAGGACACCTAGGAACAACTTCAATCACATTCTGTGCTCAATAGAATTAGTTTAAATATTTGTCAACTAACCCACCACTTAGTGGAAAAAGGCTTTGTTGTTGTTGTTGTATTTGTGCAACTAACCCAGAAAAAAAGACCTGTAGCTCTTACACTAAAGACTCAATTAAAAGCTGATATAATCCCAGGCCTAAGCTTCAGATCCATACAAAACTTGTCACTTCCACTTTCACACATATGCTGTACATAACACAAAAATGCTAAGTCTGGAAATTGGCAAATAGACCCTTATTAGCAAGTAGACCTGATACTCTTCCTCGGTTGGAGAAAACCTTACTTTGAAGTTTTGAAAGGTTTCAAAAACAAATTATGGGTTTCTTACTTCCCATATTTTGTTACTCTTGCAAATCAAAGCATCATAAGATCCTAAGATAAATTCCTACAAAATAGTCCATTGATTAAAACTGGAATTCTGAATATCCAAGCGTTTGCACAGCCGCACGGCCCCCCAGACCAATAGGCATACCCTAGGTACATTTAACACAGGCAAAGCATGTTGCATTGATCTTTGTTGAAGTCCGACTAATTGTGACACCAACTAATGGTCAGGGTAAGGCTTTGATCGTATAGTGAACTTCCATCATAGTGAAGACAATTCTCCATAAGCCAAAAATCTTTGATCACTCAATAGCTTATAAACTATTAAACATAGTCTGAAGATAAAATGCAGTTAGTTTAAGGGTAGTGATTTCCGCACACCCATTCTCTCCCCCTGCAACCCATGCTTATTTCTGGTCTATATCTAGCCTTTGGATTGAATAAATCAAAGAATCAAGGGACAGAAAAACATGGGTGTGCATTAGGAGGAAATGGGTGTGCGGAAATTAATTCCCTTAGTTTAACCACAATTCTAGTTTAAGTAAACCAAGTTCCCCATTCCTTATACCTGCGTTTCTTGTAATTTTTTATTTTGGCCTATATTATAAACTTCACAGCTGGGGAAATCGACCTTTAGCACAAAAAACGATTTGAGCAAGTAAACAAAAAGGCAACTGAGATCACATTTACTAGTAGCAGAAACACATCAATTTCCTATCTTTCCTATCTTCTTTTTGGTCCGTATCGATTTCCTATATTTTGAATTGAGTAATTCACATCACACTTCTTATAATCAGAAGCAGCAAAGCAATAATTCATTTCTTTTCTGCATTTTCTCCGCATCCAAAATAAAAAACTAGCAGAGAACAGAATGAGAATTCCATTAATTTGACATATTCGATCAGATACTTGTTTACCAAAGCAAAATTGAACAATTGAACAAACGAAAGCAATTGTACCTTAGCATCAGGATGCGATAGAAGCAATAAGAGGTTAGGAAACACGCCGGCGTCGAGAACGGCTTGGACGCCGGCATCGAAGCCGCAAGCGAAGCTTCCGAGGGCGGCGGCCGACTGAACAAGGAGATTGTTGTCGCGATGAGCCTGGGATTGGGATTGGGCTCTAGAGGCGAGGATGGCGGCGACGGGTGGGACCAGTCCGAGCTTGATGAAGGAGAGCTTCTTGGTGCGGTTGCCGATGATGCGGTTCTTGAGCTCTCTGAGAGCCTTGAGCTGGACGTCGGAGTCGGGTGACGTCAGCCGGGTCAGGAGGTCCGAGTGGGTCCCACTGGTTGAAGAGGCGGAGGCGGAGGCTGAGGCTGCGGTGGGCATCGTCGTCGTATCGCTGGAGGAGCCGATTCGGGTGACATGCAATGGCCACAGCGCTCCACGGAAGAGCGAGGTATAGCCTCCTCTGGAAAGGGACAGAAAAATCGATGACTTCGGGTCTTCGGCAGAAAACGAGAGAGAGAGAGAGAGAGAGAGAGAATGAGAGAAGAAAAGGAAATTTGCTTTTTAATTATTTATTTAAGCTTATTTATATACATTCCCCTGAACTTTAGTCATTGTTTCACTTTGGTCTTCAAATTTTTGGGTTCCGAGTTGCTCAAACTTTTTTTAAATAGGGAAAACTTGGTATAAGTCTAAAATTTTGCGCTACTAACTATCACAGGGTGACTTAATGTATGGAGATGAATTTCATGCCCATTTTCACACGTATGCCTTGAGTTTGATTATTAATGCTCATGAATTTCATGCCCATTTTCACACGTATGCCTTGAGTTTGATTATTAATGCTCGTGAATCGCATGATGGTGATCAGGAAAAACTGAAATACCTCTATGAGTCTTTCCTGCTCCTTGCCGTAGAGAAGCATTGAAGTCACTAGCTGGTTCGCTTTGTTAAGCAAAGAATATTTTGAGTCAATATTAATAATAGTTTAGTTTATTAAAATAAGTCAAATTCTTTAAGTTTAGGATTATTTTATTATCAATAATTATCTCTTTAATAATAAGTTTCTTATAAAAATTAAATTTCTTCCTATTATCTCTTTAATTATTTTTTTGTTAATTCTTGTTCTTCTTTCTGCTCTAAACCCTCTTTATAGATTTTATTTTTAATTTTATAATCAACTTATAACACATTTTAATTGTATTTTTATATAACTATGTGACAGATTCTTTTTATAATCAATATAACAGATTAATGTGTCTTGCTTGTAGGTAACTAGACTTAACCTAATAACCATGTTGATTTTTTGGACCTAGATCTAAATGCCCTTATAAAATATGTAATGTTAGCTACAAAAATTGATAGAACTAGTAAAACAACAATAAAGCCTTATCTCACTAAATGGGTTCAACTGTATGAATCTTAGAATGTCATTGCACTCAGTTTTGCACCAGGTATTCTGTTAGCTCTAAGTACTCCATGTCTTTTCTTAGAGTCTCTTTCAAAGTCTTTCTAGGTTTTCTTCTACTCCTTTTGACATAAGCCTCTATCTCAAAGTCACATTTCTTAACCGGAGCATCTACAGGTCTTCGGTTTGAAAGGGAAAATTGAGATTTATGTGGGATTTCGAGTGACTAGCATGCATACAATTCAAAATTCAAATACATAAGCAACGGAAGAAAAATATCAAAGTTATATTCATGCAAATTCTTCTAGAAGCATAGGTTTAGACTTGATGCATCAAATAAACTTATTGAAGAACAAAGTGAAGGGTTAGTTTTGTACCTCTTGATCTAGACTTTAGACCAAGGAGGACCACCTCCAAGACCTTTGCTTTTGGACCTCCTTGAGCTTAGCCTCCCTCATTGCTTCCTCCACCTTGAAGATTTGGAACTACTTGATTCTCCTTAGTCCCCAAAGTTGAAGGCCTCCAAAGATCCACACCCACTAGTGTAGTGAGATGGATGAGGGAATAACCAAAACAAAACGGGATGATTAGCTTTCTTCTTCCTTTGGTAGCTGGCCTATGTGCGTGATGGTTAGGTTTTTTCTCTCTCTCTTTCTCTCACTCCTACACAAAACAGTTGGCCTTTCCTTAGTGTTGGGCTTGGCTTGGCTTGGATTTTCTTATTTCAAGTCACTCCATGCTTGAATTAAAAGCCCAATGGATTTGTACCCAATGGACCCAAAAGAACTTGAACTTCCTTTAAGCCCAAAAACAATGTTTCATTGCTTCTATGGTTTATTTAGACTATCTAATTAATCTTGACATGTAATTAATCTAATTAATCATGACATGTAATTAATCTAATTAATTAATTCCATTATCCTTTGTTATCTCATCACACAAGTGTATTGGTGTACAATCTTTTTAGGTTCTAATTAGCGAGACAATGAGGTGGTTGGTAACAATCCAATTGATTAGTACTAATACAATCACTTCACGAATTAAAAATTGCTTTTAATTGTCCTTCTATTTTGATCACGACTTAGTTAATCATCTAGAATGACCCACAAGCCATGTGAGACATCTAATCATATATCTTGACTACCCAAGCAAATGTAGAATTTGGTCGAAGAACTTATTCAGTTGGAATTACAATGTAATTCATTCATTCTTTAATGCAATACTCCCAATCACATTTTCAGGGTATGAATACTTTACGTCAAACCCTTAATGTGATTATACTATCTTATATGATTCAATTGAGCTGTATAGGAATATCTTCCATCATTACACTCGATACTTCGGTCCAAGGCTTCCGAATCATATATTAGAGTATCCATCCTCTTGTATTAGGTATTAGAGATTCCTTGTTGAACATTCACATGCCTCTGAGAATAAATCACTAACCCCAACAATGCATAGAATACATCCAACATGAGATGTGGTCACGTCTCATTATGAAATGATCAACATTGTATTCCCCAAGACATCTATGATGTCTCAGGTCAAATGACTACTTACATTATTCCAACCAGTAGAGTTAATTGCTTGACATGTGAGTAGGCCTCCATGCAATTACTCAGGTTTAATTGTGTTCAGTGGACTCATTCCTTTAACGAGCGCCTACATACTTGTCTTAGTATTCTTACACGAATGGCTTGAGACTTTCTATCATTCCCATTGAAGCAGACATAATATGTAATGCTCTATCCGGATTGTCAGTATTCATCTAACAATCCTATGATCAGGAACCTTTTGGACATTATGGTTATGTGAAGGAGGTCCTTGTAGTTTAACATATTTAAATTACTTATTCCATCAATCCATAGTCCATGGATTTATTATTTGGACATATATGGTTTATTGAAATAGTCCTAATTAGTGATTGTGCGCTTTTGTTGTATTAGACTTAACTATAGATTCTAACATCATCATGAAACGCTTCTTCTGAAGATTGACTCTCAAGACATATCCCCAACAATCTCCAACTTTCCCAGTGAAGACTCGCTCACGATTGGAACAAGTGTCGACTTTTGGAGCTAGTTCACACAATGTACTAAGCTTGAAACTCTTGAATTCCTGACTATGCACTATACCACTTGTTGAGAAGCTTGAAATAAGTGATGATTCAAAATGATGTTAGGGTGCGATTGCAGAGAGCTAGTCCATAGCTGATGGTCACCTATTTTGTAAAGTCTGACAAGGGAAACATCAATGCATGGACAATTAAGGTCAGATAGATTTGGCTGCAGTGAGTATCATCTTCGTCGGCCTCTCACCGGAGGATACATTAGTTGAAAAAGTTCTATCTAGGTTGAACGTAACCATTACATTTTTCTTGATTCCTCACCCTAAGATTAGGAACTCAAATTAAGTATAGTTTGGGTGATGAGCATAACGAACATCAAGAATGGAAGCTATAGCTATCGTCAGGAATTTAGAGAAGAAAGTTGGAAAAAAAAAGTTCGGGTATTGTGAAAGTTTTTTTCAAAGAAAACTTGAGAAATTTTGAAGGTTGTAGGAGAAAGTGAAAGAGAATGGATGAGTATTCATAGAGGTTTCTTTGGAATGCCATAAACGTTGAATCTAGAACAATTCATCTTGAGATTCATGAATCTGATGGCTAAAAACTCTTGGAAATGTAAAATGTGATATATCTTCATCATCGTTGTCTTGATGGTATGACTCTCGAGATCACATGTGTAAATTCAGAACGTCCCCACTACCTGACATTGATTACAGAACCGGATTGGTATGAGTTAAAGAATTACCAATGACATGCTATTTCAATTTACTCCAAAAGAAATGGTCCTAACCTTCAAGGGTACATCATTTCCAAAGCATAGTTAAGGAAATTTGTGGGACCATGAATTTTCTTGGGCCGGAGTAAGGTGGATCAGAATATCAATGTATTTATAGTTTGGTTATGGACTCAACGACTTCGAATCAAACTAAGCTGCCTACATGGAGCAAAGGTGCCATCACACCCTGTTGGGCACCAGAAATGGTAGGCAAGGCCAACAAGCCTTTCCGACCATATGCTTGTTTCACAAGACACGAAAACCTGATTCGACTAGGGATCATATTGGTTTCCTATATTCTTCTGTATTTCTACAATTTGGGAATTGGCTTGTGCCTCAAGTAACCACAATCCTAAAAGGAAATAACATCTTATGCTAAATATCCTATATGATTCTCTCGGTTTAATACAAATTCAATATCTTAAAAAAATCTCTCTCGACTAGTAAATACACCCCTTAGGTTTCAACATGGCAACACATACTATGCCTTCTTGCCCACTGCTTGAGTTTTAAGATATTATACTAACTTGACCTCCAGAGACCCTTTATCCAATATTACATCGGCCTTAGATTATTCATGGATGTTTGCTCTTTCTTGTAGGTGGTCGTTCTTGCACTCTTCTCCGTCCACGGTGGTACAAAAATTTGGTTCGAATAAGGAAGCATTTGCCAAATATATTTTAGTGAAATGCAATATATATATATATATATATTATTTCATTTCTGGACTGTTTAGTGAGATATTTCTCCCACCAGGAATGAAGCATTCCTGTAAATCCAGTGACCAAAAGGTCGACAACTTGAGGTTGGCTGAGATTATGATTGGTAATATAGCTTGTGGATGTAGAGGATGTTTTTAAGGCTACTGCCTTTGAAGAAGAATTTGGAAAATCAACCAGAGAGCTTTCTCTGATTAAGAATTTTGGTTGAGAGAGTTTATCAATTTTAGTTTCAATTTTATCTAATTGTTTTCCAATTGTATGGAGACTTTGATTAGTAAAATTGTTTTGTTCAATGATGGGTTTAGTTCCCTCATCTTCTTTTGAGATTTTAAAAGGAGTTGCTGGAATCTGCTTATTAGCAGTTGTGATGAGAATAGTTTCTTGTGGTGGATGACTAGAAGAAACAATAGTCTTGTCTTCTTTAAGCCAATTTTCTTTAGTTATTACGTCTAGTTTTTTATCAGACTCATAGTACTTCTTAACATAATCGAAGAAAAATACTTCAAATCTGTGGGTTTCCATGAATTCATTCCATTTTTTTTATAAATTTCTAATTTTTCTTCTTGAGTGTATTTATTTCAGAAAATATTCCTTCGTGGAATGTTTTCTTCAGCTTCAATATCAACATTGAGCCTTTTGCGGTTCTTTTTAAATGGTTTATTTAAAACTAAAAGTTGATGATGAATCTAACCTGCATCGAAATCAGATTCTGTAGGAGAAGTTTATTCTCCTTGATCTTGGGTTTGAGGTTGGTAAACTAGATGTGTAACCTGAGAGGTCGTTTCTACGGATTTTAACTTGATATTAATCAAATCATTGATTAATTCTTGTTGAGTGATGGATGAACTAGTGTCTACTGTTTTTAATTTCCTATTTGCTAAATTGATTAACTCTTGATCCTGACCCATCCTATCAATTGGTATGGATCGATAAAAAGAATTTTTGCTAGGAGCAAATGATTTATGTGAGTGAACTGACTCACAAGACCTTCTGGCTGGACGATCAAAATTAATTTTGACAGTCCCATCAAAATATTGTTCTATGTTGTCTAAGTTGACTAGACTGTTTTGGATGGCTATTGGCCGACTTTCATTAATCAAATACCAATCTGAGGGTAGACTGATATCTGACCACCTAATGGTTCTTGTTACTTTAATGTTTGCATTTTCTTGGTTGGTTTGAATTAAAAGTGTATGATCTCTCGGACTTTTGGTTAAAGCCTGAAAGTTCATGTTGGTGCCAGTGACTTTGTAGTAGACTCGATAAATTAATGCCAAGGGCTGTGTTCCTTCAAGGATTTGATATCCTGAAGTCTTAATATTTAATGTGAGTGCTTTCAGCAAATGGGGGTCTGAAAGACTTATGGTGAGATCTGGAAAACAATCAAAATGGATAGGTCCATTGTAGAGACTTGACTCAATCATACCAAGTATGCTATCACTAAAGTTAGTGAATCTAGCATCTCGGAGACATAACAAAATAGAGGTGTTAAGGCCTCTACGTGTTAAAGGTTTTACGGCTATTTGAACTAAGCCAATGTGAATGTAATTATGACCATCTTTCCTATGGGATTTGATTTGTTTAGGTGAAAATAACTGACAAGTCTCATGTTCTTTGCTAAGAGCATAAGCTTTTTCAACTGTTTTAACATGATGTTCACTTCTAAATGTGGCTACTGACCATTTCTTTTTGTAAATATTTTTACTTGAAACCTTGGGGATATTCCAATCTCCAAAGTCAACACTTTCATTAGTTTGAAAATCAAGTTTTTGTTCTTCATTAACAATATCAGGGATAACACCTAAACTTGACCTAGAGCTAGTGCTGGCCATTGAATTAGATCTAAATAATTTACTCATAGAGTTCACAAATGAAACAAACAGAATACAAAAAACTTATACTGATTCAACTTCCTCATGCGCTGGCTAAACCCCTTCCTTGCTCATGCGATCTGCTCATGCCTCTCCTGGGTCTTATTGTTTGGAACACGCCTTACTGTTTGGTTGGGGACTTGAACAAACGACTATGAGGACCGACAGATAAGATAGACTGTAAAATGAAAGCTTGAAAAGACAAACTTAATTTGTAGATTATGAAGATGCTAATGCAATTACCACTCACTTGGCTCTGATACCAAATGTACGCGGAAGCTTACTAGCAGATTTCTAATGATGGAAAGTTTGATGAGGACAATAATGATCATATTGATAAGATGAATATGGAATTGGATTATTATCATCTGAACCATAACAAATCTGAAACCAGCTATGATAAACAAATAAGAAGAATTGAATGAATGATTGATCGGTATTTACCTTGAATTTGAGATACTCAATGAATTGACTGTGAGTAAGAATTTTGTGCCATTCAAAATCAGTAGTTATGAAAATATTCTTCATAATGAAAATAATAAATTAAAATTAATGATGCAGATATAAATTGAAAATAATTTTATTCCAAACTGGAAATCAACTTACAATTTAATTTACTGACGATTCATTAGGAAAACGATGGTGCTCGCAGACATCCTTGATTGAAAATAAAATACAAGTGTTTGATAATTTTATGGGATGAAGCTGAATAGTGACTTCTGTTCTCTAAAGAATTCACAAAAAATCTCAACTATGTTCTATTGAAAGTTTTCTTTCACTGAAAATGAATTCTTATTTTGTAGGAAGAGATTGAATGATTGAGGCCGGGAATCCCGCTGCCGTCTGTCGGTTGCATATGCCAAAGGCTGTAAAGGCTGGCGAATAATGATGTTTTCCTTGTGTATTCACACTGCTGCTGGCTGAAATGATGGATAAATAGTAAAAAGTGATTTTACTATTCATGAATAGTGTCTTGTCAGAATGATTGTTACTACTGCTGTTGTTGCTTTCTCTGTGAAAATCACATGGCTTCTACTGTGCGATTTACATAGGTAAAAACTTAAAATGATTACAAATCATTACATTTTTGAAATTTTACAAATCAAATGAGTCTTAGGTATCCTGGTAATCTGCCCACTTGGCTGGTTGAGATGAAGCGTCTGATGAGTCTGAACTTGGGTCTTCGAGTTCACTGCGCAGTAAGGCTGCTTCTGCTATAAGCTTATTTGCCAGTTTCAAAAGCTGTGAGGATTTCTCATTCTTCTTCGAACTTGAAGTTTTTGAGGACCTGGATGATTTAGTGATTCATTTGAGGGAAGATGAAGGACTAATGTCTGATAAGGACTGGGTATTTTTTGGGATTTCTAGCAATGCCTTTGTTGTAGTTGCTGGTGGAGATACCATTGGAATAGGTTCAATTGGAAATTCCGATGAGACTAAACTGATAATTTTTTCGTAATCAAATTTGTCCCACCATTTAACCCATCGGGCTTTGTAGACTTGACTTGTTTCTATCTCATAATTCCATTTCATGATACAAGGAACCTTGTATTTTACCATAAACAATGAAAGAATAGTAATTCTGTCGTCGAAACGGCTTTGATCAATTTTCTTCTGGAAACCAGATGATAAAATTTGCATGAGGCCCTTAGGTATTAGGCTGGCTGTTGGGCCATGAGCTGACCACCAATTAGGAAACCATGCTGAGAAATTTAACTTGAAACTTTTATCAAATGCAATGAACCAAGAATGACTAAAGCCAGATGTCTGGTGTAAAAATATGTTGGTCCATGTTTGAATGTAGTCGAAATAACTGTATTTGTTATTGGGAATGAGATTATTTTGGGTATGGAGTCGTTTGGTGTGATAGAGGGGAATTCCCCATTCTTATTCTGTAAGAAATTTTCCTATATGTAGGGAATGGTAGAGAATTTTGTTTTGATGATTGGTGGTATAAATAGGTTTGATAGCAATGCTTTCTGTTTCACTGAGAATGGCTTGATAATATTTGAGGGTTTTGAAAGATTTAGTTAGGATGTGATGAAAGTTTGGGGGTAAGATTGTTTTGGCTATTTTTTTCTGGGGATTGCCTTTTGTTAATATGGTTAGGGATGCAGAAAAGGTATTCCATTGGATTTTTCTTGACATAGGGAAGCTAAGTTTTTTAAAGGTTAATGGTGATGGCATGGAAAAGTATGGATCATATGGACTGGCTAAGGCTGTTTGGTAGTTTGGACAGAATTGTCCGATGGTTGAACCTATGGGTGCTCCTAAGGGAGTAAATCTGTTGGTAATGGCTAGGGCCGATGAGGAATCGGGAATAGATTCCTGTTTTACTGGTGGTGGAGGTGGAAGAGTGGCTGGACTCTGACTACTGCTATTTCTGGACATTCTTCCCCTGCAGAAATTCTCTTGTTAAAAAATCTGGGATGCAATTTTGGCTGCCTTTGATATACTCAATGTCAAAATCAAAAATACTTAATATGGCTTGCCATCATGGAAAAATCTATTTGGATGCAATATTTTGAACATCTTTTTGTAAAACATGTTTTGCAGATTTGCAATCAACACGGACTAAAAACTTTTGATTTAATAAATTATCTTGAAATTTGCTAATGCATAATACAATAGATAATATCTCTTTCTTAATAGTACTATAATTAGTTTGTGCAGGATTCCAAACTCCTGAATAGAAATGAACAATTTGTTCAGGAGACTCGGAAGAAGTTCTTTGCATGAGGATACCTCCATAACCAATGTTAGATGCATCAGTTTCAACTATCTTAAAGGAGTTGAGAGTTGGAATGCCAAGACAAGGCAATGTCTTGACATGAGTTTTGATCTGTTTGACAATAGAAGTATGAATGGTAGACTAAGCTGGAGGATTATCTTTGAGACGATCAAACAATGGTTTACACTGCTGACGAAGATGAGGATAGAATTCTGAAACATAGTTTAATGACCCAAGAAATCTTTGCAACTGGGTTTTGTCAGTAATCTGATATGGGAATTTATTAGCAAATTGAATGACTCGATCTATGGGTTGAATGGTAGATTGGTGGATATTGTATCCTAAGAACCTAACATTATTCTGACACAGTTTAATCTTAGAAGCAGAAATAACTAAGCCGTTGGACTTAATAATTTTAGCAAACAAATGTAAATATTTCCAGTGTTCGTTTGTTGACTTTGAATAAATAAGCACATCATCAATATAAACAATCGAAAAATGGCTATATTGAGTAAAAATCTCATTCATAATATTTTGAAATTCACTTTGTGCATTTTTCAAGCCGAAAGGCATTACATTCCATTCATAATGTCCAAAAGGAGTTACAAAAGTTGTTTTGTATTTATTAGATTCATGTATTTGAATTTGCCAAAAACCTGATTTCATATCAAATTTTGAAAATATAACTACTTGAGAAAGTCTCTTTATCAAATCTCTTTTGTTGGGAATTGGATACCTAATCCATTCCAAAACTTCATTCAAAGGTTTGTAGTTAAGAACTAATCTAGGAGTTCCTCTTTCTAATTCTGTGTTTTTCTGAACATAAAATGCAAGGCATGGCCATGGTGATTTACTTTTTCTAATAATTCCTTTATTAAGAAGTTCTTGGATTTCTATTTTACAGAATTCCATTACTTCCTGACTCATTTGGATAGGTCTAGCCTTAGTAGGTATTTTGGATTCATTAAACTTCTTTATGTAAGGAAGTTTAACAATGTGTTATTTTCGGGGCCAAAAAGAATTGGGAATATCAGAACAGATTTCATTAATAAGTTTCTTCTGAAAATTATTAATAGTTTCTAACAAAGATTTATTTGTTAGATGTTCTTCAAATCTTTTATGATTAATTTCTTCTTTTAAGAAATTAATGTGTTATGACTTATTAGTGATGATACTAATAGTTTTTGAAATATTATTTTTCTATAAATGTCTTAGTTTTTTTAGGTCTGTTTCCAGGCAGAACTCAAATATAACCTTTTGTCCTAAGACTCTGGTGGTAATCCTATTGTGATGAACCTTAAAAGGATATATAAGTGCCAAAAAGGGGAGGCCTAATATGACTGGATCAGAAATATTTTTTATTAAAACAAATATTGTCTTGACAAACATGTGCTTTGGGTATTTCATAATTTAATTGCATTGGTGATTGTTTTGCAGCACTAAGTATTTCTGTGGACTTATGAAAATACTTAGTAGGTATTAACCCTTATTGAATACAATTCAAGTCAGCACCCGAATCAATCAAAGCATTTGTTTCTAAATGAAAATCTTCAATTATTATTTTGATTTTAGAATACCATTTTTGGATTCTTATCTTATCTAAAAAACTTAAGACTAAATTTTCTGTGGACTTAGGTCCTGACTCAGAACTGGAGGAAGAACTAGCAAGTTCTTCTTCTTGAGGGTTTACTAACAAATGTGTTTGTACTTTACTAAGTTGTGATCGGACTTCTAAATATTCAAACTTAAGAAGTTTGATTTCTTCTTTGATTTTGTTGACTTCCTTTTGGAGGTCTTTGACCGTGATTTCTTTCTTAGATTTATTAAACCTTTCCAAGGTTGTGCTAAGAGAGATTTTTGGAGTTGGTTGAGTTTGGCTAGTGCCAGTTTCTTCAGAAGAAACTAACTTTTTTAGTTGCTTGAAATAAAAGGATTTTAGTTCAGGGTCATCGACTTTACTTATTAACTCAAGTAGAAAATCTTCTTCTTCTTCTTGTTTATTAAGGACTGAGATTTTGTTGCAACAAGCATCTGTACATCCGACCTTGATGTTTGGAGATTAGCTATTGCTAGATGAAATGTTACTAGAAGAGGATAATTCCAAATCATCTTCTGATTAACTATGGTCTGTGTCTTTTAATTCCAAAACTTGGATTAGCTGAAGTTTTTCTTCCTCAGAGATCTTCAATTGATTAATAGTTTTCTTTATACGACATTTATTGGCATAATGGCCAAATTTGCCGCATTTATAACATTTTCCTTTTTGTTCCTTAGGGAAGAATTTCCCTGAAGGTTTTCTCTTTGACTTATTAGTCTTTGGTTTTTCATAAAATTCATTTTTCTCAAAATTCTTATTTTTATATTTGTTATATTTAGAATGTCGTCTGGAGTATTTGGTTGGATACCTGTTATTGGTATATGACCTTTTCTTTTTATTAGAGGGAGCAATAGGAGGTAATCCATATTGTTCACAGAACGTTCCTAGCTTGTATTTAGCGATGGATTTGTCTTTATTAACTTGTTTTGAAATTTTCATATCTGTACACATTTTCAATCCTTCTTTCTAGATAATATTTATTATATTTCCATAAGTAAGGGTATGATATGGTATGATACCATCTTCATTTACTAAAACATTTCTGATTTTATGTGCAAAAAGATTTGGTAATGCATTTATAAATTTTTCTTTCCAAAATGATTGATTACTATCTTCTCTGAGCATGACTATAGACATGAACACATCTTTGTACCATCTAAAGTCACTTAGAGTTGGACATCTCAGATTGCTAAATTGATCATGGATCCTAGATGTAACATTACTAGGTGTTCTTATGAAATGTTCTATGATTGTAAAAAGTGGTGTGTTAATTGCCTTGTCTAATATTTTCATCAAAAATAGGTAATCGTTCTTCAATTTTTTAACGGCATTTATTATTTCATTTCTGGACTGTTCAATGAGATGTTTTCTCCCACCAGGAATGAAGCATTCCTGTAAATCTAGTGACCAAAAGGTCGACAACTTGAAGTTGGCTGAGGTTATGATTGGTAATATAGCTATTAGCAACCATAGAGATATGTTGAAGTTTGTTAGAGATTATGATTGGTAATATAGCTTGTTTATACCATACTTAGGGCCTCCGTATTTAGACCTCGTATAAATACTTGGGCGACTTAAATGTCATTATGTAATAAAGGAAGGGGCAAATATGTAATAAGTGAGGAGCCCTTATTCTATAAAAGAACCCCTCACCCTCACAATTAGGGAGGCCTCCTCACTTCCAGAAGCCAAGTTCTTAGGCATGGAAGGGCTCTTTCACCCTCAGAAGCTCTCTCAATCTCCCTCCCTCGCAAACAGAGAAATACAAATATCAGTGTGGACGTAGCCCAAACATTGGGGTGAACCACGATACATCTTGTGTTATTTACTTCCATGCAGATTCACGGTCGTATTTACGTTGTTCCAAGACCTCCGATTTTGTGCATCAACATTTGGCCCTGTCTGTGGGAAATCGATACGAAAAGTTGTGTTGGTTCTCTTTCATTTTTTCACTTCTGCCGTGAATATGCAAAATCTGCAAAAACCCAGAAACAAAAAAGATCCAAATTCTAACACCCGTGCTTTTCCCTCCCTCTCTGTTCTTGTAAAAGCAACATCTAAAGGATCCATCTGTTGAAATCTTAACCACTCATCTTTCTTCGTTTTATTGATCTTGTCACTAATCTCTCGGCGAGAGATCAGACCAACTTTTGCTTGGTTTTTCCGAGGGTGTGGAGTAACTTGCTTTTTATTCCTTGGCGGGGAAAATCACCATCAACGTCCTTCCTGCTCTTCCTTGGTGGAGACATATCTGTATCAACATCCTACCTTATTTTCCTAAAGGTCTGATCCAGGAGGAGAAGGCAAGTGCTCGTGGTTCGTTTCAGGCTCGGGTGACAGGGTATGGTGGCGCTTCCTTCTCTACCTCCACGGGTTCCAAGCAGTCACTCATGGAAGCCGCGACGGCTATTTCTGATGGGAAATTCGAGGCCGCGGTGGAGATCCTCACCCGTATGACTCCGACCCGGGTCACGAATCTTAGACCCAGTTCAGAAGAAAGGCTTTTGGAGTTCATGGGTTTAGCTTTGAAGTCTCGGGTCAACCCGATTGATAACTCGCCACCGATAGCGAGAGACTTTTGCAGTTCATAAAGTTTCAATTTTTATCGAAGAAGAGAGAGAGCGCGTCTGAGTCATAGACAGTTCTCCCTCTAAGATCTCGAAGCGAATCTGCCTATCAAGCTCTCAGTCGCCATCGTCGGAAAATCCACTGAAATCTGCAACTTTTAAGTGAGTCCCAAATTTCCCAATTCGGAAATTGCTACAGAAGAATATGGATTTTCTCCCGACGGAGACCACCACCTCGACGATAGTGAAGAAACATGGGTTCTGGTCATTTAAGCTGCTGACCGTAGACATGGACCAGGAGCTCGGAGACCAACCTGTTGGAGTTGACTAGGGCAGGCTTGACAATGGCCTCTCTTACTATGTCCGTTACAATTCTAAGCCCCGAATGAAAGCTGCCCTCACTCTTGCTGTCAAAGTTGGGTTGCTGAATTTGGCTGTTGATGTCTCGAAGCTCCATCAGTTCTCCCCCGCCCCGTCTACCCCTGCCTCCTCCACCAGATGAGGTCAATGGGGTCGCCATATGAGTAAAGAGAGAAGAGGATGAAGGTGGCATGGCAGGCGAAACATTTACAGACTATCGCCCTCCAAAACTATCCATTGGACCTCTTCATCCAGATCCTGTTGTGGAAACATCATCCTTGGCTGCCGTGCAGCCACCTGAGCCTACTTATGATCTGAAAATCAAGGATGATTTGGAAAATTTAAAGGCTTTGTCATGTTTACAGATTGAGATATTGGTCTACGCTTGTCAGAGACACCTGCAGCATTTTCCAAGTGGTGAGAGGGCAGAGTTCTTCGTTGGGGATGAAGCTGGTGTGGGAAAAGGTCAAACAATATCATGGTTAATGTGGGAGAATTGGCACCGTGGGATGAGGAAAGTAGTCATATCGTACTTGGGTTTTCTCCCGCACCCAGATACCGTCATGGCGCTCGATCTCAGCTCCCTCGCCTCTGTTAGGAGTTTCGTCTCCGATTCTGGAATTTGACTACATCAGGGGTCAAACATCGATCCACGAGCTCACTGCTCTGGTACTTTAAGCTGTCATCCGAAGCTTTACCCAGCAACCATATGATAAGTTCAGAATACTCAACAATATTTTGACATATCGGGAAAGCAATAATAAAAGCAAATAGTCATGGCTATCATGGCAATGATGGACTACTTTATCGGGGACATGGAAAAGGAGAAGCATTTGGCCCAACCTACACCTTTGGGGATATAGTTGGAGGTGGTATCAGTCATGGTTCACAAGAATTCTTTTTCACTAAAAATAGAGCCTTGTGGATGGACTCGTGGACCATGCAGCAGAAAAGAGAAAAGAAGAAAACAAAAGAAAAAGCAGAAAGCAAAAGAAGATAAAAAGAAACAGACATAATTGCGGTGGTGATGGCATGCAGAAAAGAGAATTATAGGGGTGACCCATTGAGCTGAGGGTCAGATTTATTTTTGAATGATGTAATTTATTTTCTTTATCTTTCAGAGACATCTGTGTAATCCCATCATAGGGTAATCATAAAAAAAAATGGCAAAGCCCAAAATAAATGGGCTGCAACGTTATGTGGAGGGCGAAGGCCCATATGCCCAAAAGAGCCAGACCCTATGGCTTTAAATTTATTTGGCACCCTGCCACTATTATCACCAACTAGGTGATCAACGCCCAGTACTCCAAAATTATTAGGCAACATGCCGCTACTATCACCAACCAGGTGATTAAAAGTACGCCCAGTACTCCAAAATTATTCGGCAACCTGTCGCTATTACCACCAACCAGGTGATCAAAAGTACGCCCAGTACTCCAAAATTATTCAGCAACCTGCCGCTATTATCACCAACCAGGTGATCAAAAGTACGCCTAGTACTCTAAAATTATTTGGCAGCTTGCCGCTATTATCACCAACCAGGTGATCAAAAGTATGCCCAGTACTTCAAATTATACATGAGCATTACTCATGTCAATCATATATAAACATTCATGAGCATTACTCATGTCAACCATACATAAACATTCATGAGCATTACTCATATTAATCATACATAAACATTCATAAGCATCACTCATGTCAACATCCATGAGCATCACTCATGTCAATCAACATAAACATTCATTAGCATCACTTATGTCAATCAGCTTCAAGTGCTTCATTTACAAAAGCTCTAGCTTCAAAAGCTTCATTTACAGAGCTCTAGCTTCAAAGCTTCACTTGCAAAGCTTCACCTACAAAGCTTCAGTGCAGGGTATACAAATATCGCCTCCGAACAATCGCCACTTCTGCCCATACATGGATTCAATTTGAACTCTCCAGCCAACAGACTCTATTGATCGAAGACTTAGGGGACTACATTATGTACCATATATTGGGCCTCAACTGGGCCTTATGAAAAATACTTGGGGGACTTAGCCCATTATTTATGTACTGAGGAGTGAGCCCTTATTCTATAAAAGGGACTCTCTCACTTTCATTAGAAAGCACCCATTATTCATGTACTGAGGAACGAACCCTTATTTTATAAAAGGGACTCCCTCACCTTCATTAGAGAGCATCGCCGCCAGCTAAGGAATTGCCTCGCCGCGAGCATCACTCCTAACCCATTATTCATGTATTGAGGAGCGAACCCTTGTTCTATAAAAGGACTCCCTCATCATCATTAGAGAGCATCGCTGCTTACCGAGCAACCGCCTCGTCGCGAGCATCAATTCTAGCCCATCATTTTTTGTAATGAGGAGCGAGCCTTTATTCTATAAAAGGGACTCCTTCACCTTCAACGCCACAAGCCGAGCCAACCAAGGTAACATAAGCCACTAGCCGAGCAGCCTCGCAACATGTGCTATTTCTAGTTGAGCATCATTTCTCTTTGAGCACCGCCTCATATCAAGTATTAGTTCAAGACGACATCTAGTTACTTCGGCCCACACATGAACTGAATTTCAAGTCTCTAGCCAAAAGACTATCTTGACTGAAGACTTGGGGGACTACTGTTTATACCATACTTAGGGCCTCCGTATTTAGACCTCGTATAAATACTCGGGGGACTTAAATGTAATTATGTAATAAAGGAAGGGGCAAATATGTAATAAGTGAGGAGCCCTTATTCTATAAAAGGACCCCTTACCCTCACAATTAGGGAGGCCTCCTTACTTCCAGAGGCCAATTTCTTAGGCATGGAAGGGCTCTCTCACCCTCAAAAGCTCTCTCCATCTTTTTCCCTCACAAACAGATAAATAAAATATCAATGTGGACGTAGCCCAAACATTGGGGTGAACCACGATACATCTTGTGTTATTTACTTTCATGCAGATTCACGGTCGGATTTACATTGTTCCAAGACCTTCAGTTTTGTGCATCAACATAACTATTAGTAACCATAGAGATTATGATTGGTAATATAGCTATTAGCAACCATAAATGGTTTATCAGAACAAGAACCCCTTAACAAACTTCAACATATCTCTATGGTTGCTAATAGCTATATTACCAATCATAATCTCAGCAAACCTCAAATTGTCGACCTTTTGATCACTGGATTTACAGGAATGCTTCATTCCTGGTGGGAGAAACATCTCATTGAACAGTCCAGAAATGAAATAAGAAACGCCGTTAAAAAAGATGAAGAACGATTACCTATTTTTGATGAAAATATTGGACAAGGCGTCCCTAATACAATTAACACACTACTTTTTACAATCGTAGAACATTTCATAGGAACACCTAGTAATGTTACATTTAGGATCCATGATCAATTCAGCAATCTGAGATGTCCAACACTAACCGACTTTAGATGGTACAAAGATATGTTCATGTTTAGAGTCATGCTTAGAAAAGACAGTAATCAATCATTTTGGAAAGAAAAATTTATAAATGGATTACCAAATCTTTTTGCACATAAAATCAGAAATGTTTTAGTAAATGAAGATGGTATCATACCATATCATACCCTTACTTATGAAAATATAATAAATATTATCAAGAAAGAAGGATTGAAAATGTGTATAGATATGAAAATTTCAAAACAAGTTAATAAAGGCAAATCCATCGCTAAATACGAGCTAGGAACGTTCCGTGAACAATATGGATTACCTCCTATTGCTCCCTCTAATAAAAAGAAAATGTCAAATACCTATAACATGTATCCAACCAAATACTCCAGACAACATTCTAAATATAACAAATATAAAAATAAGAACATTGAGAAAAATGAATTGTATGAAAAACCAAAGACTAATAAGTCAAAGAGAAAACCTTCAGGGAAATTCTTCCCTAAGGAACAAAAAGGAAAATGTTATAAATGCGGCAAATTTGGCCATTATGCCAATAAATGTCGTATAAAGAAAACTATTAATCAATTGAAGATTTCTGAGGAAGAAAAACTTTAGCTAATCCAAGTTTTGGAATTAAAAGACACAGACCATAGTTAATCAGAAGATGATTTGGAATTATCCTCTTCTAGTAACATTTCATCTAGCAATAACTCATCTCCAAACATCAAGGTCGGATGTACAGATGCTTGTTGCAACAAAATCTCAGTCCTTAATAAACAAGAAGAAGAAGAAGATTTTCTACTTGAGTTAATAAGTAAAGTCGATGACCCTGAACTAAAATCCTTTTATCTCAAGCAACTAAAAAAGTTAGTTTCTTCTGAAGAAACTGGCACTAGCCAAACTCAACAAACTCCAAAAATCTCTCTTAGTACAACCTTGGAAAGGTTTAATAAATCTAAGAAAGAAATCACGGTCAAAGACCTCCAAAAGGAAGTTAACAAAATCAAAGAAGAAATCAAACTTCTTAATTCTGAAAATTTAGAAATCCGGTCACAACTTAGTAAAGTACAAACACATTTGTTAGTAAACCCTCAAGAAGAAGAACTTGCTAGTTCTTCCTCCAGTTCTGAGTCAGGACCTAAGTCCACAGAAAATTTAGTCTTAAGTCTTTTAGACAAGATAAGAATCCAAAAATGGTATTTTAAAATCAAAATAATAATTGAAGATTTTCATTTAGAAACAATTGCTTTGATTGATTCGGGTGCAGACTTGAATTGTATTCAAGAAGGGTTAATACCTACTAAGTATTTTCATAAGTCCACATAAATACTTAGTGCTGCAAACCAATCACCAATGCAATTAAATTATGAAATACCCAAAGCACATGTTTGTCAAGACAATATTTGTTTTAATAAAAAATATTTCTGATCCAGTCATATTAGGCCTCCTCTTTTTGGTACTTATATATCCTTTTAAGATTCATCATAATAGGATTACCACCAGAGTCTTAAGACAGAAGGTCATATTTGAGTTCTGCCTGGAAGCAGACCTAAAAAAACTAAGACATTTACAGAAAAATAATATTTCAAAAACTATTAGTATCATCACTAATAAGTCACAACACATTAGTTTCTTAAAAGAAGAAATTAATCATAAAAGAATTGAAGAACATCTAAGAAATAAATCTTTGTTAGAAACTACTAATAATTTTCAGAAGAAACTTATTAATGAAATATGTTCTGATATTTCCAATGCTTTTTTGCACCGAAAACAACATATTGTTAAACTTCCTTACATAAAGGAGTTTAATGAATCCAAAATACCTACTAACGCTAGACCTATCCAAATGAGTTAGGAAGTAATGGAATTCTGTAAAACAGAAATCTAAGAACTTCTTAATAAAGGAATTATTAGAAAAAGTAAATCACCATGGTCATGCCCTGCATTTTATGTTCAGAAGAATGCAGAATTATAAAGAGGAACTCCAAGATTAGTTCTTAACTACAAACCATTGAATGAAGTTTTGGAATGGATTAGGTATCCAATTCCCAACAAAAGAGATTTGATAAAGAGACTTTCTCAAGCAGTTATTTTTTCAAAATTTGATATGAAATCAAGTTTTTGGCAAATTCAAATACATGAATCTGATAAATACAAAACAACTTTTGTAACTCCTTTTGGACATTATGAATGGAATGTAATGCATTTCGGCTTGAAAAATGCAACAAGTGAATTTCAAAATATTATGAATGAGATTTTTAATCAATATAGCCATTTTTCGATTGTTTATATTGATGATGTGCTTATTTATTCAAAGTCAATAGACGAACATTGGAAATATTTACATTTGTTTGCTAGAATTATTAAGTCCAATGGATTAGTTGTTTTTGCTTATAAGATTAAACTGTTTCAGAATAATGTTAGGTTCTTAGGATACAATATCCACCAATTTACCATTCAACCCATAGATCGAGTCATTCAATTTGTTGATAAATTCCCAGATTAGATTACTAACAAAACCCAGTTGCAAAGATTTCTTGGGTCATTAAACTATGTTTCAGAATTCTATCCTCATCTTCGTTAGCAGTGTAAACCATTGTTTGATCGTCTAAAAAATAATCCTCCAGCTTGGTCTACCATTCATACTTCTATTGTCAAACAAATCAAAACTCATGTTAAGACATTGCCTTGTCTTGGCATTCCAACTCCCAACCCTTTTAAGATAGTTGAAACCGATGCATCTGACATTGGTTATGGAGGTATCTTCAAGCAAAGAGCTTCTTTCGAGTATTCTGAACAAATTGTTCGTTTCCATTCAGAAGTTTGGAATCCTGCACAAACTAATTGTAGTACTATTAAGAAAGAGATATTATCTATTGTATTATGCATTAGCAAATTTCAAGATGATTTATTAAATCTATTGATGCACAAAATTGGCGAGGACTTTAGTACAACAGAAAATGTTAAGTTTGTGACCTTCGCTAGATTGCTCCGGTCACTAGTGTGGATAAGTATGTAAATGGATAGGGACAGGGAAGCAAACACATGATGTAAGTGGTTCACCCAGATTGGATACATCTACAGAGTAGAGGAGTTCTCATTAATTGTGAAGAGTTTACACAAGTACATAGGTTTAAGCTCTTCTTTAGTAAGTATTAGTGAATGATTTAGTACGAATGACATTAGGAAATATTGTGAGAGAATGATCTCTATATATAGAAGAGAGTTTTTAGTTTCATTCTTATATTGACACGTGTTGTGTTGTGATTGGCTTCTGATGTTAACACGTGTCGCGCTATGATTGGCTTCTAATGTCGACACGTGTCGCGCTGTGATTAGCCTCCTGGTTGAAGGGAAACTCTTCTGGGTCCTTGACGGTATAACGTTGACTAGTGCTCAGTAGTTTCGGGATTGGTCAAGTATGGTACAAACAATGCTCCCTTAAGTTCCCGAGTGAGGGAGGCTTCTCAGTTGGGGACTTGCAAGATCCAAGCCATTGAGTAATCAGGAAACTTCTAAGTACCAAAGTGTGGTATCATTTTCACTTGCCTTATCTGTCTTATATGTAGAAGTAGCATCTTCTCTGGAAATACTTTTCCTCCATCCAGGGGTGGTACCTTTAACCGATGAAGATGCACAAGGTAATGTATCAATTTCACTTGAAGCTTACTTGTAGTTTCGGGCTTGGTCAAGTGCGATACAAACCTTATAATAGGAGTCCCCCAAGTCGCCGAGCTAGGAGATTTACCGAATGAGGTAACAGACAAGGTAAGCAATCAGACTTCTAAGCAAGCAACCTCGATCAGAGGTTTGACTTCGGCTTCCGATTCATTGTTTTCTTTCTCCTTATGTCGTAAACAGCAACAAGGATAAGGATAAGCAAATGGAGAAGAGATGATATGAGATACTTTTGCTTTTGAAGAAGTAACTTTCCACATGCTTATTCTTGAACTGGGCTGGAGGGTTTTCTGGTTTCCTCCAGAGTATAAGGCCGACTCAAGAATTTGAAGGTTAAAACAAGTTCATCAAATCTAGAGTACGTTCGACCCTGATGATATGGGATACTTTTGCTTTTGACAAAGTAGTGGATGTATCAGCACGTGTTCTATTATGCTTATCTCCACATGCTTCATTGTATCATTTTTACTTACCCTATCTGTTCCTCAAGCAGATGTGGTATCTTCTCTGGAAGCATAAGATGTTGAAGATGAGTACTCGAGAGCAATGCCAGGTAAGTAATCAGGTAAGGGGTTCCAGGCAGTCAGTTCCTGACTGGAAGCTTGATTCCAAGTGCTGACCGATTGCTCTCTTTCTCCTTGTCTTGCAGGTAAGAACAAGGCCTAAGGAAAAGACAGGAAAAAAGCATGATATGGGATACTCTTGCTTTTAACCCTGATGATATGAGATACTCTTGCTCTGGTGTGGCTTGTTTGCAGAGGTATTATTGGGGGAAAAAAGAGTTGAGTATTTCGAGAGACTCTGCTGAGAGTGTCCTCTCGGATGTGAAGAAAAGTTAAGCATTTTTTTTATTTGCAGGTTTGCCTGGCTGTGGAGGATGAAGGTCGACATATATAGGAATTGTCCGAACAGCGAGTGGTAATGGTGTTGCTTTACCCTTCTCGGTTATAGCAATGGAGTGGAAGCTGTAAGATTCACGTGTTTTAACTTTGTTAGAGCACTTTGAAAAAGTGGTCTATGGTATATAGAAAGCTGATGTTACGTGTGAAGATTCAGACAAGCTTTATCCAAGGAAATCTAGCTCTCGAAGTTTGAAGAGTGATGCCTTTTCAGTTTTCGAACAAGCAATCCTGTCGGGGATTTGGTTCTCGAGATTCAGAGAACGGTGCTTTTTCGATTTTTGAGAAAGCAATCCTGTTGGGAGTCTGGTTCTCGAGATTCGGAGAGCGGTGCCTCTTCGATTTTTGAGTAAGTAATCCTGTTGAGAGTCTGGCTCTCGAGATTCGGAAAGATGTGCCTCTTCGATTTTTAAGCAAGTAATCTTGTTGGGAGTCTGGCTCTCGAGATTTGGAGGGCGGTGCCTCTTTGATTTTTGAGCAAGTAATCCTGTTAGGAGTCTGGCTCTCGAGATTCGAAGAGCTGTGACTCTTCGATTTTTGAGCAAGCAATCTTGTTAGGAGTGTTTTCTTGAATGTGAGTAAAGGTTTGACATTTTTGAAGTTTGCCTTGCTACGGAGCACGGAGGTTGACACACATAGAGACTTTCCAGTTATCAAGCAGTGGTGCTGTTCCTTTACCCTTGTGGGTAATAGTAGTGTAGCTGGACCTTCAAAATTTATGTGTCTAAACTTTGTCAGAGTTCTTTGGCAAAGTTATATGTGGTACTCGAAGAGCTGATGTTGCGTGTGAAAAGTGGTGGTTCTTCAGAATCCGGAGAATGGTGCCTGTTCCATTTTTGAACCAACGACCCTGTTGCCCTTTTTTTTGTAAGGGCACCAATTGTGTGCAAGAAGTACATTCAGAGAGTTATTGCTTGTAGGAATTTTCCCCTTACTTCAGAGATTTATTGCACCTCATTTCTCCTTCATCATTCCTGAGAATGTCTGGCCCATCCGACCGTCGTTTTGACTTGAACTTTGGTGAAGAGGTAGCCATGCCTTTTCAAGACAACATATAGCGCCCATCCTTCTTATCCTCTACTGGTCCTCTTACCGTTGAGGACTCTATGATGAAGAATGATATGACCGCTGTGGTGGTGGCCAAGAACCTTCTCACTCCCAAAGATAACAGACTATTTTCTAAACGGTCTGATGAGTTGGCTGTTAAGGATTCTCTGGCTCTCAGTGTTCAGTGTGCATTTTCTGTGTCTAATATGGCCCAACGCCTATTTGCTCGAACCCGCCAAGTTGAATCATTGGCGGCTAAAGTGATAAGTCTCAAACAGGAGATCAGAGGGCTCAAACATGAGAATAAATAGTTGCACAGGCTCGCACATGACTATGCTACAAACATGAAGAGGAAGCTCGACCAGCTGCAGGAATCTGATGGTCAGATTTTACTTGATCATCAGAGGTTTGTGGGTTTGTTCCAAAGGCATTTATTGCCTTCGTCTTCTGGGGCTGTACCGCGTAATAAAGCTCCAAATGATCAACCTTCGGTGCCTTATCCTTCTGGGGTTCTGCCTAGTACTGAGGCTCCGAATAATCACCCTCTGGTGCCTTCTCTTTCTGGGGCTCTGCCGACTGCTGAGACTTCTCCTGAGCAACCTTTGTGAAGGCTCCCTCTTGTTTGTTTATTTTGATTCATGTATATGTACATATTTGTAACTTATCGGAGATATCAATAAACAAGCTTTGCTTCATTTCAACGTATTGTGTTAAATACACCAAGGCATTCTTCACTAAGTTCTTTGAATTTTTCATTTTGTTGAAGCTTGTATGTTAAAGCTTTGTGAGTGAAGCATGTAGGTTGAGGTAGTGCTCCCTTAATTTTCCGAGTGAGGAAAACTTGTCGGTTGGAGACTTGAAAAAATCCAAGTCATTGAGTGGTCGTGAGACTTCCGAGTATCAAGGTGCAGTAGCATATGGTAGGAGTCCCCCAAGTTTCCGGTCGAGGGAGTTGATGAAGGAGGTGTCTTGCTAGTAGCCAAGTTTCCAAAGTAACAAAACTTCACCATTTTCCTTTCTAAGTGGTAGCCCAAAACTCCTCATTCATATATATTTGTTATGAAAGTTGTTAGGCCCAAAGAAGATGAGGCTTAGGCAATTTTGTTTTCTTCAAATTTTCGAATTTTCGAATTTCTGAATTTTCGAATTTTCGAATTTTCGAATTTTTGAATTTCCGAATATATATATATATATATATATATATATTTTTATAAAGCTTTGTAGGTGAAGTTTTGAGGTTGAAGCTTTGTTGGGACTATGAATTGATTTTGCTTCACACTACCTTGATCTCGAGTGTGTGAAGCTTTTGTAGGTGAAGCTTTTGTGTTGAAGCTTTGTAGGTGAAGCTTTTGTGTTGAAGCTTTGTAGGTGAAGCTTTTGTGGGTCAAGCTTTTGTGGGTGAAGCTTTTGAAGGTGAAGCTTTTGTGGGTTAAGCTTTTGTAGGTGAAGCTTTTGTGGGTCAAGCTTTTGTGGGTCAAGCTTTTGTAGGTGAAGCTTTTGTGGGTGAAGCTTTTGTGTTGAAGCTTTTGTAGGTGAAGCTTTGGAGTTGAAGTTTTATAGGTGAAGCTTTGGAGTTGAAGCTTTTGTTGGGTACCATGAATTGATTTTGCTTCACACTATCTTGATCAAGAGTGTGAAGCTTTTGTAGGTGAAGCTTTGTAGGTGAAGCTTTTGTGGATCAAGCTTTTGTAAGTGAAGCTTTTGTGGGTGAAGCTTTTGTAGGTGAGTTTTTGTGGGTGAAGCTTTTGTGGGTGAAGCTTTTGTAGGTGAAGCTTTGTAGGTGAAGCTTTGGAGTTGAAGCTTTTGTTGGGTACAATGAATTGATTTTGCTTCACATTATCTTGATCAAGAGTGTGAAGCTTTTGTAGGTGAAGCTTTTGTGTTGAAGCTTTTATGGGTGAAGCTATTGTGGGTGAAGCTTTTGTGGGTGAAACTTTTATGTTGAAGCTTTGAAGTTGAAGCTTTGTAGGTGAAACTTTTGTAGGTGAAGCTTTGGAGTTGAAGCTTTGTAGGTGAAGCTTTGGAGTTGAAGCTTTTGTTGGGTACCATGAATTGATTTTGCTTCACACTATCTTGATCAAGATAGTGTGAAGCTTTTGAGAATTTGTAGTTGTCCTCCATTGATGAAGCTTTGTTGAATTTCTTTTTTTTTTTTTGGAAAATCTAGAAATTTGTTGAATTTCCCAATTTCCTTTTTTTTTTTTTTTTTTTTGGGGAAACTAGAAATTTGAAAATGTGGGAGAGACAACATAGACAAATTTTGCTTCCACACTGTTGAGCAAGAGATTATGATGCTAGCCACACCTTGTAGTAGGCGAAGGTTTGGATGAACCATATACATTGAATTTGCTTCGAACTGTCTTGAACAAAAGTGTGTGAAGTTTTTAAGGATTGTGGTTGAACTCCTTTGATGAAGCTCTTATTGGCACCATAAATTGGTTTTGCTTCACACTGTCTTGATCAAGAGTGTGTGAAGCTTTTAATAATTGTGGTTGCCCTCCATTGATGAAGCACTTGTTGGCACCATAAATTGGTTTTGCTTCACACTGTCTTGATCAAGAGTGTGTGAAGCTTTTGAGAATTGTGGTTAAACTCCATTGATGAAGCTCTTGTTGTCACCATAAATTGGTTTTGCTTCACACTGTCTTGATTAAGAGTATGTGAAGCTTTTGAGGATTGTGGTTGCCCTTCATTGATG
The DNA here is from genome assembly GCF_916048215.2 of Malus sylvestris. Classification (NCBI taxonomy): domain Eukaryota; kingdom Viridiplantae; phylum Streptophyta; class Magnoliopsida; order Rosales; family Rosaceae; genus Malus; species Malus sylvestris. The sequence continues at coordinate 23,245,211 of NC_062262.1, forward strand.
AAGCTCTTGTTGGCACCATAAATTGGTTTTGCTTCACACTGTCTTGATCAAGAGTGTGTGAAACTTTTGAGAATTGTGGTTGAACTCCTTTGATGAAGCTCTTATTGGCACCATAAATTGGTTTTGCTTCACACTGTCTTGATTAAGAGTGTGTGAAGCTTTTGAGAATTGTGGTTGCCCTCCATTGATGAAGCTCTCGTTGGCACCATAAATTGGTTTTGCTTCACACTGTCTTGATCAAAAGTGTGTGAAGCTTTTGAGAATTGTGGTTGAACTCTTTTGATGAAGCTCTTGTTGGCACCATAAATTGGTTTTGCTTCACACTGTCTTGATCAAGAGTGTGTGAAGCTTTCTACGAGTTGTAGTGTCTGCATTGTTACAGAGGGTAAATGTATGAAGCAGATGCAAGAAGGCTGAATAGCTTGATCTTCGCATGTCATACACTGAAGTTGTTGTTGGCTTGCAATAAGACTTTGTTGGTGACTATAACTCTTGTTGGGCATAAGTGTTCCCCTAGTTGAGTTGTTAAGCTTGAGGGTTTTTGATTATTTGTGAATGCTGGGAGTTCACATGTACAAGTTTTACCACTCGTCTTCTGGTAGGTGGAATGAATGGTGAATTGATTTCATCACTTGGTTGGTGGTACGAAGGTGAGTTCATTCATCACCTTTCATCACATTTCATCACCTGGTTGGTGGCACGAGGATGAGTTCCTTTTTTACCTGGTTGGTGGCATGAATGGCAAGTTGCCAAATGATATTAGAGTATGGGTTGTATATTTCATCACCTGGTTTGGCAAGAAGGAGAGTACGGGTTGTACATTTCATCACCTGGTTGGTGGCATGAAGATGAATTCTTTCTTCACCTGGTTGGTGGCATGAGTGGCAAGTTGCCAAATGATATTAGAGTACAGGTTGTACATTTCATCACCTGGTTGGTGGCATGAAGGAGAGTACGAGTTGTACATTTCATCACCTAGTTGGTGGCATGAATGGCAAGTTGCCAAATGATATTAGAGTACGGTTGTACATTTCATCACCTGGTTGGTGGCATGGAGATGAGTTCCTTCTTCACCTGGTTGGTGGCATGAGTGGCAAGTTGCCAAATGATATTAGAGTATGGGTTGTACATTTCATCACCTGGTTGGTGGCATGTAGGAGAGTATGGGTTGTACATTTCATCACCTGGTTGGTGGCATGAAGGAGGGTACAGGTTATACATTTCATCACCTGGTTGGTGAGAATAAGGGCAAGGTGTCGAGGCATATTGTAGCAAGTGTTGAATGACACAAAGTATGTTGAACCCTTTCGAAGCACAGTTGGCTTATGTATGAATGTGTTGGAATGTATAATTGAACGAATATATTGTGAAGCTGTTTGTTTATTTGTATAGTCTTGTTGACATATACTTAGACTTTGTTTCATGTTGGAAGCATTCATGTTGAAGCTTTGAACCTGAGTGTTTCATTGCTAGGAATGTAAGAGGATTAGGACCGAGTTGTCTAAATCACCTCTTTATTGAATTCATGCCCAATAGTTTTCGTTACATAGGATGCCGAACGGCTGAAGCTTGACACTTGTAGAATGTGAGTTTACTTGTAATAGTACTTCAAGTGATCAACGTTCCATGGATGGCTAAGGGTCTTGCCATCAGAGCTTTTAAGCTTGTAGGAGCGAGGGCGACTGATGCCAACAACTTCAAACGGTTCATCCCAATTTGGACTAAGTGTTCATTCACTCGGGACTCTGTCGCAGAGTAATCTTTTCTTCAATACCCAGTCCCCCACTTTGAAAGAACGAGGTTTGACCCTTGAGTCATAGTAGTTGGAGATGCGCTGCTTGTAGGCGACATTCCTCAAGTGAGCCTGGTTTCTATGTTCCTCGACTAAATCTAAGTTGAGGGTAAGATGTTTGTTATTTTTGCTTTGCACGTAGTTCTGAACTCAGAACGTTGCTTACTCAAGCTCAATTAGGACAACTGCCTCTGTACCAAAGGCAAGTGAGAATGGGGTTTCTCCTGTTGATGTTCGATACGAAGTGCGGTATGACTAAAGAACTTGGGGTACAAATTCTGGCCAACAACCTTTAGCCTTGTCCAAGCTGGTTTTCAAAGTTCGCTTGATTATTTTGTTGATGGTTCGACTTGTCCATTAGACTGGGGATGAGCTGGGAAGGTAAAATATAAGTTGATGTTGAACTTCGAGCAAAACATCCTGAAATTATTGTTGTCAAACTGTCGCCTGTTGTCAGTGACTATTGCACTGGGAATGTCGAATTTACAAAGGATGTTCTTCCATATGAAGTCTTCTATTTTTGCCTCAGTAATGGTTGTCAATGGTTCTACTTCAACCCACTTTGTGATGTAGTCAACTGCAACGATTGCATAGCGGACCTTACCCTTCCATGCAGGCATTGAGCGGATCAAATCAAGTCCCCATTGGGCGAAAGGCCAAGGGCTAATCATAGGAATGAGCGACTCGGGAGGCAAGTGAGGAATAGTTGCGTAGCGTTGACACTTATCACATGAGCGAGATATTCTGATGGCATCTTGGTGGAGTGTTGGCTAGTAATATCCTTGGCAAAAAGCCTTTTATGCTAAGGATCCAGATCCAGCATGATCTCCGCAGGACAATTTCCGCCTCTGCTAGCGTAAGGCATCTTAGGTATGGTAGGTTAAAACCCCGCTCCGCTTGTAGAGTTGGTCATTAATGATCAAGTAACGGGTAGCCTTATATCGAATCTGCTTAGCTTGGACTTTGTCATTTGGAAGAGTGCCATGAGCAAGGAATCTATAAATCAGGGTAATCCAACTATCCCCCTGTTATAAGTTGCACACTTCCACAGCCATGATGCTTGGTGCTGCCAACAATTCGACCTGAATTTTTCTCCTAATCTTATCTTCCACCGCTGAGGCGAGGCGAGCCAAAGCATCTGCATGACTGTTTGCCACTCGAGGAATTTGGGTAATCTGGTAGTGGAAGTGCTTGAGCAACAATTGTGTTTGTGCCAGATATGCTGCCATGGAGCTATCATTAGCGTCAAAGTTGTTGGAGACTTGGTTAACCACCAATTGGGAGTCACTGAAGATATCAATTCGTTTAACCCCAAGATGTTTGGCCAAACGTAAGCCTACTATGAGGGCTTCATATTTGGCGTCATTGTTCGACGCCTTGAATTTGAAACGAAGAGCATACTCCATCGCCACTTTGTTAAGGGTCGTAAAGACTAGTCCTGCTCCACAACCATGTTGGTTGGACGAGCCATCAACATATAGACTTCATGTTGGGGCTGTTGGTTATATTTTCTGAGCTTTCGAGGGTAATGAAACCACTTCTTTAGGCGTAGAAACGATGTCAACAAGATATGTGAAGTCGGCGATGAAGTCTGCCATTGCTTGGCCCTTCTCAGCTGGCTTTGGTTGGTAGGAGATGTCAAACTCACCCAATGCTATCGCCCATTTTATCATTCGCCCCGAAGTGTCAGGACTTTGGAGTATCTGTCGAAGAGGATGATTGGTAAGCACGATGATGAAGTGTGCTTGGAAGTAAGGGCGATGTTTTCGAGCAGACATGACCAATGCTAGAGCCAATTTCTCAATGTTAGAGTATCGTGTCTCTGCATCTTGTAAGTACTTGCTAGCGTAGTAGACCGGCCGTTAGACATTACCTTTATTTCGAATAAGAACGGAACTTACTGCTGAAGCCGATACCGGTAGATAGATAATGAGAGTGTTACCAACCTCAGGTTTGGAGAGCAGATGGGCTTTACTCATGTAGTCTTTGAGGTTCTTGAATGCCTCGACACATTCATCAGTCCATGTAATGTACTTCTTACTTCCCTTAAGTGATTTGAAGAAATGAGCACATCTATCTGTGGCCTTAGAGATGAACCTAGTTAAGGCTGCCACCTTGCCAGTAAGGTTCTGGATGTCTTTTGAAGTTACCGGTTCCTTCATGTCGAGGATTGCTTTGATCTTCTTGGGATTAGCCTCAATGCCTTGTTGGCTTATCATGAAGGCTACGAATTTTCCAGAGCCCACGCCGAAGGCACATTTATTGGGATTCAACCTCATTCGATACCTCTTCAAAATGGTGAAAGTTTCAGATAGGTGAGCGATGTGTTGGTCAACATGTTTGCTATTAACTAACATATCATCAACGTAAACTTCCATGCTCTTTCTAATCTATTCGGCGAACATTAAATTGACTAGTCTCTGATTAGTCGCTCCTACATTCTTTAGGTCGAAGGGCATGACTTTATAGCAATATAGTCCCCTGTCAGTAGTGAAGGCTGTGTGTTCTTGGTCCGAAGGGTTCATGAGGATTTGATTATATCCTGAGTAAGCATTCATGAAGCTCAAGAGTTCACACCCTGCCATAGATTCTATAAGTCTGTCTACGAGAGGAAGAGGAAAGCTATCATTCGGGCATCCTGTGTTTAGGTCGGTGTAATCGACACACATTCTCCACAAGACCTTTTGGTGCAGGAGACTTTCCTTGGTCAAATTCTTCTTAACAAGGACACCATTTGCTACCCACGTTGGATAATTGACTTCGCGGACGAAGCCTATGCTTTTGAGTTTTTCAACTTCTGACTTCATTGCCTCGTACCGTTCAGCGTTATAAGATCTTTGTTTCTATCTTACTGGCTTAGTCTTGGGGTCAATACTTAAGCGATGACAGATGATATCGGGAGAGATGCCTGACATGTCCTCGTATGACCAGGCGAAAACCTCAGTGTTCTCTTGCAAAAAAGAGATCCATGCCAACCGAATGGGTGGTGACAAGGTGGTGTCAATCTTCACCATGCGATTTGGATAATCTTTTGAGATAGAGGCCTTCTCTAACTCTTCAGCGGGTTGTGCTTGTTGGGTGAAAGAGTCATATCGAGGATCGTCGGGTTGACTAGTGCCACCGTGAAGATCCAAGTTGGCTTCGTCTGAGCTGGTCTTTATGACTTGGTCATGTATAGAAAGGGTTTCCTTGGGCACAGACATATGTTGTTGCTTGACCGAAGTGTTGTAACATGATCGTGCACTAAGTTGATCTCATCTGATGTAACCATTGCCATAGGGGGTTGGAAATTTCATCAACAACATATGTGTGGATACAATGGCTTTGAGATCATTGATGCCTGTGCGTCCGAAGATGACATTGTATGCCGTTGGGCAATCAACCACCAGGAAGTTAGTGGTAATGGTAGCTGTGTTAGGGCCTGTACCAATGGTGAAAGGTAAGTGTATGCTCCCCAAAGGTTGCACGGTATCACCGGAGAAATTTATCAGAGGAGTAATCGAGCGATCGGGCAAGTGTTTAGCTACATTAAGTGCCCTGAAAGCTTCAACAAACATGATATTAACCGAAGCTCCCGTGTCTACCAAGATTCGTCGTACTTCAAAGTTGGCTATGTGAGCTACCACGATCAGTGGGTCGTTGTAAAGGTAGATGATACCTTTTTCTTCCTCAGGGTAGAAACATATTGGATCCTAGTTAGGCTTTTGATACTTGCCTTCCCTGATGTCTTCCACGTGAAACACTTAGTGGCCAGACCTTAAAGCTCGTTCACTATTTTTCATGGCCCTGTTGGAAGATTTAGATATGGGTGTGCCACCACTTATGGAATATATCACATTCACCTAGCGTTGGTTACGGTTATCCCTTGGAGGGTGAAGGAGGAATTGATCAATTTTTCCTTCACATGCCAAAGCTTCAATATGATCACGAAGGGTGATACATTTCTCGCCGTCATGGCCGTTATGTTCGTGGTAGCAGCAAAATGTGCCCATGTTCTTCGTGGGCTTGTAACCCGACTACCTCGGCATTGGCTTCAGTATCAGGTCTGCTATACTGCCGTAAATGGCCATGCATGTGGCGTTCAAAGGTGTGTATGTCTCATACCTCGGGGTAGGGCCTGTCCTGACACATGCTTGGCCCACTGTGTTGACTGCCTGGGGGCGGGCATTATCGTGGCGATACCCTTGGTTATCACGATAGTGTCCTTTACTCCTTTTACTAAAATGGGATTGGTGAAGATGGAAATCTTTCCTTTTGCCCTGAGATTGATATGTCTGTTGACTTGGCGAAGTATTAAGTAAGGCAATAGGAGGTACTGCTACCGTTTAGAAGGTCAAGGTTTTCTCATTTAGTTGAATCTGGCTTCCATTCCCTACTTGTTTATAAGGGGTGGCTGTAGGGGGTTTTCCCTTAATATGTCATTGCCTCAGCGGAGGCATGGTTGTAAGCCTGTGCCATCACCTCAAAGTAAGTCTTCCAAGTGTTGGCATTGATCATGTACTTAAAGAAACAATCACGTAGGCCTGCCGTGAAGGCTTTGAGGGTAATCTTGTCGTCTGCCTCGGCACAACGGGAATACTTATGGCTAAAGCGGCTAGCATACATACGTAATGACTCGTCTGGCTTATGGCGAATAGTGTACAAGTCATCCGCATAGTGCAATCGATCGGTTTGGAAAATGTGTTGAGAAACAAACAGTTTCCTCAATTCCTCAAATGAATCTAGTGTCTCAGGTGGAAGACGACAATACCAGTTTAGAGCTCCACCAAAGAGGGTGGAGGGGAAGAGAAGACATCGCTCTTCGTCGGTGTGCATCCAGTATGCCATGGTGGACTTAAAAAGGTTAAAGTGTTCAATCGGGTCCTCCTTTCCAGTATATAGTTGCAAGCCAAGCTTCTGCTTTGTCTTTGCTTGGAGGGGGTGTCGAGGATCCTCCTTGTAAGAGGGCCAGGCCTAGGTTGGTTCCAATCAGGTATCTCAGCTTGTCGTTCGGCCTTTAACTTGTTTACTTCCTTAAGAAACTGTAAGACAAGAGGGTCTTGAGTGGAGTCATGTACCACTGGAGCTTTCTTTCGTAAATCTCCATCTCCTTTTGGAAGTATGAAGGTTTGATCAAGAGCATGTGATTTTTCCCTGGGTCATCTCTGAGTCCCCTATACCTTTGTGTTTCTCTAGGACTTGTTGCCCCTTCCCCAATTTGGTAGCCAGCCTGGGACATGGGAGGGGACCGATTCTTTTAGAGACCCTTGGGTCATTGATCTTTGAGCTTACATGGATGGGATTGTCTCGACGTTGCTTTAGGAAGTCTCGACAGTCGCAAAAGACGGCTTTCGATCCTTCCACTCCTTTTGTAAGGAGGTGCCTTCCTCCACTCCTCCTGCTTCGGGTCGAAGTAGCTGGGTTGAGAGAAGTCTCATGTTGGTCGCCATTTCGATGAGTAGCTCACTCCTCAACGGGAATACCCATGTCGAGGGCAAATGACCCTCCGTGTTGGGGGGCACCCAGTTGATGGTTGACTTCCACATGGGTGATGAGTTCGTGTGTTTTAGTATATCTAGCCTTGTGGAGCATCTCGAAGACCTTCTCATACTGCTCTTGGAGGATCTCATTCTTCATCGCTATCTTATTTTTCTGAGCCTCCAGCTCATCGACTTTAGCCTGAAGAGCAAACTTCTTTTGTTCATTCTTTCGTTGCTTCGCACCAGGTGCAAGAGGGGTGTCATTCTGTGTGCTGTGGCTTCCTTCGCTCCTCATGTTGGAAAGGGATGCCTAGTCAAAAGAGAGTGTACGAATGGTGGAAACCAACTTAACAAAGCTGAAGAGAGTGGGAATAAGTGTCGTTCCCACAGATGGCGCCAAATGTTGATGCATAAAATCGGTGAGGACTTTGGTACAATAGAAAGTGTTAAGTTTGTGACCTTCGCTAGATTGCTCCGGTCACTAGTGTGGATAAGTATGTAAATGAATAGGGACAGGGAAGCAAACACAAGATGTACATGGTTCACCCAGATTGGCTACGTCCACGGAGTAGAGAAGTTCTCATTAATTGTGAAAGGTTTACACAAGTACATAGGTTCAATCTCTCATTTAGTGAGTACTAGTGAATGATTTAGTACGAATGACATTAGGAAATATTGTGAGAGAATGATCTATATTTATAGAAGAGAGTTTCTAGTTTCATTCTGACATTGACACGTGTCGTGTTGTGATTGGCTTCTAATATTGACACGTGTCGCGCTATGATTGGCTTCTAATGTCGACACGTGTCGCGCTGTGATTGGCCTCCTGGTTGGAGGGAAACTCTTCTGGGTCCTTGACGGTATAACGTTGACTGGTGCTCAGTAGTTTCGGGATTGGTCAAATATGGTACAAACAAAATCAAAAGTTTTAAGTTTGTATTGATTGCAAATCTGCAAAACATGTTTTACAAAATGATGTTCAAAATATTGCATCCAAACAGATTTTTGCACGATGGCAAGCCATATTAAGTATTTTTTATTTTGACATTGAGTATATCAAAGGCAGCCATAATTGCATCCCAGATTTTTTAACAAGAGAATTTTTGCAGGGGAAGAATGTCCGGAAATAGCAGTAGCCAGAGAAGGCTTCACGCCACCTTTCCAACTCCACCACCAGTAAAACAGGAATCTATTCCTGATTCCTCATCGGCCCTAGCCATTACCAACAAATTTACTCCCTTAGGAGCACCCATAGGTTCAACCATCGGACAATTCTGTCCAAACTACCAAACGGCCTTAGCCAATCCATATGATCCATACTTTTCCATGCCAGCACCATCAACCCTTAAAAAACCTAGCTTTGCTAAAACATCGCCCTATGTCAAGAAAAATCCAATGGAATACATTTTCTGCATCCCTAACCATATTTTAACAAAAGGCAATCCCCAGAAAAAATAGCCAAAACAATCTTGCCCCCAAACTTTCATCACATCCTAACTAAATCTTTCAAAACCCTCAAATATTATCAAGCCATTCTCAGTGAAACAGAAAGCATTGCTATCAAACCTATCTATAGCACCACTCATCAAAACAAAATTCTCTACCATTTCCTACATATAGGAAAATTTATTACAAAACAAGAATGGAGAATTCCCCTCTATCACACTAGACGACTCCATACCTAAAATAATCTCATTCCCAACAACAAATACAGTTATTTCGACTACATTCAAACATGGACCAACATATTTTTACACCAGACATTTGACTTTAGTCATTCTTGGTTTATTGCATTTGATAAAAAATTTAGGTTAAATTTCCCAGCATTGTTTCCTAATTGGTGGTCAGCTCATGGCCCAACAGCCAGCCTAATACCAGAGGACCTCATGCAAATTTTATCGTCTGGTTTCCAGAAGAAGTTTGATCGAAGCCGTTTCGACGACAGAATTACTCTTCTTTCATTGTTTATGGCAAAATACAAGGTCCCTTGGATCATGAAATGGAATTATGAGATAGAAACATGTCAAGTCTGCAGAGCCCGGTGGGTTTAATAGTGGGACAAATTCGATTACGGAAAAATTATCAATTTAATCGCATCGGAATTTCCAATTGAACTTGTTCCAATAATATCTCCACCAGCAACAACAACAAAGGCATTGCCAGAAATCCCAGAAAATACACAGTCCTTATCAGACATTAGTCTTTCATCCTCATTCGAATGAATCACTAAATCATCCAGGTCTTCCAAAACTTCAAGTTCGAAGAAGAATGAGAAATCCTCACAGCTCATGAAAATGGCAGATAAGCTTATAGCAGAAACAGCTTTACTGTGCAATGAAGATGAAGACCCAAGTTCAGACTCATCAGACGCTTCGTCTCAACTAGCCAAGTGGGCAGATTACCAGGATGCCCAAGACCCATTTGATTTGTAAAATTTCAAAAATGTAATGATTTGTAATCATTTTAAGTTTTTTCCCATGTAAATCGCACAATAGAAGCCATGTGATTTTCATAGAGAAAGCAACAACAGCAGTAGCAACAATCATTCTGACAAGACACTATTCATGAATAGTAAAATCACTTTTTATTATTCATCCATCATTTCTGCCAGCAGCAGCGTGAATACACAGGGAAAACATCATCATTCGCCAGCCTTTACAGCCTTTGGCACATGTAAGCGACAGACGACAGCGAGATTCTCGGCCTCAATCATTCAATCTTTTCCTACAAAATACGAATTCATTTTCAGTGGAGGGGGGAAACTTTCGGTACAACATAGCTGAGACTTTCTGCTAATTCTCTAGAGAACAGAAATCACTATTCAGCTCCATCCCATAAAAATATCAAATACTTGTATTTTATTTTCAATCAAGGATGCCTGCGAGCACCATCGTTTTCCTAATCAATCGTCAGTAGACGAAATTGTCAGTTGATTTCCAGTTTGGAATAAAATTATTTTCAATCTATATCTGCATCATTAATTATAATTTATTATTTTCATTATGAAGAATATTTTCATAACTATTGATTTTAAATGGCACAAAATTCTTACTCACAGTCAATTCATTGAGTATTTCAAATTCAAGGTAAATACTGATCAATCATTCATTCAATTCTTCTTATTTGTTTATCATAGCTGGTTTCAGATTTGTTATGGTACAGATGATAATAATCCAATTCCATATTCATCTTATCAATATGATCATTATTGTTCTCATTCTTATTGTCCTTATCAAACTTTCCATCATTAGAAATCTGCTAGTAAGCTTCCACGTACATTTGGTATCAGAGCCAAGTGAATGGTAATTGTATTAGCATCTTCATAATCTACAAATTAAGTTTGTCTTTACAAGCTTTCATTTTACAGTCTATCTTATCTGTCGGTCCTCATAGTCGTTTGTTCAACTCCCCAACCAAACAGTAAGGCGTGTTCCAAACAATAAGACCCAGGAGAGGCATGAGCGGGGAAGGGGTTTAGTCAGCGCACGAGGAAGGTGAAATAGTATAAGTTTTCTGTATTCTGTTTGTTTGATTTGTGAACTCTATGAGTAGATTATTTAGATCTAATTCAATGGTCAGCACTAGCTCTAGGTCCAGTTTAGGCGTTATCCCTGATATTGTTAAGGAAGAACAAAAACTTGATTTTCAAATTGATGAAAGTGTTGACTTTGGAGATTGGAATATCCCCAAGGTTTCAAGTAAAAATATTTACAAAAAGAAATGGTCAGTAACCTCATTTAGAAGTGAACATCATGTTAAAACAGTTGAAAAAGCTTATGCTCTTAGTAAAGAACATGAAACTTGTCAATTGTTTTCATCTGAACAAATCAAATCCCATAGGAAAGATGGTCATAACTATATTCATATATATATATATAGGAGTTGAATGGATTTGTGTCACGCCCCAACTCAAGTATTAACGTAAACCTTGTTTAGAATGTGATTCACTCCTTAACTATAAACCTTAGCAACATAATTATAGTGGGAAATGAAATATAAAATAAGAACATGAATAATTCGCTTGGAACAAATTCAGCGGAGCAACTTATCATCCATTGTAAAATACAACCAAAATTATAACTTAGAAACTACTCAAAGTTCACACATGACTAGCTCTTTATTAAAACAAGAGAGCAAAAACATCAAGCTCATCTTTTTATTTCTTGTACAAAGTAACATAATAGACAACAAATAAAGTAATTTTTATTTCTTGTACAAAGTTACATATAGACAACAAATAAAGTAAACTTCTAGGTTTTTGGTTTCATACCTGCAAAATTTAGTTAGGATGAGCTTAAAAGGCTAGTAGGGACCTATACCTTCAACATTAAAATAATAGAGCTTGATTAACTTGGCAAAAATATTAAAATGTGTTTTAACTATCAAGTCATCTATAGAGCTTTGGATCTCCGAATAGACGCTTTTAGCTGAGCAAATTTAGAAGGGTTGACTTGGGAGATTAGAGCTCCAAATACAACAATTAGTGAAAACAAACTTTAGCATTTATCCACCTCATCATTTAATTCTAGTAATGCCATCACTTAATGTTGGTAAAGTTGTAATACCCCATATTAAATATATACATGTGTATGTAGAAGTATGATTACTATTTCAATGATACAAAATTTTTGTAATATTTTTATCAAAATCTATTCTTATGTACTTGTATTTCTCTATTTTGTATTAAGATCATTTTACATATATACCTAATTACTAATAGAACGGGAGGTGTTGTCAAACTTGGAATGTCTTTGTGCCTACTACTATACTTGTAAGTGATTTTTAGTGAAGTTTTATGAAAGAAACGTGGATCTTTTACCAAACTTCATTTGTATGCCTATTGATTGTAGACTTACCCATAGGAAGAAAATTTAAGGTAAAGCTCAACGTGGCCTTAGATGCTTGTCACCTTGCATGATATTGGTTAACTTAACACGTCTCTTTGCTATTTGAACACATACCATTGTTAATGATTAGCCTAACATTTGGTGTGTTTCTATTGGAACACATATTAGGGTTAATGATTATCTTAAAATTTTAGTCTTTCTATTGGACCACATATCATGGCTAATGATTGACACAACACTTGGTTTCTTTCTAATGGCACACTTTGGAGCTTTCATTCTCAAACTACATGGGAAGGAGGATGCCATGCAATCCTTCTAAAGGAAGGGCACAAACCAACTGAATGAAGAAGAGAGAGGAAGAAGCAAAAAAAAAGAAAAAGAAAAAAGAACAACTCCATTGAGATCATTGCCATAAAAAGCACTCCCACCAAACCATCGAAAATCTCCCTTTACTCCACCCTGAGAATCATGTAAATAAATGAGAGACAAATCCCAAAAAATACATAAGAACTTACCCAACATATCTCTCCACCAAACTCATCATCATTTTCATATGGTTATCAAAAGAAAGATATCTAAAACCTAGAAATTCGTCATACCTGTTTAGCATACCAAAACACCATTTTCTGTAGCTCAAAACGTAAAGCCTTCTCCATGAAAGTTATTCGTTTACTTGTGAACTATACCATATCCAAATTTGAGATCCATTGGAGTAGTACAACCTCAGAAGCTCAGGTATAACTAGTGGTTGTTCATCCTTTGTCTGTCAATCAGTCAGGCCGGTTGTGAGCTTCAAATGTTAGATTAAATATAGAAATATGGAGAATAATCCGAATAATGACTTTGAGGTACGACTTGAATCGTTTCCTTAAAGTGTTATTTGCCCCTCACTCGAATGAGTTTGCTAAAGGGTTCTTGGCAAATCACTTCCAGGATACAACAAAGTATGGAATATTCGATTAGCAAAACCGAATTATATTCCCTTAGAAATAACTAGAAAGAAATTGTATGAATGTGATGAAGAGAGAAAAGAGTGCAAAGAAATTATGTAGACAACAAATTTCTGAATGATTCTTTTCTACTAATGTTACCACTATATATAGAGAGAATTACACCCTTTAGACACATCCTTTGATTTGAGTATGTCTTTTCACCATGGGATACAACACATTGCTTCATTATGTCCAATGGACATATCTAATACAAACACCAATTACCCAAAGATCATATATGTTGTAAAACATGCAGCAACCGTTGGGTATTAGCAAAAGGTTACAATGCTAATTTGAAAAGATATAATTGTTGGGTCAATGACCCAACTTCCCGTCAAAGATCCCCATATATATATATATATATTATTATATATATAATATATTATTATATATATAATATATTATTATATATATATTTTTAAAATATTCAACAATCATTCCCTATTTGAAAAATATATAGAAAATGATATTACAACTCTCTTTATAATTATCACAAGCATACCGATATAATCATGCATACAATAAAGGTGTCTTTCGAATTAAACCTTTAATTAGTGTAAGTAATTCAAAGTTATAACGAATGCGATGGTGACCTAAGTTTAAACCACCTATTCTTATGTTAAAACCGGAATCACTACACACATGATTATGTCTTATTTCTTTAAAGAAATTCTTGAACCAATTAAGCACTATTATGGCCTTGTGCTTCATCCTGGTTTCATAAACATTTACAAGAGAAAACCCAACTCTTGGCAGAAGCGGCACCACTTCTTATGTTTATATAGGTGAGGTTCCTTCCCATGTCCCTGCTACTATAGACATAACTACAAATAACCTCATTAAGAGTTAAAACTCATCCTCCTAAACGTAGCAGTCTTGCACTGATCATCCTGGAATGAGCTATATAATAATTTTCAGTGCTTACACAACCACTTAACAATAACTTGTTATTACCCATTAAACTTTTAAACTAGTGATGTTCTAGACAAAGTCGGGTTACCATTATTGGTGGCTAATTTTCAGTAAAGGGTTTTAGCCCCATTCCACTAGATGTACTAACTACCAAAGCTCTTGAAAGTGCTTTCGTTAACGGATCCGCCAAGTTATTACTTGATTTAACATAAACAATATTAATAACTCCATCAGTTATTAATTGCTTGACATATTCATGTCTCAAGCTAATATGTCTAGATTTTCCATTGTATACCTTATTGTATGCTCTAGACAAAGTAGCCTCACTATCACAGTATAAAGAAATGGATGGCATTGGTTGTGGCCACAACTCTATTTCCAATAACAAATTTCTAATCCATTCCGCTTCTTTACCTGCTGCTGTTAATGCTATAAATTCAGATTCCATAGTTGAATGTGTTATACATGTTTGCTTCTTCGAAGCCCAAGAAATTGCTCCTCCGGCAATTGTAAAAATCCACCCTGATGTAGACTTATTATCATTAGCACTTGTTATCCAACTTGCATCTGAATATCCTTCAAGTACTGCTGGAAACTCAGAGTAAGTTAAACTCAGGTTAATAGTTCTTTTAAGATAACCAAAAATTTTATTTATTGCTTTCCAATAAGCAGTACCTGGATGACTAGTGTATCTAGAAAGTTTGCTTACTGCAAATGCGATATCTGGCCTGGTACAATGCATGGCATACATTAAACTTCCGATTACACTAGCATACTCAAGCTGTGCAACAGACCTACCAGAATTATTAAGCAAAGTTTCACTATGGTCATAAGGGGTATTTGCTTCTTTTATTTGTAGATGCTTAGACTTAAGAAGCAATTTTTCTATATAATGTGACTGACACAAAACGTAACCCCCACTATGCTTCTTTACTTTAATTCCCAAGATAGTATCTACTTCATTCAAATCCTTCATCTTGAATTTTGAATTTAGATACTCTTTAGTTTCAGATACACCTTTCATGTTTGTACCAAAAATAAGCAAGTCGTCGACATATAAACATATAACAACACCATAATCATTTGTGAATTTAGAGTATATGCATTTATCAGCACTGTTATGTCTAAATCCATATGATAAAATGACAAAATCAAACTTTTCATGCCATTGTTTTGGTGCTTGTTTCAATTCATATAATGACTTTACTAATTTACAAACCTTCTTTTCATTCCCAGGGAGAACAAACCCTTCTGGTTGTTCCATATAGACTTCTTCATCTAAATCACCATTTAAAAATGCTGTTTTCACATCCATTTGATGCACATGCAAATTATATAAAGATGTCAATGCAAACAATATTCTAATTGATGTGAGCCTAGCTACTGGTGCATATGTATCGAAATAGTCTACTCCTTTTTTCTGCTTAAAACCTTTGGCAACTAGCCTGGCTTTAAATGTCTGAATAAACCCGTTTGTATTGTATTTTCTTCTAAATACCCACTTACAACCTATTGCTTTTGATCCTTGGGGCAAGTCTACTAAAACCCATGTCTGATTAGATATTAATGATTCAAATTCATCATCTATAGCCTCTTTCCAAAAGGCTGCATCTCTTGAAGTCAATGCTTCGCTTAGACTTTTAGGATCATCCTCAACATTCAACAATATGGGTATTTTCTTAAGAACCTTTGTTCTATTTCCTTCGACTAAAAATACAATAGATTGAGATGAAATAAAATCAGAGCCTAGAGTCTTTTCTTTTCTTACCCTTTGGCTTTTCCTTGGTTCATTAACAGTTTCAGACTGTTTTCTTTTCTCACCTTGAGATTGACTAGTAGACGGATTAGAGAAATGTGTTTGATCATTCTCTTTTCCAGACACTGAGTAGTCATTATAGAATTTATTTTCTATAAATTCGACATCTCTAGACTCAACTATTGTGTTCGAGTCTAAATTAAGCAACCTATATGCCTTTGAATTTTCTGCATATCCTACAAATATACTTTTAATTCCTCTTGGACCCAACTTGGATCTCTTAGGATCGAGTGCCTTATAAAAAGCTACACAACCCCATACTTTCAAATATGACAAACTTGGTTTTCTTCCTTTCCAAATTTCATATGGTGACACATGTGTCTTCATAGATGTAATTCTATTGTGTATATGACATGCAGTAAACAATGCTTCACCCCATAAATATTTTGGAGTATTATCATTAATCATCATAAAATTAATCATTTCAGTGAGTGTTCTATTTTTTCTTTCTGCCAAACCATTTTGTTGTGGTGTATAGGGTGCAGTTCTTTGATGTACAACACCATGCTCTTCACAAAAAATATCAAATTCATGTGAAAAATATTCACCACCTCTATCACTACGAAGGCATTTAATTTTCCTTCCCTTTTGGTTTTCAACTTCAGCCTTATAGCGCTTAAAGCACTCAAAAGCTTCATCTTTATTAGACAATAAATAAACATAAGTAAATTTAGAACAATCATCTATAAATGTGATAAAATATCTTTTTCCTCCTCTTGTTAAAACACCATTAAATTCACATATGTCAGAATGTATTAAGTCTAATAAATTTGTATTTCTTTCGGTAGTTGGAAAAGGTTTCTTAGTCATTTTCGCTTGAATACATGTTTCACATTTATCATTATAATCATCATTGCAAGCAATAAAACCAAGTGTGCGCATGTATTTTAAAGATCGAAAATTTATATGTGCTAAACGTAAATGCCATAAATGAGAGGAAGATTCAACAATATAAACAGAAGAATTCACTTTATTATTGATACTTAGTTTGAACATCCCATCACAAGAATATCCCTTCCCAACAAACATCCCATTTTTCGACATTATTAACTTGTCGGACTCTAGAACAGTCTTTATACCGTTCTTACATAATAAATTTGCAGACACAAGATTCTTTCTAATTTCTGGAACATGCAGTACATTAAGCAACGTCAATTTCTTCCCAGAAGTAAATTGAAGTTCAACGGTTCCTTTTCCTAGAACTTTGGCGGAATTATGATTCCCCATTAAAACTTCTTGATTGTCCGTTGATGCTTCATATGTCTTGAATTGTGCATTGTCATTGCACACATGTATAGTAGCCCCTGAGTCGAGCCACCAATCGGAGGATTTTATTACCGCTGCCATATTCAGTTCGGTAATCATGCCAATATGCATCATTGATACCATTGCAACAATGTTATCAATTCCAGAGTTTTCCACCATATTTGCGCTATTGGTCTTATTGGCATATTCCTCACTTGCTTTTCTGTGTCTACAATCACGAATGTAATGGCCTTTCTTTCCACAATGGTAGCATACACCATTTGCATTCTTTTGATTGTTGTTGGAATTGGTCTTCTTAAACTTCCTTTTGTCAATTTTGACTTTGAAGTTCTTTTTATATTTGTTTCCTTCGACAATGTGAACTTTAGAGAAATCTTGATTTGCAAAATTCTTATCATGATTTCGAGTTTCCTCTTCAATTTGAATACCCTTTTGCAAATTCTCTAAACTAATATCTTCCACCATGTGTAGAAGTTTCTTTCTATAGTTATTCCATGTTTGGGGTAATTTTGCCATAATAGCCCCAACTATCATAGGATCCGGAATAACTATTTTAAGTTCACGAAGCTTTGAAACCAAGACCAATAATTCATGAACTTGGTCTAGGATGGGTTTGTTATCAAACACAGTGAATTCATAATATTTGAACATTAAAATTTTATCGGTACCTCTTTTTTCCGTTGTGTATTTGTGTTCAAGTGCTTCCCAAATTTCCTTTGGAGATTGAATGTGTGCATACAGGTCATATAAACGATCAGATAATGTGCCCAAGATGTGTCCTCGATATACCAATTCATCTTCTTCACGCTTCTTTCGATCGGCAACTATATTGTCCGAGTCTTTGTCACTTGGTTCACGAATAGGCTCCAATTTCGGGTCCAACACATATATGACATTTAGAACAGTAAGCGTGAAACGCATCTTGTCCTTCCATCGGGTGAAATTTGATCCATCAAATTTGTCTAACTTGTAGACATCTTGATTGATAATCTTTAAAGCCATGTTATCAGATTTGTTATCCATAACGAAAATAACACTTTAAGATTGTTAGATTAAATATAGAAATATGGAGAATAATCCGAATAATGACTTTGAGGTACGACTTGAATCGTTTCCTTAAAGTGTTATTTGCCCCTCACTCGAATGAGTTTGCTAAAGGGTTCTTGGCAAATCACTTCCAAGATACAACAAAGTATGGAATATTCGATTAGCAAAACCGAATTATATTCCCTTAGAAATAACTAGAAAGAAATTGTATGAATGTGATGAAGAGAGAAAAGAGTGCAAAGAAATTATGTAGACAACAAATTTCTGAATGATTCTTTTCTACTAATGTTACCACTATATATAGAGAGAATTACACCCTTTAGACACATCCTTTGATTTGAGTATGTCTTTTCACCATGGGATACAACACATTGCTTCATTATGTCCAATGGACATATCTAATACAAACACCAATTACCCAAAGATCATATATGTTGTAAAACATGCAGCAACCGTTGGGTATTAGCAAAAGGTTACAATGCTAATTTGAAAAGATATAATTGTTGGGTCAATGACCCAACTTCCCGTCAAACATCCCCATATATATATATTATTATATATATAATATATTATTATATATATATTTTTAAAATATTCAACATCAAAAATCAATTTTTTCTTATTCAAATCAAACTACTCTCTTCATAGAAGTTGTTACTTATCCTATTTACCATAACATATCCAAATCACAGAAAGATCCAACGGTCCATTCATTCCAGATCCTCGAAATACTATCACAACCTTGAAAGTCTCACAGAAAATCCTGCAGTCATCTTTGGAGCTTAAAAACTCCAACTTCCTTAGCTCAAACAGAAATACTTCCTTTATAAAAGTTTCTCCTTATCATCTCTTGTATAACATATCCAAAAATCACAACAATCCAATCTATATGTTGACTTGTATGCCAGTTCGAACAGCAGATGTATGGTTGAGCTAGCCTTCTTGACCATCCTCTTTGCATGGCCAACATCTCCGGTTTTCTGTCGCTCACTTTCACGGAAGTTTTTCAGCAATTCGACTCATATTACATATTTAGAATTTCAGCTACATTAAAGCAGAGAAAGGGAAAGTGGCGAAGGAAGGAAGAGAACAAGAGGGAGGAAATGAAATTGAAAACAATAAAAAGGAGAAATGGTAATGTATTGTTTATCATTTGTGTTGTTAAAGATTATTACTTTGGCAAGTGACATTTTACCACAGTGGTGAAAAAGAGTTGAGCCCTTGCATGAAGGCGTGGGTTCAAACCCCGTTGGTGTCTAAAATTTAACATATAATGTAATAATATCTATCGTTTGACAAAAAAATAAAAGATTATTACTTTGTTGTTGATATTATGATTATATTACTCTTGTTACTAATCAGTTTGATTTATGTTGAAACTTGAAAGCTTGTTAGAGAAAATGTGATTATTGATATCTATGTGAATATGACATATACATATGCATTGCAAAGCAAGAAAGAGAGTTGAGTTGTGAGGATATTCAAGGGATGAAGAATGCCTTGAATATAAAACAATGAATCTTGTAAATGTCAGGCGTTGGGGGAAATGGCTTGAGTATACAAATTGGTTGATTATAAAATAATGAAATCTTGTATATGTCAAACGTTGCGTGAAGAACTTGAATGCAACTAGGCTTCGGGGGAAGTGCCTATATAACAAAGTGAAATTGAGAATTTAATTATAAAATTTGGGCTTAAGGGATGAACAGGAGTTAACTCATATTCTAAGGTATTCATAGCCAAGTGAAATAAGCATGGTATGGAACATGCAGGCCTTGGGTATGTGTTAGCGAGATTAGAAGGGAGTGAGTACATTCACACATCTCATTGCACATATTTATTTATTTGCAAGAATTACTTATTTCAATTATTATTTTTATTCGGTTGTGATGTAATTTGTGCACTAGTTTTCTTTTGCTGCGTTTCGAGAAAATTTATGTAGTAAACTCAAGATTATGTAAAATTTGTTATATGATGTATTGTGTTTCAGTTACATATAGCTATTATTTTAATTTTTCCTTATCATGTCTTGGTTATAGAATTTAAGATGTGGCTCACACCCTAATTCGTGAATAGTTCTTATTTGTAGGTTGGGACATAGCAAAAATCATCACTTAACGCCGGTGACCTAGCAAATCCAAATTTTCAAAACTTGGAGCAGTTATTTAACATATTTTAAGAAATTTAGATTAATTTGAAATCATCTCAAAAGATTGAGTAGTTATTCGCACTTAACCAACTTTTTATATTATAAATAATAAAATATAGGTAATGCTAGGGAGATCAAATTCTTTAAACTAAATGATGCAGTTGTAGATAATGATAACGTACTTATTTCTTATTGGTGACCTACAATGACGGCTCCATTGGTTCTAATTGCATATACCTACTAATTTATATGCCCTTTGTTTTGTAAGTCCATCTTCGTTTTATTTGTTTTTCATTCATCTATATTGATTTATGATTTCAGATGGGAAATTATAGTGTTTATTTGAGTTGATGGTATTCAAATTTTGAAATTTGAGATGGCGTTTGTATGTAGATGATTTCAATCTTTGGTTACATTGTATTTGATGGTCGCTTATTTTCTGTCTGGTTGCTGAGAAAATGTAGGAAAATGAAAAATATTTAAAATTTGAATTTTTTTTAACCGACAAAAACTGATATCATGGCGGGAGAGAAGGCAGAAAAAAAGAACCCATCATCATATAATTCAAAGTTCAACTTACTAAGCAGAGCACAAATTTCTTATCATCTTTTTCTTTTTCCTTTTAATTATTTTATAAATTTCATAACTTTTTTGTGCAATTGATAGCCGGATTTAAATGGAAGATTTTGGCTTTCTTTAAAGAATTTTATTTCTTAAAAAAGAAGATATTCTTTTCACAATGAGATTTTCTAGTGATTTTGCTTTCAACCTTGGAATTTTCTGGGGCTTTTTATGTTAAGCAAATTGTAATTTCTGGTAATTTTTGTTTTCATATTGGTAAACAACAGTTAATGACTTCCTGTTCTTCCTTAACAGTTCTAGTCTCAAGTCTCTTGTATTACTGATTTATTCCTCTTGCAGATGAGGGTATCTTATTTTCTCCTTTTCAAAAGGATTTTTGTTGAGGAATCCATATCATATTACGATTCCAAATTTGTTTTCAAATGTGATAAGGATATGATTCTGTATTGTCTTTTGCATGTTGTTAATGAGATTGGACTTTGGTATGGTCGCCATGGCGCTTCAAGACGAATGGTTCTTGAGTGTAGGACTCCGTTAATGGTTGCTTCTAAGTATGGTAGTGTTGACGTTGTGAAACTGATTCTCTCTCTTTCAAAGGCGGATGTAATCCTCTCTCTCGGCCCAGATAAGACCACTGCCCTTCACTGTGCTGTGTCTGGTGGGTCTGAAAAAGCTGTTGAAACTGTGAAGGTTCTTCTGCAGGCTGGTGCGGATCCCAATGCTACTGATGCCAACGGATGTTTCCCTTTAGATGTTATTGTTGCTCCTCTGAATTGTTCCAATCTGAAGGTTGTGCTTCAAGAGCTCTTACAATATGGTGGTTCAGTCCATGCTTTAAGTGTTAGTTTTGGATTTAGTTCACCATTTCTTTCAACGACTCCGACAAATAATTCCTTGCTATCATCAATCCCTGATTCAACATGTAACACTTATGACATACATGGTTCTTCTACACCTGAAAAGAAAGAACACCCTTTTGATCTGTCACTTCCCAACATCAAGGATAACATTTATGCCACAGATGAGTTTCGAATGTTTTCATTCAAGATCCGGCCTTGTTCGCGAGCATATTCACATGATTGGACTGAATGCCCTTTTGTGCATCCTGGTGAGAATGCAAGGAGAAGAGACCCGAGAAAGTTCCAGTATAGTTGTATGCCATGCTTGGATTTTCGCAAGGGGACATGTAGACGTGGAGATTTATGTGAATATGCTCATGGGGTTTTTGAGTGCTGGCTTCATCCAGCACAGTATAAGACTCGACTCTGCAAAGATGGCATGAGTTGCTTGCGTCAGGTTTGCTTCTTTGCCCACAAACCTGAGGAAATGCGACCCTTGTATGTTTCTACTGGATCTGCCATGCCATCCCCTCATTCAGCAACCTCTGCTGCTGCTTTCATGGACATGGCTGCAACTTTGAACGTGCTGCCTGGCTCGACCAAAGCTGTGGAGGCCATGTCACCTCCTTTTACTCCTCCCATGTCTCTTCATGATGGTATTTTCGACTCTTCCATGGCATGGCCTCAACAATATATCCCCGGTTTGTATCTACCAGGCAGCAATATTCAGGCAAGTCGTCTGAGATCTTCTTTTAATGCAAATAATGTTCCTACCGAGGAGGTTAACATGTTGCATAATTTTGAAATGCAACAACAGCAATCATTTCATGATGGGTCTTCCTTCTCGCATTCATACATCAGTGCTTCCTCAATGAGTCATCCTCGCCGTCAAGAAACCTTGACACCTTCAAATCTCAATGATGTTTTCGCTTCCCATCTCTCATCCCCTCGATTTGCTGACCAACTTGCAAACTCATCTGCTTTCTCATCCTCAAAAATATCTATTGTTCGCAATCAACTCCACCAGCAACAATCAATGTTATCTCCTATCAGAACAAATGTGTTCTCTCCAAGGATGGTTGACCAGAATCTCTTGCAAGTTCCATTTGGTCTTTCCTCACTGAGGATGATGTCACCTCGAAGCATGGAGCCTCTTTCTCCAATAGGCACTAGGGTCTCTACTCTTGCTCAGCAAGAGAAGCAGAAGCCGCTATACAGCCCCAACTCATGTGATGCTGGATCCAATGGTGTTGGTTCCCCTATGTCTATGTCAAAATGGGAGTCTAGCAGTGCAAAACTAGATTGGTCTGTTCAAACAGATGAGCCGGGTCATTTAAGCAAATTAAGTTATACAGAACACAATGTCAACGAGCCTGATGTTTCATGGATTCAATCTCTGGTGAAGGAATCACCATCTGATGCAAAGGAAATAACATCTGTTCCAGAATCAGGCACACTGCTACCTATCGAGTGTTCTAATTGAAACGTCATGCAGTTTCCAAAGCAGGGATTGAGCAGTTGCAGGTTTACCAACATGTTGCTGAGTGAAAACGAAATCATTTTTACTGGGCTTGGAGTCGGAGGTAGTTACAACAGAAATACAAATTCTTGAGTGGGTTGGTAACAGTAACAATAGAAGGAGGGTACTGAACAAAGTCTACAGAAAAGAACCATTCATTTTTGTTTTTGGTTGAAAAACGGGGCTAAAAGCAAGAGCCCAAACAAACCTACTCAATAATAAATCTAGACCGGGAAAGTCGATCCTCACAAATAAAACTCTATGAGAAGACCAACCCAGGTGAAGGATCTTCTCTCTCAAGTCCCAAGTCTATCATTACTTAAGTATTTAAATTTCTTTTTTACCCTTAAATTATTTGTTATTTAAAAGCAAAACTGCAGAAGCTCTTGTTCTACCATTTTTTGTTTATATTATTTTGAGCAGCTTTTTTCTTTCTTCCAATGTCAGACGCATCTTTGATACTGTAATGAAATTAAGGAATAAATATATTTATTTATTTTTCCTGAGCTGTGTGCTCTTTTTTTAATTGCTTTGGATTAGTTCCAGTGAACAAAGTAGAACATATTCTTTCAAGAAAGTGAAAGATGGTGCAATTTGCAGCTGATGCAATTTTCTAGTGTACTTTGAAGTATTCTATACTCTGGAGTTTTCAATCGTTGGATTCTTGATCAAAGAGACGGTTACCAAGATCTAACGATTAAAACTCTGAGCAACTTAGAATCTTTAAATAAATTATTGCAGAGGCAGATGGTGATAAGAGTGTGGTACACTTGGTTCTTTCCTATCTTTGATTGTCCCTGCATTGCTTTTCCTCTACTTTCGTCAGTTTCCTTGTTATGAGAATCTGGTGGTGAGGTGGATTCCAATAGGAAGTTTGGTGGGTTAGGGCTTTTTGATTTGGATAGGTGGGAAGTTGGTTTTTGATTAGGATAAGTGGAAAGTTGCTTTATTTTTTGTATGGATTTGTTCATTTTTTTTTCTCTTTTCTTTGAGATTAAATTTGATGCTGGACCACTTATGAAATGATTTATTTTACTTTCTTTGTGTTGGGTATTCAAGCTCGTTACATTTTTTCAACATTGAATACAGAAGTAACGCTAGATTGATAACCCGGTTTTCTTCTGCGTTAGCACTTGAATTTCTCTGTGATTTATTCCTATCTTGATTAATATTTCAATTACATGAAACTAAGTTCACTTTCAATTTGGTTGTTCAGTCACCATGGATGCAATTGTATGAGAAATATGCAGAGAATGTGCAGTCCTTTCTCAAAACTACACTAAAAAACTTATACGAAAACAAAATGCGTTGCGAAATATTTAATCAGGGATTTTCCCCAACATTGTAAGTTACATGCAGATTTGGTTTTTGTACGATTTATCTTCATGTAAATGAAATCGGTAGCAGCAACGAATGGAAGCGGAAAAAAACTGTATTAACTTTCGAACGAGTAAAACCGGGTTCGCATTTATGCTCGGAGGAATTCCCAGGGTCCTGTTCCTGTTCCTATCCTGCAATTGCATTCCAAAATTGTAAGTTATGGGATTTTTTGTGTTTGCGCGGGCAAAAACTGTAAGATTATACCTCCAAAATCCGGCAAATGTCCGAAGACTCATATAGATGGTCAAAGCAACCCAGATTCCAATGAATCCATTGGTATAGGAGAGTACAAACAGAACTAAGATGCTGACAATAGCCACCATAACCTGGAGAGAATGGTGATCATCAAGTTAACTTGTATCCCAAGGAACTAAATTAGGCTAATTAGCCCACATAATTACTTGTATTACAAGAAGGGGACTAAAGACTTGCCATGGAAAAAGCTGAGTACACGAAATCAGATGCTCCAAAGTTGACACCGTCGAAAACAAATGCCAAGGCATTGATGGGCTGAGTAGCTGCAACAAACTGGTTTTGGATTGAAGACTGTTAGTTCAAATCGAAATGCCATTTAGGATTGAAGAAGTGTAAGTCAAACATTGTGTTCTGTTTCGAGACAAGGGGACTTACTGGAATGCCTATGCCAATGAGATGTAGCACATTGGCATCTTTTGTGAATAATCTTGCTCCATACTGCAACCCCACTCCGAGTATGGCAGCGAGCATCAAACCCAAAACCAATCCCAGCTGGAGTTTAAACGCAGTTACGAATATTTGGAGAAACTGACATCATATGAAATCTGTACTTGATTCTTTGAAATTTTTTACACACCTGTAGCACTCGGGATGCAGTGGCTGCAGCCTTATCGTAGTCTTTTTTGGCAAATGCACTTGCAAGTATGGCCTGAAAGCGGAGCAGGAAATTTCAGCACGAAGGCAGTTGATCATCATCAGTTCTAACCAAACTTAACAGCCTAGAAGTTGATCTTTCTATCTATTTACTATAGAACTCTACTGGTTATCTGCCTAATTTAGTAAATATCAGTATTGAGTAGTTTCAAGCATTAACGAAATGATCTCCGACCTGTCCAGCAACAGCCAGCCCATCAGCAAGAAGGGAAGTTGCCAACCAGACCTGCAAGCAGACTTGAAATGCAGCCATGGGTGTCGATCCCTGACGTGCAGCCAACGATGCAGCCAGAGTCACACAGAATGTAACAGCAATGACCCTCATTAATAACAGAAAACCTGGAGTAAAGAAAGACTAATGGGGATAAACTTCATAATTAACGCTACGCTAACTATCTTTTAACAAACGCTTCCAATGTTTTTGGGTCACTAAAAGCAAGGCCCAAGGATTACAGAATAAAATCTCACCATTTTTAAGAAATCGACTGAATTGGAGATGTTTGATACTTGGGGGTAATAGATTGACTTGAGCCATTAATCTCCACAGGAGTATGAAACATATCAAGTACCTGCGTAGGATGACCATTTTATTGATAACAGGCAAAGCTGGCATACAATGTAGAATTCCAGAGAAAGCACACCAAGACAACAGGACTGAACACAAACATGAAACTTGGGAAAGGAGTTAGATAACACTTACTGAGATATAACATGAGCAATAGCTGCACCGGTGACACCCAGATGGAAAACAAAAATAAATATTGGATCCAATATTATATTTGTTGCATCTCCTGCCACTAAATTCAAACAGATAATTTATGGATTAGAACAAGCTGAAGACTGTTTAATTCTGGTGAAATAGATGCAGTCAGAAGCTAAAGTTTAACAGCGTTAAGGTATACCAGTGGCGTATAAAGGAGTTTTTGTATCCTTCAACCCACGGAAGATCCCTTGCATAGCCAGTGAAAGAAGAACTGCAGGAGCACCGAGCGATCTCAGCATCAAGTACTGCTGTGCAGGTTTTAGCATAGGGGAATCCTAAACGAACAATAGTTCCTTTTATTATTAGAAATTAGAGTACACAGCATTTTAGCGTTTGATACAAAAAATTATTTAAGTAAAACCATATGCCAAAAAGAAAATAATTAGCTTACAGAACCGACTCCCATAAAGTTCAATAGAGGTTTTGCTCCAGATATGAGGAATATGGCTTGGATGAGGCCAAGGATGCTGCCGATAACCATTGCTGATGACGCTGATGGGATATACCTTTTCTGATGATCGGTTGTAACTATTTCAAAGCTTGTAGCAACGGATTTTGAGTTGTATGCATTTTGAGTGGCATCTGAGAAATAACATTGACGAAAAATAAAACTATCAAGTAAGAAGCATTTCCAAACTTAATGCAATCACATTCTGTAAGTCTGTACACACTGCATACGAAGTACATTAGGAAAAAGATATGGAGCATACCGCTTTCTGGTATCAACTGTTTCATTTCATCATTAATTGATGAACCTGTTTCCAGGTAATCGCTGTCCTTTGCCTCGGGACTCACTGTTCCAATAGTATCTTCTTCAGCAACAAAAGATGTTGTGACACTAACAAGTGGGAATATTGCAATTCTTGATGCTTGATTAAATAGAGCAATAGAAACTCCTACAGC
Organism: Malus sylvestris; assembly: GCF_916048215.2. Lineage (NCBI taxonomy): Eukaryota > Viridiplantae > Streptophyta > Magnoliopsida > Rosales > Rosaceae > Malus > Malus sylvestris. Next base: position 23,272,386 of record NC_062262.1, read on the forward strand.
AGCAAGCTCCACTGGACCTTTAAACATTAAGATAATTCATTTCAGATCAAAGAACATACGAATGTTGAAAACAAAAAACTAAAAAGAAAGAAAAGTACCTATTTGACCAATGAATGCTGTGTCGACCAGAGAAGCAATTGGATCAGCTGTCAAAGCCAGCGCCGCAGGCACTGCAATTGACGCTATTTCTAAACCAAGTTTGTCCAAATTAAGAACACATCTACACATAAAAGAGAGAGAATCCAAGCATTAGATTAGACCATCTATATACATTAATTCACATACAATCTTTTTCGGTCGTTTCAATTGTAATTACAATTCACTTAACTTTATTAATCAAGCAAATTGCAGGACTACATGATTTGTCAGGAAAGGAGATGATAACTACTTTCTCCTAATTGCAATAATAAAATCATTTGGAAAATATGGCTCTTGGAGCAAAGATATCAGACGTAAGAAGGTCAAGCTGGTCTAGCCATGGATAATAAAATCACAACAGCCAATGGTTGTGAGTAAAAAGCTCGCGTTGCTTATAGAAAGTACTTTTCACTGCTTTTCTGCTAGGTTCAGTTTAACAAAAGCTTTAATTACAAACCAAGGTGACTCCTAAACAGGGAAAAGGAATGTAAAATGCATAAAATCGATCGAAATAATATACCTGCAATCCTTAAAGAAAATGCAGATAGGACTTTTCCTTGTGTTCCCATATGAATATGAACCATCTTCTTCTGCCATCGGTTCGATAGCCGATTCAATGAATTTATTTTTCACTGGGATGTGGTTACAGAACTAGGTGCTTATTGGAAGCAGAATTATCAAAGCAATGGCGATAAAATCGATAGACGAGAATTCACAAATTGTGCTCCAGACCCTGAAGATTAAAGTATCTGTCAATTCATAACTCTTGATTCTTGCAAACCCAAAAAGTCACAGATGAAGCACCAAATAAAGTAGACTAAAAGAAAGTTGGGTTCCAAAACGTTTCAACGCTTGAAATTCCCATCCTTCAAAACAAACATTCAAACTCAAAGACTTGTAACAGTTTCAAAACATTCCAATTAAAAGCAAAACAATCAAATGAAAGTCTTCTAGACATTAGCTTTGGAAACTAAACACCAGCCAATTTCTCAGTCTAGGCAAACGAGGGCAGAGCCAAGGTGGCTAGAACAGTGTGCTCTGAATCCTTCCCCTAGTTTAGATTAAATTAAAACATCATATTCTACATAATTCTTCGGATATCGCTCTAATTTAAAGGAAAAAAAAAACCTCAGTCTATAAGAAAAATTAAATTCAAGAGAATTTAAAGATAGGAATTTAAAGCTTGTCAAAGAAGAAAAAAAGAACTAAAAGAAATTTACACATGAAAACCAAAACTCACTGACTTTTGAGCCTTGAAACTTTCATTTACTTGAGCTTTGAAACTTGAAAAGCAACTATGTGTGTGTGTGTGTGTGTGTGTGTGTGTGTGTATTGAAGAAGGCTGAATTTAAATCCAAATTCCAAATTCCATGAGAGAAAAGGACCTCCACAACAGAGACACCAACTGGGGCAGGTTCTTCTTCTGTACGTTAGAGGGAGGGAGGGAGAGAGAGAGCGCTTTCAGAGCCAGCATTTAAGCTCTTCTTGCAATGCTTCCAAAATTCATATGTACACTTTTACTTTTCTGCTAGTGTTATAAATAAATAACTTAGTTTTATTTGTGTAATCAAGCACACAGACTCTTTTGCATAAGTCCCTTTATTCGAGCTTCATTGATGTCTTGAAGTAGGTTCTTCTTGGCCAATAGGTGGCCACGTGTAAATAAATTATGGTTGGACTTCCATCTTATACAATTAATTCATTAATCGACTTGACATATACACATCACTTGTTACATGAGATGATACTTGCTGTACAAAACTTAAAACTTATGTTGAAGAATATAATCCCAGGTTTGAAACATGACAGAAAAAATATTGCTACTTATAAGTGAAGGGTTTCACTCCTAATAACTCGAGACATTTTGTGTTAAAATTTAACACATGTTGGATTTTGTTGGTGGTTAAGTAAAGACAATATTAATATGACTAGTAGTAAGTAGCTGACCTGACTCGAAAATTTTGATGACTTGACTTGACATTACAGAGTATATATTGTATTACTAATAAATTAATAATTCTATTACTAATAATATTAAGACGTTTTGTAATAAAATTCAACACATATCTAATTAAGCAAGTAACTAAATTTGTACAATAGTATTAAATCACAAGTAGTCCACTAACTTGTCTAAAAAACTTAAAATTTAACAACTTAAGCTCTCTAAGTACAATCAATATGTTGGTAAACACCACCATCACTCAAATGAGAATTTTCCTCCTATAAAAACACGTAGGTTTGGCTCAAACGGACTACTCCAAGAGAACTCATACATGCTTTAATGGGGTGATGGTGTGATGGCGAACTGCCATGAGTGGTGATTACATGTGTCGATGGGTGATGAGTACCAGATTCCCAGAGAGAAACGCATGTTTGCATCACTACCTTAAATCATGGATAGTGGGGACACCCAGTGGCACTGCATGCATGGTTATGGCTAACGGAAGAGGATCCTCCAGATCCCCTCCATCTAATCCTCTTCATCAAACAATCCAGACCCTTAAAATTTAATTCAACGGTTAAAGTTAGGTCAGAAAACGGCTTGAAAGTGGCTAATTTGAGACCAAGACAGCCATTTTCGAGCCATTTTCCGATCAAACCATGGCTAGTTAGCTATCAAGAAAGGTATCATTCTCTTCATCTCGTTGAGAAGTATGATTTTGGTTTTTGAATCACTCAATTTCGTTGAGTATTGAAGAAGTTATGAACGTTTAAAGTTTACCCAGTTTTCGGCGAGTTTTCCAGTTTTCCCACGGACCAGTCACATTTCAAGCTATTTTTCAGCCATCTCTGTTAACAATTGGGCTTCCAAATAGGTATAATCTTATTCTACACTTTCCTATCTTTATTTTGATATATTATGGGTTGAATTTGGTTGAAAAACGATTGAGCTACAAAACTTTGAAAATTGCCCAAACTTCCGGGCAAGATCTCTGAGACACTTAATGGAGTTTTTAACGGAATGACTAAAATAATGGATGATGGACAATCTTAGAGACCATTTATATTGATTTTCAATCTCAGGGACCAAAGTGATGTCTTATTCAAATCTCAAGGATAATTTTAGCTATAAAGTGGGCTCGTGTTTTAGTCGTTGGATCAAATTTTACAGATTTAAATTGTTTGATGAGGAGAATTAGGTGGAAAGAATATCTCTTTCCATGGCTAACAGCCAAGTTTCCATCACTTTCAGGTTAAATGACTGGTGGTAGCCAAGTCAATAATGGAAAATTCGAAGTCAAGCCAATAATAGAAAATTCCATGTCATCGAATTAAAGTGAAATTAAATCAAATGTAATTTTACAAAAATTCCAAGTCAATAATATATGTTAGGTTCTAGCTTCGATTCCTGATATTGATGAATTACATGATGGTGGTCAGATGGAGATTAAAATACCTCTATAAATATTCTCAGTTCCAAAAAAGATAGAATGTTATGGTAAAACCACTAACTAATTCCTTTTTTTTTTATAGCATCATATAAATATTGATATCTCGAATGTATTATACTTTAGACTTGTTAATTGAAATAGGAATGCACTTTTGGAAACCTCTGATTGTGCTAAACTATAATTTAGGAAAATATCTCAATCCGGTTTTACATAACGAACAACGTAGTAAAGATTAGTATGAAAGAAATATCGTACTCTTCTTCTAAAAAAAATCATTCATACCGTACTTGTCACATCCCGGCCTGGGCCCCCATCACATCCCGTCACATCCAGGCATGGGCCCCCATCACATTCTGGGCTCGATTTCACCGTAGCATGATATTGTCCGCTTTAGACCACAACCACGCCCTCACGGTTTTGTTTATAGGAACTCAGAGAACTTCCCAGTGGGTCACCCATCCTGGGATTACTCTCACGCGAACTCACTTAACTTCAGAGTTAAGATGGAACCCGAAACCAGTGACCTCCCAAAAAGTCTTGTGCTAGGTAGAGATGTGAATATATATAAGGCTTAGAGGATCTACTCCCCTAAGCAACGTGGGATGTTACAATCCACCCCCCTTATGGGCTCGACATCCTTGTCGGTACACTTCCAGCCAGGGATTGGCTCTGATACAAAATAGTCACATCCCGCCCCGGCCCCCTACCACATCCCGGGCTCGACTCTGCCGTAGCACGATATTGTCCGCTTTAGGCCCCGACCATGCCCTCACAGTTTTGTTTCTGGGAACTCACACGAGAACTTTCCAGTGGATCACCCATTCTGGGATTGCTCTCGCGCGAACTTACTTAACTTCGGAGTTCCGATGGAACCCGAAGCCAGTAAGCTCCCAAAAGGCCTTGTGCTAGGTAGAGATGTGAATATACATATAATGCTTAGAGGATCCATTTTCCTGAGTGATGTGGGATGTTACAATACTCTTCTTCTAAAAATAAAAAAAAAGTTAATTTGAAGACCTAATTAATTTTACATATCTTGTGAGTCTGGTAGTGTATTTATGCACTTTCTTTGTGAATACTATATATTATTACAGGTAGAATGCCCAAATCTAGTTACTTTACCTCTCCTGAGGATAATTTAATTACTTGGCGAAGCAATAAGCAAAGGTGATTAATAGCTCAAACACTGAAGTTGAATATAAAGAGATAGTCAATGAAATATGTTTCAACTTATTTGGCTAAAAATTTGTGGACTCAACTTGGATTTAATCTAATCTGATGATGGATCTATATTATGATAAAAAGGTTGCTTATGACATTGTTCATAATCCAGTTCAAAATGATTGTGCGAAATATATTGAAGTAGGTAAACATTTTGATAAAAGAGAAGTTCGAAGCTCAAGATGTTTGGTTTCCGTTTGTGAAGTATGAACATTAACTAGCAAATATCTTGATGTAGGTAGTGTAAGAGTAAAAAGGTGTTTTACAATTCACTTGGAAAGTCAGCATTAGACATATTTATGCACCGATTTGAAGAGGAGTGTTGACATGAGTAATTTTGTTGATTAATTGTAAATAGGATTTTGTTTCCTATCGTCCCTAAGTTAGGTTAATCACTTTCTTATTTTACTAAATCTTTGTAACTAGATCTGTAAAAAGGATCAAGGCTCTATGGCCCAGCCCGACCAAATCATAGAGTCGGGCCTTATTTAGCCATTTTTAAGGTGTGATGCTATTTACATTTTTTTTAGCTTTCACACAATCTTTTCTATTTTCCGGCGTCAAATCGAAAATTAAAGAAGATAAAAAAATATAAATTAACAGAGACTGTGTGGTGGTAAAAATGGTATGTAGATGGCACCACCATTTTCAAATGGGTAGGGTCAGGGGCCTTACATATTAGGCTCTAGGTCCGTCCATGGCCTAGCTCTACGGGTCATGTATGATTCTTAATATTATATACATATAGCCTTCAAAACTAAAGAATACTCATTTGTAAGTGTTTTGAAAATGATTGAAAGCATTTTGGAGAAAATATTTTTGTGTTCTAAAAGTATTTAAAGTATTTCCTCCATGAAGCACTTTAAGGGCCGGTTGTGTTACACTTCTTTAAGAGGGACAAGACTAAGTGGGACTATAATCCTATGTTTGGTGCAGCAAAGGATTAAGTTAAATGACGTTAACTCGGACGGACTAGGATTCTCTCTTCTCCTCTTTCCATTCCCTCCTCTCACATTCTCTTATTTTATCTTTCTCTTACCATAAAAAATTAATATAAGATGTTAACGTGGCTTAACCGTGACAGTTCAAATAGGAGGGGAGGGAAAGGGAGGGAAGAAAGGAGGGGAGAGAATCCTACTCCAACACGGACTCGCCTCGACTCCGGGCCTCTCTATTAGTGCCTTTATCTAACCGTCTCAAGCAGACCTTCTCCAATGACCGCAGTCTAAAATCTTAATCTGATTACCACCCAGAACCCCTCCATCCCAATTGCCGCTCCCCGCCCCATATTCTCATCTACAATTTGCGGGAGAAGAAATAATGAATGTTGGAAATGTGCCCTAAAGCCAATCATATGATGATACTTTACGGACATTTCACATATTAAACTAATCTAGTTTAATATAAAGGGCAAAGATTATTGTTTGAGCCGTCTCATATAAATGTTATATGCTTAAACGATAAAGTCCAAGGAATATGTGATTGGGAGAATGTAATCTAATGAAGTTAGATTCATGAGACCATTCTTTCGTAGACACATCCTAAATGTTCCTGATCATAGGATTGCCAATTGGGCATTGACAGTCCATCAAGATCGGTACGTGCTATGTCTTCTCTCAGGGAGAGTGACTAGTCTCGAGTCATTGGTGTGTGTGACATCAAGACAAGTACGTAGGTGCTCAATAGAGAATGAGTTCACTGAACGTGATCGACGAAGAGTTCTCATACTCATGTCACATGAGAACTCATGGTTGGGATAATGCAAAGTAGTCCTTTGACCTGAGGCATCATAGTTGTCTTGTGGTTAAGTCCTTGATCTTTGATTATGTCAAAGTCACTCCATCAGGAGGGTGTCCACGGCATCGTTGGGGTTAAGTCACTTAGCCATGGAGGCAAGTGAATGCGCAACAAGGGATCTCTAACCTTCAAACTGTTTGAGGGAGAATACTCTATGATATGATTTAGAATCTCTGGCCAGAGTATGAATGAGATTTAGAAAAGTCGCTCTAAATCACATTCAAGGAAATCATATAAGCACACGAATCACATTGGATAGTAGACATGAACATATAAACTATCAAACCAAACAATGTGGTCAAGAGTATTAGATTAGAGAAAGACCGTATTGCATTTGTAATCCCAAACTGAATAGGTTCTCTGACCTCTTCTGATTAGCTTGGGTAACCATGATATGCTGCTAGGTGTCACTCATGGTTTGTGGAAGCCCTAAACGTGTGTAATCACTAAAGGGAGAATTGAAAGTAAGTTTCAAATTCACAATCGATGTAAAAATGGTTTTAATCGCACACTGCCTCGCTAAAAGGAACCTAATGGATCGCACACCATAAGAGGTGGATATTGGAGATTAAACGGAGATGAGTAAGAATGATTAAATGGTTTAATCATTTATTTATGGCAAGGATTAATTAATATATTAATTAATCAAACGAATAAGTTCGTTAAAGACCTCGGGGATAGTTTTGGACCTTAAGGCCCAATGGGCTTCGAACGTCAAGTCCATTGACTTAAGTTGTATGACAACTTAATGAATAATGATTCACAAATGCCTAATTAGCCCAAAATACCCTAGGGCCGGCCATGATGCTAAGGGTAGTGAACTTGGACTTATTTACAAGTTTGCCACTCAAATGAATAAAGGTATAAATATGACTTTATAGCCTAAAATTCATTAGGGTTTTGTTTTGGGGAAAATTGGAGAGAACATGTCTCTCCATTTCTCTCTAAAGAGGCCGGCCACCTTGGGGGGTACATCTAGCAATCCTACTTCTCCAAGGTCACTCATATCTTCTCCAATCTCTCCTTGGTGAAGAGACTTAGAGGTTCCCTATTTTGGGAACTTGGAGAAACCTATTCTTCCATCCAAATCCATAGATTTAAGATGCAAGGAATGAAGGTCCTCTCTTTGGGTGATTAGCCTTTGCTTATGCAAAGAGGAATCTTCAAAGGTATAAATTTCAACTCACTTTGTTTTGAGTTGATTAAATGGTTCACCAATCTACTAGGCTTTGAATTTCTTGGTTAATGTTTTGTTTTTAAGTGCATGCTAGCATGATTCCGCCTTTAATTGTTAATTGCATGCTATATGATGTTGCTTAAATGAACATGTTTTCACAAATATTTCCTTCAATGAATTCTTCCAATTTCAACAACAGAGAAGGGTGAGGGGTGAGGGATCAGTAGGGATGAGCAACAGTTATGGCGGGCGTGTAACCACAGTTATTTACCAATAACCGTTTATGCTTATACCCACATAACCGTTTACCCGTTGGGTAATTGCCTAAACGGTTATATCCATACCCATAACCGTTTATAAACGGTTAACCATACCCATAACCACATACCCATTTAACCGTAACCGTTTAATACCCGTTTACTCATTTATCCTTTTTAACCCGTTTATCTTTCTTTTTTTACTATTACCCATTTTTCATCCGTTTACATGTTTTTTAACAACTTGAAAATTAAAAAAAAACTGTCATAACTTTCTTTTTTTTTGACAATTAAACACCGTTATAAGTACATTCATCATACATTTCCATATTTTAATTTTTTAAGTCCTTATTCCATTCCAATAATTGAAATAATAGTTTACGGACAATATTTTTAACTGTTACCAATGAAGGTAAATATAATATTTGCTAAGTATTATTGGGTTACAAAAATTGTTTAGAAGACATTTCTGTCAAAGCATTTCTATCAATTTTACGATTACCCGCAAAAAATTTAAATTGATTTGGCCAATTCCTTGATGATGAGAATCATCATTCCTGTAGCAGTGTTATTGAGAGAATGACCGATAAATTCCTTGCTAATTTATTAGGTGCTAAGTATTATTGGATCGAGAACATGGTTTGTGTTAGTTTTACATATATAAAATAAATGGGTAAACGGTTACCCGTTTATAACCGCGGTTAATACCCATAACCGCCCATTTAAATTTCGTAGGTAAACGGTTATACCCATAACCGTTTATTTATCTAAACGGTTACCCATAACTGTAACCGTTTAATTTAAAAGGGTAGGTAACCGCGGTTACCCATAATCAATGGGTATTTGCCCATCCCTAGGGGTCAGTGGTTGAATACGTAGGAGCACTTTGTGAATTTAGTTGTAGATCTTTTGTTAGAACGGTGAAGGGTCTTGAAGCAGAGCAATTTGTGAATTTTTTCTTTTTGTTTTGTTTTGTTTTGCAGACAATGATAGAAGAAATTGAAGAAATGGTAAAAATAAAAATGATTTAAAAAGTGTGGATCAAAAATAATAATTTGGGTCCTAAAAAATATTTTGTTTATAATGCACCAAATACTTCATTATTCTTATCCTGCTTAGTCCAAGCCAAGCCAGTCCAGTTTAGTCACTGAAGTTAGTCCAGTCGGAGATAGTCCAATGCAACAACCGCACCCTATAGATCTTAATATTAACCAAATAATCATCATATCAATTATGTATCTTGTAATGATGGGAATATGAATTTATAAGTTAATTCAATAATTCGAATTTGATAATCCGATTATATACGCACTATTAATTCAAATTTGGATGGAATAAATCCAATTCGAATTTAACTTTTTAGAGATATATTATAACTTTCTAAGTTGTTTGATGAATGTATGACAATTCCCCACACTCAATTGCAACATTAGGGTGCTTACATTGCACAAAAGTATTTACCACGAAATATAGCATTGGAGATTATAAATAGGCAGTTGGAGTTGAGTCTATCCATGTTCATTTTGCAAGCAAACATTCAGTCACTCGTGAATCAATCCAAGCAGTACATTATAAAAAAATGCCTCCTTTCGACACAGATAAAGATGACGAAAATGAGTCAATATATCGGCAGATGTCACTGGTAGATGTTCCAGACTTCCCTCAGGTTGATTTTTATGGAAACAGATACCAGGACCTCGTGGACCGTTGTCGGGAGAACGGGAACGAAGAGGCTTTGTTCCGACATGGAATGGATCACTACTTTGGTAGAGGAAGTACCAGCAGCGCGCTGGGACGAGAATGGCTGATGCGCGCAGCAAACGGCGGGCATCCATGTGCATGCCTTGCTTATTGCTCGATTTTGGTGATGTCCGGGGCAGACGAGGTCCCAACAGGTCTAAACATCATGTCTAATGCAGTTAATCCATCGAATTTACAGGAATGTAGGGACAGAATGGCTGAATATGTTGGAGGCATGCCATATGTGAGTATGGAGATGGTTTTCAGCACCATTTTGCCGTACTGTGAGCAAAAACTACATTGTAGTGCATGTGGAGCCGATTTAGAAAATGACTGGACTGTTGGAATGATGGAAGCCACCATGATTGGGCAAAAGCAAATCGAGTGGAATGGGGAATGCAAAGCCTGTGATATGCATTGGGAGGTGTTCATATTTGGTATGCTTTTCTGTAGCCGATGGATGGACTAAGCATGCGTGGCAGTTATCTAACAGCACAATGTGAATTGTCCTGGTGGATATGATTTTCTTTTTTAGCACATAACGTCTCAAGTTTAAACCTTTTTTCACTCTCTCATTCCCTTAGTGTAGTTTAGAATAATGATATTGCTTGTAATAATATATGTTTTTCTTAACTTGTGATATGAATAATGTCTTATGTTTTAGTTTACAAAAAAGTATGTGTCTTGTTGTGTATTTTCTCTTATATATGCGACGAAACTTTGTTTCTGTGATCCTAGAAATTACAAGAGCTACGTAGTGCGTATGTCAAGTAACTATTGAGCTAATTATGTCTTTATATTGATGTGGGCGTCTCAATTTGGAAATGAGCTCGGTCGGGTGAATGAAGTGAATGTGGTGATGCGGTGGTGTTGACCCTAGAAACTACCAAGCCTACGTGGCGCGCAGGCCGAGTAATCTATAAGCTAACTACGTCCTTCGGTGAATGCGGGGCGTGCCAACTCGTCGGCCGAGCTCGGCCGAGGAGTAAATTTGTTGATGTTGCGTTGGGTCGCGCTACTGACTTCTGCGTCTTGCGATTGCGGCCGAGAAAGGAACACGTCTCGGCCTATTGGGCTCTCGAACCTGAAGACAAGGTTACTATTCTTACGAAGTTCAATATCAAATTCGGCTTTCAATGTGCCGAATGTAATAACTGTAACACCTCACTTTGCCGAGAAGGCTGATGAGATGACCTCGACCAATAAGGATTTAGAAACCCTTCTCGACCGAGACTTGGATAGGTAATCAATCGTTCTCGCCGCAGTGCTGTTGATGCCAACGGAAGGTACTGAAAGACCGACTGACTCTACGGTGACAGAGCTATCTATGCCGACTTAAGATATCACCGGTTGCTTCCACAGTGCTGTTGATACCAACGGAAGATGTGTCAGCGAAAAAGGAAAAAGAAAAATCACAAGTTGTGAGAATTTGCGCAGGGCAATTTTGTATTGATTTGCAGGGGCTTGAATGATGTGCAACCTCTTCTATTTATAGCGATGGCTCCCCCCAAGGTCGAGTTAAAAACCTACTCGGACTAGGTTTTCTTTCCCTGATCAGCATCAACTCGACCAGTCCTACCTTCACTAGGACTGTGAACCTAGTCCTTTACCTGAGCCGGATTCGCTTCCGGGTCCTGCCGAGACTCCTTATTGCACTAGGATTCGACCTCTTGCGTTATGACCTAGCCGACCTAGGTTTGGAGGCCCACGTACTGAACGATCCGTGGTATTCTTGTCGCAAGGCCTCCCGGGCCGAGAATGACCCTACACTCGGCCCAAACTGTTATTTTGGGCCCAAACATTGCCCCCTCGCTTCTGAGGTCCTCGGCCTGACTTCTTTGGCTGAGTTTCGGCCTTGAAGAAGCGAATCTGCCACTCAGAACCCTAATGTTCATCATGATCAACGATTCTTTTGGTCGATTTTGCCCCTTTGTTTTGAATTTCAAACGATTACCCTTCCTGCCAAAAGCCTATAAATACTGAAAATCTCTCATTTGCACTTTACGCTCCCAAAACTTTCTGAAAAACTCTCGCTCTTATTCTCCAGCACATTTCTTTTTCAAGTCTTCGTCTTCAAATCTCCCTACCCAGAAAACCCTTTTACACCGTGCTTCCTTCTTACAATGGCGTCCTTCATCTCCAAGCTTTCCAAGGAATGTGACCAGCATCAGAAGATTCTTGATCGGAGCTTGATCAAGACTATACGGTTTGAAAGTGACATGAGCACCGTCCACCAAATCTTGGGCCCTCTCTTCAAAGCAACCGTACCATCAACTATCACCGAACTTCTCCAGGAACACTGCTTGTCACCCTTGTTCCAAGGGTTTGAATGGTCAAGATGGGAGGCAGCGAAACCCCAAGGCTCCTGGCCTTCGACCACTACAACCTGGGCAGCCTGGGTCGTTCGAATGGAGAAGCTCTTCGGCGAGCAATGGAAAGTCCTCGGCATTTACGACGCCATCCTTCTTTCGTCTATGGACATCGTTCTCGACAAGGAGCTTCTCCTAGCCGCCTTATGCTTCTGGTGTTCGGCCACCAACACCATGGTTCTCCCCCTTGTCCTATCGGCCCCACCATTCTTGATGTCACTGCCATCTTGGGGACTTCAGCAACTGGAATCCCCATCGATGCTGCCCTCTCCGGATATCGGTCGAATCTCGACCTGAAGACGCTCTTCGACCGACGAGCTTTTGAGACGTTGAGCCGTGAGGGTCATATCCCCTCAAAAGAAGACGTTCAGAAACTCCACAAGAACTTCTTCAACTACAACACCATCTATCTCCATTTCGCTGGCCGAGGAGAAGAGGCCCTGCGGGAAGGGGAACATGAAGCTTTCCTTTTCTACTGGTACAACAAGTACATTTGTTGTACCAAATCGAACAAATGCCTGGTCGAGAATATGCCAGTGGCCGAGGCCTGGCTAGCGGTCATGTCCTGGCACTTGGCCCCAACATCTTGGCCCATCTCTTCCGTTGCCTGGCTGAGACGACCCTGCACAAAATTGACCCATACCAGAATGGACCTCTCTGGATCTTCCAACTTTGGCTCCAAGTGTATTTCACCTCCCTTCGGCCAGCAATCGTCGATTTCTCACCCACAGAGGCGCTTGGACCTTAGTTGGCATCTCGACCAATACCCCCTCACCGAGCCGAAGAAATATTTAAATTCTTTTTCGCCCTCGACGATCTCTCCAACGATGAGTTCCTGATATGTCGTCGTCAGGCATATCCTTCCTCGGTCAGGCTACCTATATCGGCGTGGAGCGCAGATGAAGACGCCGACCTTCGTCAGTCCTGGGGGTCATTCGTGCTTGCTCGCGACCTCCCCCTCGGCTGCGATGGAAAACGAGCGGGCTAGGAAGTGTATCATCCCAACTTCCTTGCTCAGCAACTTGGCTACCTCCAAGGTTGCCCAGTCCCCCTTCTCTCCTCTCGGTCCGTCCTAAGTCGCGGACGCGAACCTGGCTCCTCAGAGAAGGAGTGCGCCGACGCCAAGAAGGAGTTCCAGGAACGGTGCCAGAAATTTCACCTTCGACCTGCCACTCCAGAAACCCTTTGCACCGACACCTTCGGTGATTGGTGGGACAGTTATACCCAACGGTTTTTTGGGGTCTCGGTCGATACCATTGTGGACACACTTTTTGGTGGTCGACCTAAAAAGTCTTCTGCCCCCCAACCCCAAGGTAGTTGCTTTATTTCTCCTTTTTTTTTTCTTCAACCTTGCATATTGATTTGCCTCACTGAATTGTTTTTATCCTTTTAGGTAGTCGGCCTTCGAGAAAAACGGAGGCTGTTGCCGCGGCCACGGTCGAGAAAAAATCGGCCGTGGTTAAAACGGATAAAGCTGCTGGTCGGGCCGTGCTGACCAAATGACCTCGCCCAGAGGCCGATCCGGTCATCGAACCTCCGCCGCCTGCCAAGCGGGTAAAACAGCTGGCAAAGAAGGGCGCACGGGAGATCCACGTAATCTCCAGTCAAACTACAGGGGCGACGACTCCCAGTGTTTCCCCTCCTCCTGCCGTTGTTCAACCCTCAGTCGAAAAACAGCCCGCCCCGGCCGCAGCGACAGTTCGAACGCGGCCTATCTTTGGAACTGGTACACCAGTTGTGCCTCCCTCCGTCGAGGAAGCATCCGCTCCAAAAAAGGTGGTTTCTACGACCGAGGGAACAGCCCATCAGAATCCAAAACCCCCGGTCTTCATTCTGGAAGAGAGTGAGGGGAGCGACGAGGTCCCGCTGGTAGACCGTCCTCACTCTCGTCGGTAACCTCTCCCAAGGTCCGAGATGGTGGTTCAAGCCGGCCCCTCCACGGCTGATCGTGGCAAGCGCCCGGTCGAGGAACCGACGGCAGTAGCCGAACCCCTCGCTCCTTCTCAGGACCAGGATGTCCCTGCCTCCTCCGAAACGGCTGTTCCAGTCGGCCCATCTGCAGCCGACCGGGGCAAACGCCCGCTCGAGGAACCCGAGGCAATGGCGGACTCGCCCGTTCATCCTCAAAACCAGGGCTTCCATATTCCTCCACAGGAGGTTACCTCGGCCTTCGTAAGTACCTTCGACCATCTTTCCTTGATTGCTTTTTTTGCTTTAGAATTCTAAACGAGGAAAATAATAAATGTCAGGTGCCTGTACATTCTTTTCACCGACAATTCTATGCGCCGAAGGGCGTTATCTATATTTCTTGGCCGCCTCAGTGGCCATCAAACGTAGATAACCTCCATCGGCCGCGTGAACTGAGAAGCAACCTGAGACACTGGGCTCGGCCATTGAGTTCTTTAGGTTCGAACAACGACCCTGGAGACATGGCCGAGGTCTCCTCTCGGCAGGTTAAAAAAATGAAACCTTCTTGCTATTCTTGTCGTGACTTCCTTTAAGCCTAAACTGATTTGTACGCGCAGGCTTCGTGGGAGGTCGAATTCAAAGCCCTCATCTCCAGCACAACTGCCGAGTCCGGCCCTTCGGCTGCTCCGACTGAGGCTGCCGATCCAACCGCTCTAACCCAGCTGCGAGAAGTTCTGTCGCTTTCAGCGCCGCAAGTACTCGAGCGCAACGGTCTTGATATGCTTGGCGTGTGTCTGAACGATCTTGGGGCTGACGGTCGCTTGAGCGGAAATGCCATCATTCAGGCATCGTCTGCCTTGGAGCGGGTTCGGGAGACATTTAATGTCTTCCAAACCGCTTTAAAGGCCGAACAGGACTTGCAAGCTGCCACGGCCGTTCAAGACACTCTCCGTCCGAAAATCGACGCTCTAAGGGCAAAAGGAGAAATATTAGCCGAGCTCGACCGTCAGATGGCCGAGTTGGCAAAACGTCGGTCGGCCGTCGCGTCCGAACTTGCTAAAGACTTCGAGTCGGGCGGAAAGGATCGCCTGACTGAGTACGCGGCGACAACAAAGCGGGTTGAGTGGTTGAAGCTGGACAAGAAGAATCGGCAAGCTGAAGTTATCATGGCCGAGGTGCGGTGGTTGGAATTGAAGGCCATTCTCAGCACCCTCCTACCTTCTTCCCCTTGAATGTACTTAGTTTTGACCTGACTGACTTACTTAGCTTGTACATGCTCATCAATCTTAATGAAATAATTTTGTTTATTCTCGCATTTCCCATGTGACCGGATAGTATTTCTTCAAAAACTTCCCATTTATCGGTAATCTGTGCACTACACCGGTTCGGTCTTTAAGATGATACGCCCATTTTCCGTATACTTTATGCACAATGAACGACCCTTCCCAATTCGGCGACCACTTGCCGAACCTAGGATCTTTTAGCCCTACGGGCAACACCGTTTGCCACACTAATTCACCATCGCCGAATGTTTTCTGTCGCACCTTTTGATTATAGGCCCGCTCGGCAATCTGTTTTTGTGCCACCAACAAGTTGTAAGCGTCAAGCCGCGCTTCTTCCAAATCTTCTAGTTCCTGTCTCATGGACTGATTATATTCGGCGCTAAACAAACTACTTTGTTCAATTAATCGCAACGAATTTATGCTCAACTCGACTGGTAACATTGCATCGTGTCCGTAGGTTAATGCGTATGGGGTTGTCGCGGTCGCCAACCGGGGCGTCGTTCGGTATGCCCATAATGCCTCGTTCAACTTCAAATGCCACATGCCAGGCCTTTCTTTTATTATTTTTTCGAGGATGCCGATCAACACTTTATTACTTGCCTCGGCCTGCCCATTCGCCTGTGGATAATACGGTGTGGACTGTTCCAACCGAATTTTCAAATTTGCCGTGTATTCTTTAAACCTTTCGGCTGTGAAGATTGTTCCATTGTCGGTTATGATCGTTTCTGGTACACCGAACCAGGTCACAATGTGTTCCTCCACGAAGTCGCAAACCTCTTTAGATGTTAACTCGGCATATGATTTTGCTTCGACCCATTTAGTAAAGTAATCAGTTGCGACTATTATCCATGCATGCTTAGCAGCTCCAGAAGTCGGCGTGATTTTGCCGATTACGTCCATGGCCCATCCTCTAAACGGCCATGGCTTAATGACCGAATGTAGTGACTCGGCCGGGACCCTTTGTATAGGCCCATGGATTTGGCACTGTATGCATCCTCGTGCAAACTCGATACAATCTTTCAGTATTCTCGGCCAAAAATAGCCGTGTCGTCGGAGTAGCCATCGCATTTTCTGTCTGGATTGATGAGCTCCGCATACCCCTTCATGAACCTCTGCGATCGCCCGAGCATTCTCTTGGGGGCCGAGGCATAGTAATAACAAACCATCTTCACCCTTTCGGTATAACTCGTTCTGGTACGTGACATAGTTCGTGGCGTGAACCCGTGTCCTACGACTATGTTTCCCGTTAGGATTGTCAAGGTACTGCATAATGGGTGTTCTCCAATCATCCGGTATCACCTCAGTCGTGCAAATCTCGACAGAGTCCTGCCGATCTACCAACGAAGGTAAGGACATAACCCTGGTGCGTATCACGTCGTCCCGTCGGAGGATTTTCTGGTTAACCAAGGCTGGGTATAACTGCCGTATCACTGGTATCTCTTGGCCTAGTTTGCCCCCCAGGAGTTGTGCGCAGGAGGCAATTTGAGCCAATTCATCCGCGTCGGTATTATGACACCGGGAAATATGTTGAAATGTAATACCGTCGAAGGATTCGGCCAAATAGCTGGCGACCATATGGTAAGGTGCCAGGGTACAACTCATGCACCGAAAGGAACCATTAAGTTGGTTAATCACAAGCTCGGAGTCACCGAGGACAAGGGCGCGGGTTGCCCGCAGGTCATGGAGAATTCCAAGGCGATGATTAGGGCTTCATATTCGGCCTGATTGTTGGTGCAGTCGAAGTCCAACTTAAGCGAAAAGAACCAACGATCGTGATTCGGGGATTGAATGACAATTCCCACGCCCGCCGACGACGACGTACTGGAGCCGTCAAAATACATCGTCCAGTGGTTGTCGCGCGTCTGAACCATGCCGATGTCAACGTCGTTGCCCCCAAAACCATATGGGGAGGGATGTTGAGCAAGGAAATCAGCCAATGCTTGGCCCTTGACAGCTTTCTGAGCTACATATTGCAAGCTAAACTCGGACAGTGCCATGGTCCATTTCCCAATATGGCCTTTTACGATCGGTCGAGTGAGCATGTAGCGGATGACGTCGGTCTGCGCAATAACCTGGGTAACTGATGGGAGCATATAATGCCGAAGCTTGGAGGCGGCGAAAAAAACAGCTAGGCACAGCTTCTCGACGGCTGGATAATTGATCTCTGGTTGACTGAGATTACGGCTAAGATAAAAAATAGCCAGTTCCCGTCCGGCGTCGTTATCTTGTGCGAGGAGGCAGCCGATGGACTCTTCGGCCGTCGAGATATAGAGCTTAAGAGGCTTACCGCGCCGGGGAGGAACCAAGACAGGTGGGTTCGTGAGGGAGACTTTGATTTGCGTAAACGCCGCCTGATGCTCGTCGTTCCACACAAATTTATCTGAGTCCTTGAGTTTCAAGAGTGTGGAAAACGCTTTCATTTTTCCTGCCGAGTTGGCAATAAATCGGCGGAGGAAATTGATCTGTCCGAGTAAAGACTGGAGCTGTTTCTTCGTCGTTGGGGGTGGGGCAGTGATGATTGCACGTGCTTTATTCTCATCGACTTCAATCCCACGATGATGTACGAGGAAACCAAGAAAATTCCCGGCCGATACACCGAAGGCACACTTGGCAGGATTCATCTTGAGGTTGTGCTGACGCATGCGGAGGAAAGCCTGTCGGAGATCGTCCAGATGTGTCTGTCGGCGTTTAGATTTGACGACAACATCGTCGATGTAAACTTCGACGATGGTGCCAATTAAATCATGGAAGATGATGTTCATCGCCCGTTGGTACGTGGCGCCGGCATTCTTGAGGCGAAATGGCATGACAACCCATTCGTAAGTGCCGAGTGCCCCTGGGCAACGGAAAGCAGTTTTGTGCACATCGGCTTCGGCAATAAATATTTGGTTGTACCCGGCATGTCCATCCATAAAGGATAAGATCGCATGATTCGCCGCGGCGTCGATTAACAGATCTGAAA
The DNA here is from genome assembly GCF_916048215.2 of Malus sylvestris. Taxonomy (NCBI): domain Eukaryota; kingdom Viridiplantae; phylum Streptophyta; class Magnoliopsida; order Rosales; family Rosaceae; genus Malus; species Malus sylvestris. The sequence goes on from NC_062262.1 coordinate 23,290,630, forward strand.
TCGGCATTGTATACTCATCTTTGGGAGTTGCCAGATTCAGATTTCGAAAATCGGTGCAAATGCGCAGTGCACCATTTTTCTTTAATACAGGAACGATATTTGCCAACCATTCGACATATCGAGCTGTCCGAATGAATCCGGCTTTCAAAAGTCGAACTAGTTCGTCCTTGACACTGAGTTGTACTTCGGTCGAGAATCGACGAGGTGGCTGATGGAAGGGTTTAAATCCGGGCTTAATACGTAATTCATGCTCGACCAGAGTACGATCTAAGCCGGGCATTTCATGATAACTCCAAGCAAAACAATCTTTGAATTCCGTAAGCAAGGTACGAAACTCGTCTTTCATTCGTTGGGGAAGTAAAGCACTAATAAACAAAAGCCGTGGGTCATCGGCCGTCCCAACATTAATCTCTTCTAAAGGGTCCTTGACTAGGGGTCGACGATCTTCGAGCTCGGCCGGGACGGCTCGAATTTTATCAAAAGATAATACAGGCCCATTATCTCCCTCAGCAAGGAACTCGACGAGGTTGACGCCCGAATTGGGTTGCTTAGATATCGTATACCAATGGGCCAGCAGTCGTTCCATAGTAGATGAAACCGCGGCCCTGCGTGTTTCCCGATCGGTGTCAAACATCGGCTTCGGGGAGGAAGTTGGCTAATCCGAGTCTCGCCGAATCCTGCTGGACAGTCTCGGCGCCAACCTCGATAGCTTTCTGAACGGAAATCCGAGTCGGCCGTCCCTCTTCATTGAAGCCTTGCAAAGTAATGTAGCCGACGTGATTGTCATAATACCGTGCTTGGATCATGTTAGTTTCGAAGGGCTGGCTATCGGCCGGATGAACAGTGACCGATTTGCCGTCCCAAAAGACAAGCACTTGGTACAATGAGGAAGGAATACAACTGGTTTGATGAATCCAATCTCGGCCGAGCAGTGCATTATACTCGGTTTTGGAATCAACCACGAAAAAGGTGGTCATGTGGGTGCGACCGGCAATATTTACGGTTAACGGAAGTACACCTTTGGTGTGGGATTTGTCACCGACAAAACTACTCATTGTGATTCCTGACGGAATAAGTTCGTCATTTGAACGGCGTAAGACCTTCATGATGTTCAGAGGCATGATATTGACGGTAGCTCCACAGTCGACAAAAACTTTAGAAACTGGATATCCCTCGATGTGGGCCGTCACATACAGTGGCTTTAAATGGTGAAGCTTGGCCGATGATGAACGAGGGAACAATTCGGCCAAAGCGGCCTTTAGACTATCATCCTTTGTTGTTGACTCGCCTTCAGCAATCGATACAAAATCAACATGGCCGGGTTCCTCGGCAACCACATCTCCATCAAGGAAATTTGGTTGAGCCGTGCTTGATTGAAAATCGGCAGGTAACACATGGACCATACTGATTTCCATATTATCCAGGACTGACGGGCCCATCTGGTCAAGACCCTCCTCGTTCGGTTGGTCGGCGACTACGGACTCAGTTGTCATCAAAGTCGGACAACGAGATTCTTCTGTCCCTTCTTCAATGTCGTCACTCGGCGGAGCTGCTTCGGCCACTTGTTGGTTCTGCGTGACCGCCTCAGGTAAGGTTGAGATTGACAATGAACTTGGGGTCAGGACCTGAACCTGCTCCTGGTAGTGTAGCTGAGCATCCCTAGTGTCGAGATAAGCATCCAGACGGGCAATACGTGCGATTTCATCGGTCGTAAGGCCGAAGAGAGAAACCGTCGAAAATACTTCAAAGTGATATCGTAAATACTGAAGGTCCTCCAGCGAGAAAGGAAGGTCGGCTACATCGATATCGGTGTACGGGTCGACTTCAAATCCAAAGACACGAGCTTCTCGTATATGCTGGAACCTTGCTTTCAATCCTGGATCTGAGGTCTTCTGGATGATCCGCTCAGCATCCGGACAAGTCAGGACAAGATCAATGGTGTCCTGGCATGCCTTCGGCAAACCATACAGATCGTTGGCCGAATGTTTCTTATGAAATTCTCGCATATATTCCAAAGACTCCCCAAGGAACGGGGGATGCAAATTCCGTCGAATTTTGACCAAAGGTTCTTGTATAGCCGGCGGGGATAATTTGCTTTCGGCCTCTTGCCTGAAATGTTCAAGGCGTGCCTTCATCTCCCCTGGTCGAATGAGAAGTTTGATCCGTTTATCAGCTTCTTCAAACGTGGTCTCGACATCTTGATCGACCAGCCGTTTCCCCTGAATCAACTCTGTCATAATTGCTGGAGGTGGTCGCTCATCATTAGTGGCAGTTGTGTCCTTCGGCCGCCACTTAGGGGCCGAAGTTTCTTGGGCTGCTCGTCGGCGAGCCATGCAATCTATCCGTTGATGCCGGCGTTTCTAAGATTTGGACAACGCGGTGTAGACGCCATTCTAAGAATGATATGTGTACCAACGTTGATCTCTAGGCTCGGGAGGCTTGAAGGTCTTTTGGCTCCGCGATGATTCTGAACTGCTAGAATTACGCTTATGGTAATCATCGTCATAGAATGAAGCATCAAAATCGAGGCGCCGCCTGACCGGGGGTGTCTCTTCCATCCGTACTTTAGGACCGAGCCTCTCAAAAACCCCGTGATGTTGGCCTTCATTGGCTACCTTTTGCCGAGTTGCGGCCACAGGTTGCGAAGAGGGATTCTCCTCTGGTTCACTGTCGACCTTCACTCTACATTTCCTGCACAAAACCGCCGTCCCACTGTCTTCATCGGTGCTATAATCCATCATAGGTTTGACAATAGCGGGCCCCGTTAAAGCCGTAGGTGGTTTGTTTGAACAAAAATCAGCCATGAACCGTGGCCGAAAATTCTGATTCCGCGGGCGTTGCGTCTTAACCACTTCGGCCTTGCCTTTCCCTTTGTCCTTGGGTAGGTACGCGTCAACCATATTTACTGTTGCCGTGGGGAACGGATCAGTATCAACACTCATCCTCTTCTCGGGAAACTTCAGTTTGCCATTATCAATCTAGCTTTGGACGTTATCGCGAAATACAACGCAATTGTTTGTCGTATGTTTGCTCGAATTGTGGTATTTGCAATACACCTTTCCTTTAAGCTCTTCGGCCTTAGGAATGTTATGACCAGGCCGAAGCTTGATGATTCTTGCTGATAATAGTTGGTCAAAAATTGCGTCAGCCTTGGTAATATCAAAAGTATAAACCTTTGACGGTTTCAATGTTCCTTCAGTGGCCGAGCGACTTTTGGCTTCTCTAAAATCAACCTGAGTCAATGCCTTGCAAACGTATGGCTTATCTATCACTATCTCAGCCGCATCCACACTAACGCATTCATCCTCGGTTGATGCATAAATGACAGTAGGGTTCTTGTAAATCGTTCCCTGAGTTGGAGTTTTCGAAGTCTTTTCCTCGCGGAGCAAATAATCATACTGCTCGACATGTTGGGCTAATTCGTACATATCCCGAAAGTTTGCCCCCAAGAATTTCTTTTTGTATTCAACGTCGAGGCCGTTCAAAGCAAGCCTGACAAATTCGACCTCGGGTAAAGGCACTCGGCACCAATTCCTAGCTGATTTGAACCTGGTAAGATAATCCATTGGTGACTCGTCAGATGCTTGAGCCATCCGTGCTAATGAAGAGACTGACATCTCCATCCCCGGCCGATAAAACTGCTCGTGGAATTTCTCGACCAACTCCTCCCAGTTTTGGACGGAATTAGGAGGAAGATTGATGTACCAGGCAAATGCCGAGCCGGTCAATGAAAAGTTGAACAGCCGTAACTTATGGAAATCACTATTTACATCTCCGCATTGCGCGGTGAAACGAGCCACGTGTTCCAACGAAGACAGGGATGATTCACCGGCAAAAAGACTAAAATCTGGGATCTTGAAACCCTTCGGGTATCCAAACGTTTCCACGTAAGCTGGGTACGGATGAATAAACTTGGGAAACTTCGGCCCTTTCTTCATGGCCGAGTCGATCATCCGCTGAACTTCGGTCATATCAACAGGTGTTGCTTCGATCCTCTGGTCGGTTCCGTCTGACCTACTATTCGATCCTCCTCCTTTTTCCAAGTTAATTGGTTTGAGCGGAGCAGGAATAGGCTCGGCCGGTACAATCGGTACCGGGTTATTTCCTGGTGGACAATGTTGGAGAAGATCGAAAGGCCTGCTACCACCAACTTTACTAACCAGCATTTCGAGCAGCCTGGTTTGTCGATCATTGGAACTGAGTATCGCGTCATGCAGCTTGTCAATGCCTCGACTGAACGTCTGCTCGACTGACCGAGACTGCTCGTCTAGTCGCTTTCGGAGAAACGACCTCGTTGGTGGGTCAGATCCTTCACCACCATCCTCGTCACACTCCTCTACTATCCTTTCATTGAGAACGCATGTGTTTCTGTTAGGGATTTCTAAACCACGGAGTTGACCGCCGAGATTAACTTCTCTCTCTCGGCGAGTCGCGCTCGTGGACTCAGGTGTCACAGCGCTAAGGGGATTCTGCGCCTGCGGCACACTTTGTCCCAGGCTTTGATTCGGCAAATCGGCTGTCGACTTTCCCATAGTTGTTTTCTTTTTTACCGATCGTGTTTCAATTGGCATGAACTTCGTAGTTTAGCACTGGGTCCCACTGGGCGTGCCAAAATGTTGACCCTAGAAACTACCAAGCCTACGTGGCGCGCAGGCCGAGTAATCTATAAGCTAACTACGTCCTTCGGTGAATGCGGGGCGTGCCAACTCGTCGGCCGAGCTCGGCCGAGGAGTAAATTTGTTGATGTTGCGTTGGGTCGCGCTACTGACTTCTGCGTCTTGCGATTGCGGCCGAGAAAGGAACACGTCTCGGCCTCTTGGGTTCTCGAACCTGAAGACAAGGTTACTATTCTTACGAAGTTCAATATCAAATTTGGCTTTCAATGTGCCGAATGTAATAACTGTAACACCTCACTTTGCCGAGAAGGCTGATGAGATGACCTCGACCAATAAGGATTTAGAAACCCTTCTCGACCGAGACTTGGATAGGTAATCAATCGTTCTCGCCGCAGTGCTGTTGATGCCAACGGAAGGTACTGCGAGACCGACTGACTCTACGGTGACAGAGCTATCTATGCCGACTTAAGATATCACCGGTTGCTTCCACAGTGCTATTGATGCCAACGGAAGATGTGTCAGCGAAAAAGGAAAAATAAAAATCACAAGTTGTGAGAATTTGTGCAGGGCAATTTTGTATTGATTTGCAGGGGCTTGAATGATGTGCAACCTCTTCTATTTATAGCGATGGCTCCCCCCAAGGTCGAGTTAAAAACCTACTCGGACTAGGTTTTCTTTCCCTGATCAGCATCAACTCGACCAGTCCTACCTTCACTAGGACTGTGAACCTAGTCCTTTACCTGAGCCGGATTCGCTTCCGGGTCCTGCCGAGACTCCTTATTGCACTAGGATTCGACCTCTTGCGTTATGACCTAGCCGACCTAGGTTTGGAGGCCCACGTACTGAACGATCCGTGGTATTCTTGTCGCAAGGCCTCCCGGGCCGAGAATGACCCTACACTCGGCCCAAACTGTTATTTTGGGCCCAAACAGGTGGTCAGTCACGCTGCTGACTTTTGCACTAAGAAACTTCGACCGTCAAAGAAACACGTGTTTAATACCAAAAATGCGCAACTTTCTCCCACAAGTACCCAATGCTGATCCCTATTTAAGTTGGACAACGTGACACAAAGGCCGAGTAACTAAATAGCAAACTTTAATTATTCTAAGAGAACTTACGTGACATGGGTGCAACATCACATGACGTTCCGTGCCAATAAAATAAGATCACGTAAACAAAAACTAACACACATCTTTATTTTATTGATGGCGGTGTACCATCCACAGTTAATTATTCAAACTAAAAGAATTATGGCGAAGGTACGATCCCTTCGTTCTTGATATACCACTAAGAAAATAAATGCAGCACAGGATAAGGGTACATTCAAGCATCAACAAATGATGATTCTTCAATTGTATTGTCATGCTACATCAAAATTTGGGGTACATTTTATAATTTCTGCTCTAAATGGACCTCCTATGTATACCCATTTTTCACCAAAAGGTCTCAAGATTATTTCCATGTGAAAGAATTCAAGGGAAAGATCTTAGTGTGCCCCGGAAAGAAGTGAAACAACCGCATCTGAGTGAACAAACAGAAAAAACCATGCCGAATTTCAGGTCGGCAGGTTTTCAAGGCCAACCACTTTTACCACAAGCCGATGAACTTCCACCAAACCCCTCCAACTCCAAGCCAAATAATGATGTTGACCACGGATACAAGGAATCCGTAACCCCACCACTTGGCAAGTGGGACGTAGTTAGCACCATAGAAAACAGGTGCTGATCCAATGCCGTAATGGGTAAGACCACCCATGAGGTTGGAGAGGAATGCAAGCACCATCGCTCCAAAGTATGGAGGAGTACCAAGGGCAGTAGAAACAGACAAGAATGCTGTAAACATGGCACCGATATGAGCAGCTCCACTGGCGAAGAAGTAGTGAGAGTAGAAATATAGAAGAACCAGAATGCCAAAAGACGCTTGCCATGAAAGACCCAATCCGCCAACAAACTGTAAAAAGAGCAGAATCATTGTTAATGATGACCAAAATTAAATACAGTTCTTTAGCAGATTCATTGAGGTTGAGGCTCTCGTCAGAAGATTCATTGAGGTTGAGGTCATATAGCAGGAGACACAATAATGGTGCACCGATGCATATGCTTTACTTGAAGTAGATAACCTAGCGAATTGTAAATACAGTACTTTATGCCAGTAAACAAAAACATCCCGAAATTAGATGATGGGTAACCGGCAGATTGACTTTTGAGCTAGTTAAAACTTAAAAACTTGCCAAAGTGAAATTATGTAGGGATAAAAAACAGCAAATAACAACTCTGAAAGGACCATAAATTTAGTTATGATGAATCCTCTTATGTTTCTGTAGTCTGTACTAAAGTTTTTCACCACAGAAACAAACAAAAGAAAAATGTAATGCTAACCGAAAATTCAAACTACATTTATAACTTTTAGTAGTGGTGATATCAGAAGCATGCACAACTATGTGACCAGTAAGCGGAAAGAAAGCCTAACCTTAACTATGGTCTGGCTAAACCAAGAAATGAGACCATATTTATTGAGATACCCAGCCATTGCTATGAGTGCAGCAAACCAAGTAAGTGTATCCCAGGCCACTGATTCAGCTAAGCACTCCTTCCATGTAATAACACCAGTAACGAGGAGAACAGATAATCCAAGAATAGCAGCAGTTACAGCATCCACACCCAAAATTCCTCCGAAAATCCAAAGCCCCACCTGATATGCGTTCAGAAAAAAAGGAGGGAAACTATAAGCATGAATATTTTAAACAACACACTAGATTTTACATATGCATCCAAAACAGTTGTGTACACGTGTTAGTAAAGGGAGATAATTTACCACAATCAAGTGATCTATTAGAATACTAATTCAAGATAAACTGCTAGAATTCATGGCATAGGAGAAATAAATGTGCGAATTATAACCCGCAACCAATGATCAAGGGGGACACCAGCAACTTGAACAAACAGCATTCAATGATCACGCTTAAGGTAAATGCTAAACTCTGAAAGGACAGGTTAAGAAAAGTTAAAGGCTCGTTTTTAACCGAAGGGGAAGGATGCCTACAAAAGACGCAGCAAGTAACAGCCAAAACAAGTTCCTACCCAACACCTTGATAATTTGAGCAACTCAAGAACAAGAACCCTACACAAGACTACTTCCCCTTATTTGGTGACGAGGGGAACCTTGCCAGTAAAGTTTTCAAACAACATAATGCTCGGTTCCCAAAGCACCAATTGAATCAATGCCACCTCACAACAAAACCTGAAAGTAGACAAGTCAACTTTGCAGGTGCTGAATGCATATCATGTCAAATGGGACTACCATCTATATAAGAACCATTCTAGTATACTAAATATGAATGGTAATGCGTAGCCATTCTACGCAGCATCATAGAAAATAGGAGTCTTCAGCAAAAAATGGAAATGGATGGTATTTTATGTAGCATCGTGGAAAAGGGAAAACAGACAAATGCCAACAGCAATTGACAGGACGAATCAATCAAATTATCTAAGGAACATGCAAATTAAAAAACTGAAGGCACGTACAAACTTAGAACATCCAGCTTATTTGTCAAAGCAGATCAACGGAACTGAAACCAAGCATGCCGCTGATAACTAAACAAATTATTGCAGGTATTCAATCCATAAACTTGTCACAGCCTCCTTCGATAGTAACAGAGCATAGCTCTTCAACAAGCACAACCCATTAATTTAAATCTTACAAATAACAGTGTTGCTCTTCGACATTGCAAAAAATTGAAGTTATGCTAGAGTAACTCAATGCAGCACCTGTCCTCAATACATTTAGTAATCATACCCAATTATTATCAAATTTAGCGTAGAAAGCAACTTCAAAACATACCCAAATTTGAAAAACCAAAAAGTACACGCAATGCAGGCATTTTAACAAAAAAGAAGAAATGAGTACCGTAAGAAACAGAGTCCCGGCCATGATAATCTCATTTTTAGACATTGGCCCCATCTTCTCCAGCCTCTCCCTTGCAAGCTTTGGCGCGTCCGGGCTGCTCTTCACCTCCGGCGGGTATATAATGTACAACAGCAGAGGCACCACAATCAACGACACCAAACCTGGCACAATCGCCGCCTTGGCCCAATCGGTCCACCCAATCGTCTGCTTAATCGTGTTTAATGCCAAGTTGGCGCTCAAGGGGTTAGCAGCCATGGCCGTCAAGAACATTGCCGACGAAATCACCGAAGTCTGGAAGCACGTGAGCATCAACCACGACCCCAACTTACCCTCGGTCCCGTCGCCGACATTGCTGCCGCAGGCGACGCAGAGGGACTTCACCAACGGCAAGAAAATCCCTCCGGCTCGGGCGGAGACGGAAGGGATCGCTGGGGCCAGCAAGGCCTCGCTGAAGACCAGACTGTACCCTAACCCCAGAGAGGAGCTACCAAAGAGGGAGACGAACTGGTACGCAATTCGATTTCCGAGTCCGGTCTTGATGAAGCCTCGGGCGAAGAAGAAGGCGAGGGCGATGAGCCAGGGGATCGGATCTCCGAAGGCGGAGAAAGCAGCGCCGAAAGTCAGCGTTTTCGTGAGGACGGAGGCGCCGAGGCCGAGCAAGGCGACGGCTCCGAGAGGCAGGGGCTGAGTAATGATACCGACGATGGTGGCAAGGAAAATGGAGAGAAGCTGCCACGCGTTTTTGGTGACTCCTGCTGGAGTAGGGACGAACCAGAGGATAACTCCCGTCGCGATCGACGCGATTAGAGGCTTCATAGCTGCGCCCTGCCATGGTTCCTTGGCGGGAGTGATGGAGGACCCACCGGTGGCTACAGTGGCTTTGACGGAGAAGCCACGGCGGGAGTGAGTGAAGTCCCGGGTTAAATTGGGGAGTTTGGGGGAGGAAATGAGGGGGGAGAGGGTTTTGTTGAAACCGAAGGCGGCGGTTTTGAGGGAGTTTCGGCGGGTTTGGGAGGCGGGAAACGGCTTTAGGAGTAGCGATTTGGGGAAGGGAGTGCGGGATCTGAGGGAGGGGAGGGTGGAGGTGGAGGTGGAGGTGGTGAGGGCGATCGACGCCATCGGAGTGGGGGTTGGGACCTGCTGTGGCGAAGCTCAGAGAAGCAGCTGCGGCGGCAGCAGCAGCAGCATGTGTTGTTAGGAGTAGAAATGGTCGAAATGGAGGCGCTAGAGGGGGAGGGGTATTTAAGTCAACGTAGGGTAGAAATGTGGGCCGTTGGATCGGGATTTGACGGAGTGGATTGGTGATAGGAATGTACGACCTTTTAAACTTTGGAAATGCCGTCTGGAGTGGCTGCTAGTTGGTACTTGGAAGTTTGAAATCGAAATGTCCGTCTAGAGTCTCTGATTGGGTGCATTAAAAACACGGTTCGATAAAATATCACCATACACGTAAATTCACGGTCACGATCAACATGTTTCGTGTAAATCTTTCTCGTCGGCCTCAACAACCGGGGCGCTGTGTCGGTTGGAAAGTCCACGTGGCAGGATCTGAGTGGATATGTTATAGCTTTTTCTTGTAGATGACATGGGGATGGAGAAGGAGAGGAGAGGGACGAAGGGAAAGTGATCGGATCCACGTGGCGTATAGGGATTGGTCCGTGGTATTTGTCTGGTCGTGAGGAATGGTAAGGGAACAAAGGGCTTTCTGACAGTTTGAAGGAAAGGAAAAGTGGGAGACTAGTGCTGGAAGCCGCAGAGGAGAGCTACGCCTCTGGGCCACTACTTTTAAGCACGCGAAAATACATCAATGCCACTGAGAGTCCAAGAGTGGAAATTATTAGGCACCACACGAGTTCACGTGGGTGGATCTCGTTGTCCGGAGTGTTTCTGCGTAACGAACTTCAGATTATTTAAAATTAAACACAAATGTGATTAATGAAAATTAGTTACACGATGTAGAATAAACGAATAGAATGTGAGGATTCATTGTTGGAATATATTAATATTTTAAGTATTATATTGTTTGAGTTTTCTTATAAGTTTAGTTTGGGCCTAGCTAATAGAGTGCTTTGTTATTCATTAGAGAAAAGTTAGTTATAATGTAGCCTCTTAAGGTTTTGTAACAGTTTTGGCATTTTCATTTGTTTAATAATATTATTATTTTATTAGTCTTGTTTGTTCCGCACTCTGATATTCAACTTGTTATCAGAGCAGGTTTCATCCTTCGGGATTTAATCTGCTTTGGGTTGGTATCTGTTTGCTTGTTTCCGTTGTTGTATGTGTTCAGATTGTCTAGTTGTGTTTGATTGTTTGCAGAAAAAAAGTCTGGAAAAAGGTCTGCTGAAAAAATAAAAAATAGTTTGTTTCTGACCGCCTTGCACTTCGTTCATGTTGCTGCAGTCAGTCCCGTTGCATATGCTCGCTTCCGCAACTTGTCATCTTGTCAACCTCCTCAATATTGTCCAAGTATAGATCTGCTAAAACCCATAAACCTATGCACCTCTATCTCGCGGAGGTGGAATGTATGCCCTCCCATTTCCATACTCTCCCTTATCCCCTCCTGTTTGTGTGGTCATAGTTAAGCCACGTCAACATTTTATATTCCTATTACTTTTTGTTTTATTATTTTTTTATAAAAAATTAATATAAAATGTTGGCGTGGCTTAACCGTGATCACACATCACAGGAGGACATGAGGAGAGTATGGAAATGAGAGGGCTAACAATCGCACCATCACCACCTGCAATATGAAGAATCTAGATTTGAGGATCCGCCGCCCTGCCTGCTTGTTGTCTTCGCCTGTTTCTTCTGTCTTTCTCCTTTTCTCGTGTCTGCATAGAAAAAATAAAGAAGGCAAAAAAGAGAGAAGTTGAAAGGCAGGAGAAAAGAAAAGAAAAAAAAGGAAAAAGGAAAAGAAAATAAGAAAGAGAAAAAAAAAAGGAAATTTTTTTTGGCTGTTTGTTTTAGGCCACACGGCCAAAGGGAAAAACATGGTTAAGTTTGTGTTTAGGCCACACGAGTTATTGGCTTGTTTGAGATTGTTTTGTGACCGTCATTCAAGTGCTTGGAATTGTGACCACTCGAGTGATTGTGTTTGTGTTTGTTTGTTCATTGTTACAATTGAGATATGAAAATCTCGTCCGTTTAGTGACGAGTTCTTTCCATTCTCTCAACTCTAGCCAGTTTGCTAGCCAGAATCAAGTCAAGTCAAGAATCAAGAACTAGTTTGCCAGTTTGCCAGTCAAGTCAAGTCAAGTCAAGTCAAGTCAAGTTTGCATGCCTGCCAGTCTGCCTAATGGAGCCAGTCCGCATCTGCTTGTTTGCAAACTCATGTCGTATATCACCATGAGTTTGACAGGGGGTGTTAGATTATATTAGTATTTTAGGTATTATATTGTTTGGGTTTTCTTATAAGTTTAGTTTGGGCCTAGCCTGTCAGCATTAGGGTTAGTTTATTATAAATAGAGTGTTTTGTTATTCCTTAGAGAAAAGTTAGTCACAATGTAGCCTCTTAGGATTTTGTAGCCGTTTCGACATTCTCATTTGTTTAATAATATATTATTTTATTAGTCTTGTTCGTTCCGCACTCTGATATTCAACTTTCATAAATCCTCATAAAGAGAATTCAGAGAGGATTCTCATCTGAATTATTGGGCTTGTAAATTTGTCTTGGTCTTGCTTCTCAAAGTGGGGTAGTGGTTTTAATTATGTTCCATTACACTGAGATTTTAAAATAATGTCTACACATTTCAGGTTATTTGAACGTATGATTCTTTGTTAAATTGATTAGTGATAAATGTTAGACTACCCCTTCGTTCGACATAAAAGTCACATTTGCATTAGGAATTGAGAACAAAAATGGGAAAAAAGTAGTCTTGATTTGTTCTATGAACTGCTGGTTGAGAGGAAGACGAAACTTTATGATGACTATTTGTTATTTAAGCAGTGCAAGTGTGGTTTTCTTGTCAGCCTAGAAAACTAATCTCGCACTTGTTATGTCATCAATTTGATTCTCATTGAAGCTGAAGAAAGTTGAAATTTTATTGTCCATTTTTTGAAATTTAAGGCTTAGACATTGAGGCGTAGATGTGGTTAGCTCATGAGTTTGTTAACACTTCATGCATTAGAGAGAGATCAATGAAAATCAAATCATACAACTCAAATTTTCCATTGGTAGGCAAATATCCAACCTAGCCCAGCCCTACCCTAGTCACTGTCAAGGCCCTAGTTCTTCCCATGCCTCCTCACCTCCACCCCCATTTTAAATAAACGGAAGATTGTAAAATATTTGAAAAGAATTTGTAGCTCGCATGGTTTTAACTTTTGAGCATTTACCACTGAGCCACCATATATGTTCGAATACTTTTTTCCTTAATCTTGTCGTATAAACATATAGTACAAATGCTTAACATGTAATTATATGATTAAGTGTAATTCACCTATCTATCACAGTTAAGCTTAGGTTACTAGTTTCCACCATACTTTTGAGAAACAACTCAACTGCTTTATCAGAAAAAATGGAAATTGGATAATCAGAAAACTATAATTTTCTAAACGAGTGAACGACTTGATATGTATAGTTTATAATAAAAGTTTAAACAAATTGTTATCGAAGTTTCGCTTTGGCAGAGTTGTTAAGGTGTCTACTTGCTAAGACTTACTCCAACCCTTAGAGTAAAATTCAAATTTCTCCAAGTATATAGCGTTTCAACGTGAGAATTCGAATATCTCAGGCGACGATATTCTTTTTATTGCTTCTTTTTTTTTTCTTTTCAACTTTGTTTCTTTGTTCTCTTTGGGCCGAACCTTTCTTGCTGTAATTACTCAACTATTCCCCACTACAAACTCATGATGTGACAACCAAAATCAAAGCAAAGGTTGATGACTGAATTTGTTATTCTCCTCTCATTTTATTGTATAATTTTTTAAGCAAATTATATTTTACATACTCAGAGTTTGATATCTATAACATATTGATTCGTGAAGATTAAAACGTAACAAAGTGCACGCTCAAAGTTATAGATCCTTGCAACATTAATCCTTCCATTAATTAGTTGACGGTAGGTAACCATTACATTTGAAGGTATGTAATTCAATAATTTTTTGAAAAAGGTTATATTTTACACACTTGAAGTTTGATATCTATAACACATTGGTTTTCGAAGGTTAAGAAAGAGCAAAGTGCACTCCCGAAGTTGTAGATCGTTGGAACAATAATCCTTCCATTACCTTCTTGCTTTTCCCTTTCCATGATCTGCTGTTGAAACCACTAGTTTCATTGTTAAGTTTGGCAAATAATAATCTTCTAATCCTTAGTTTGGAATATAAATCATGTTTATGGACTACAAATGATAAAAAACCAAACATACCTTGGTGTATATTTGGTATGATACAAGCCATGCATATGTTGCACATGAACGCTAGGTTTGAAGCTATCTTGATGCCAGTTCATGACACTCAAATTAATTAACCAAATATGCTTTCATGATCACGATCTGATTTTTTCATTTCTCCATTTTTTTTTCAAAACTATAACCCACTGCCTGCACAACCACCCTTCTCACCACCACTTTTTGTTAGTCCCAGGGCCGGCCCTGAAAGTAGCCGGAAGAGGCGACCACCCAGGGTCCCAAGTGGGAGGGGCCCTGAAATTCATTTAGCTTATCTGTTAGGTTATGGATAAATACCATAAATCTCAGGGCATGACTAACTAAGTCCTTATCAGTCTCATGCCATTAAAACCCAACGAATCAACTCGCCTTGAGAACTCGACAAAAGATGATGAACTGCGCTAGAAAGAACTCGAAGTCATTTCCTCACTCCTGAACCTTAATCCCAAAAACTATATGGATAGCTTAGGGTTTGTGATGATTGCAGAATGAGTAGGGACATTAATTATTTATAGGCTTCAACCTAATAAAGTCATACCCATAAATGGAATATCTTATAAAACCCTAATAGCCTATGACTGTACTATCAAAGCCTGTGACAAGAAAATCCCTTAATTGCACCAAGTTAAATTCGAGTATATCACTTAACTTGGTGCACAAGGAATAATTATAATTAAGTTCTAACCTTGTTTCCTAAGTAAACTGTGAAATGAAATCCAGTTAGGGAATTAGGGTTTGATCTAACTGTTGGTATGAATCAACTTTCCTATTTATTATGGATTTGTAATTGTTAGGGATTTCCTCCTTGAATAGGACTTCTATGTACCAAGACATCCTTTTACTTGTATATATATTTCCTCCTTGAGAGAAGAATACAACACAACAATTCAAACCCTAAAATTCTCATAGTTTTACACGTTTTTCTTGGCATCAAAACATGTTTCAGCCTGTCTTTTTCCCATAAAAAAAACCCTAAACTCCAAAAACCTATTCTTGCCTTGTGGCTTCCTTGGCTGCCGGCCCCTAAACTTGTAATTGTCTTGTGTTTAGGACAATCAATCCTACCCAAAACCAAATTTTTTTACCAAGTACTGCTTTGTGTTTTTTAAGCACCACAAAAATCTTGATCCTCGTGTGTGCATCTTGTTCTTGGCAGTCGACACTGAAAATCTTAAACCTAAGCCTACCACAGCAATCTGTTGCAACCATGGGAAAGAAGACAATATTTTCTCTTGTTGATCAAGTATCCCCTTCTGATGATCATGAGTATTTAGGAAATTCGGGAAAAGACTTAATTGCGTCTAGAGATTGGGACTTTAGTTGGATTATTGATCCTGAGCTATTCACCACATGATGTATGACAAGTCTCTATTTCAATCCATGATTCCTCCTCCAAAAGAGAGCGTCATCACTGTCAATGGAGGTTATTTAAGTAACAGGGGCTGATTCTATTGCAATCACTGCATATTTATCCTTACAACATACATTGCTTATTCTGGCATTATCAAATCATCTTTTATCAGTCAGTCAAGTTATCAAACAACTGGATCCTATAGTACTAATTTTTTTCGCTTCATTACTTGCTTCAGGATACCCAGACTCGGGCTATAATTGGGCATGGTAATGAGAAAAGGGGGTTGCATTATGTCGACATGTGGTCCTGGCAAAGTGAATCAAGTAAGTAGTGGGACTTGTGAAAAAATTAAGAAGATTTTGTTATGGCATTGGGCTTGCCTTGTTTCGCTATTTATGAAAGCTGGTTGTGTCGTTATTTAATGGTATTTTAGATTCTGAACTAGAGTGTCATGTATGTACTCTAGCAAAGAGTCATCGAACCTTTTACCTTATTGAGTTTCACTAAAAGAATTGTTTCTTTTGAATTAGTGCATTCTGATGTGTGGGGTCCTTCCCCCATTTCAACTTTGCAAGGAATTTGATGGTTTGTGTTATTTGTAGATGATTATACTAGGACAACTTGGCTCTATACAATGAAACACGAGAGCGATATTACTGCAATTGTTAAGAATTTTCATTAGATGGTTCAGGCTCAATTTTTGCTTCTTATTAAAGTGCTTCGCTTTGATAATGGAGGTGAGTATGTTAATGTCGAATTATAACTTCTTGTTTTTCTCAGAGCAAGGCACCATGCGAAAAACCACTTGTCCTCAAATACCTCATCAGAATGGGGTGGTAGAACGGAAAAATTGACATATTCGTGAGACAACAAAGACACTTCTCATTGAAACCTTTGCTCTGTAATCTTATTGGGCCGATGCAATTACATATGTCGTTTACGTGATTAACCGAGTGCCATTCGAAGTGCTTGCTTTTTGTACTCCTCTAGTTGTGTTAGCAGATCATGTGTCCTTGACTCCTTCCCTCAATCCCACCTTTCATATTTTTGGGTGTGTGGTGTATGTTCACCTTCACAATAATCAATGCTCCAAGCTTGACCTTTGTGCAGTGACATGGGTTTTTTTTTGGGCTTTGCTCCACAATAAAAAGGCTACCAGTGTTATCATCTTTCATCACATAAACTCTATGTCATTATGGATGTTACATTCTTAGAATCAAAGATTTTCTTTTCTCCTGATGAACCCAATCGTGTCCTTCAGAGGGAGAAAATTTATGAAGGATCGGTTTGGAGTTAGAAAAAACAATTATTAAACAATAGTTGTTGGAACCAAATTTGTACACCGCATGGATAATGGGGGCACAAATCCGAGTAACGTGTAAAATAGTAAATAACCATGAGCAAGCCTAATATCCTCTTAGGGGGGGGAGGGGCAAAGGTTCTCCGACAGTCAAGTTAATAAACAAGTATTAGAATCAAGCACTGGGCAAGAGAATTAGAGTGTGATGATTGCATTAGCAGAGATGAACACTAGAATAATATATTTAAACAGTCGGGAGAAAGATTTTTTAGTATAGAATCCTTATACTAAGTTGAGAGAATCCTAAAGGATATTTAGATGTAGATATTGCATCTTCTTTAGAAGTGTGATTACTTACGGCGTATGCTAATTCATAGATTGTAGGAACTCCAAGACTTATTGAGGAAAAACTGATTCCATACCAGATTAGAACCTCGTGTCTTGCGAAACAAGCATGGTCACTTTCAGTGAAGTCCCTCGAACTTCACCCACTGCTCCGGAATATGATGATGGTGACACCATTACTCCATTAATCCAGCTCTGCTTGGAGCTGTTGAGTGACCGGACTTCTGAGGTATTTGTATTTTGATCCATCTTACTCCCGCCCTGAAAAATCATAGTCCCATAATTGCCCCTAACTATGTATCCCAAGGAACTTGTTGCCCTTGAAGATGGATAGTTCTCCAAAGACCATGCCTTTAAGAGTAAGTTGGAATACATATAGTTTAGTCTTCTATATTCATATGACAATCCGACTTTGTTAAGTAGTGAAGACATTTAGGATTAGATGTGCTACCTTGAGTGTCGTTCCCTAAAGGTTGCAATGATGAAATTTCCTTTGTTGCGTGTGCACAAAAAACAAGAATCACCTATGATATTCTTCACTTATTTTAGCCGTCATATTTATTGATCCCGAGAGAAATCGGTCCACATTCAACGGCTAGATGACTCCGTAATGTGCCACCTATATAACTTTAGACATTTCTCTTCATCTTTCCAAAAATCCCCATATCATTCAAAGAAAAAAGCTCCAACTTTTTACTCATACATTAAAAAAAAAATCCTTAATCCCTTTAATCTTCTTCAATGATCTCTTCTTCAGCTGAGCTTCAAAACTTCTCCATATAACCTTCCACTAACGAGGATGTGCAGTCAGGAAGAAGGCCAAGCTTTCCTTTAGAGCCATTTGGACCTTATGAATCAGTCTAGGGTTTGGTGGGAAACCGAGCATGATGTTCAGGCTACTCTTCTTTCTTCATCTAATCCTCGACACCCTTGCACCAAAATCCACCAATGGTTCTTGGACTTAGGCCCAAGGTTTCCCCTGGCTAATCTCTTGAAAGGCATATTGATTAGCTACAATATGGCTATTTGGGACTTAGCCCTGACCACCTTCAGGCTCATCACATACTTTGATCTACTTAATCACTAGTGTGGGGCGGATCTTGGTTTTCAAAAGTTCAGGATGTTGTATAATGCACACAAAACTTTGATGACCATTACTACTTCACGCCAATACCCATCCTTGTTTATGAGCCATATATCCTGGATGTTCCTTGGCAAGACAAAGATTAGTTCAAGGATATCTTGGTAGTTGACGGTGACAAGCAACTTATATCTTGACAATGACCTTGACAAAGTCGGCATGTGCCAACCAGATTTGATTGACAGGCGATACAAATTCCTTTTAAGCATCAGAATTAGAACTGCATGACTTTCCCAGTTCGATTCTCGGATTGCATTAAGAGTACAATCATCAACTGTTGCTTTAAGTTTCCTATTCCTAACCACGAATGGATCCAAGCGAATGAGGTTTAGAAGGTGATTCATTTCCTTAAAACCAAAATTTTTCCAACTCCAGCAAAGAAGAAACAAAAGCGATCTGGCAACACCTCTTCAGTGTTGTTGGCTGCATTTTCTCAAACATTGCTACCGATAACAAAAATAGTAACCAAAATCCTGAAGATGAGGAAAAGATTTTGCTATTGAGGAGAAAAAAAATCCTGTGCTTTAATAGCTGTAGTCCCAGAAACATTCACCCCACAACTTCTTATTGAAGAGTCTTAACCTCTTCCTATTCCACCTCAAGAACCAACGCCATAACAACCACCTAAATCCAAACTTGAACCTATGCCTTCCCAACAGCAGAACGATAACAAATACTTAGGTCAGGCTCTTTGTTTCATGGTAAAGCGATTTAAACTTTTTGAAGTAATAAGATATTAGAATAAAATAAATAAATGTATTAGAAACCTTCCATTTTTGCGCTTTTCTCAGAAAATTCAGGCCTTGTGACAAAACTCTTCTTCACACCATATGAAGTTGGGGTTTGTGATTCTTCAATCAATCATGAATTAATTGTGATCGTCGTCTTTGTTTTTGTTGTCACTCGCAGGTAAACCTTTTACCATCAAATCATCTCCGATTCCGTCTCGAAGGGTCTCTTTTTAAAGCTTAAGACATCCTCAACATATCCTCAGAAGGAACCTTTCTTAAAACATGCCATATTGACCTTCAAAATACCTATACATCCAGAAACGTCATTATGGGAAAACTGTGCGCTTGGCCTTGTTTTCTTTGCCATGGCCAAACGGCTTGGAATTAAAGTCTAGAATTTTGACACCATTATCTTGAAAAAAATCACAAATCCACTCAATTGGAATTACTCCAAAATTCCTTCTTTTGATCTCTTTTTTTACTTTTCCAAAGAAGATTCACATGTCAATAGAGTGATTTAGACGGGAGAATATAAATTCACTCTCAATGAAAGCACCAATTGTTGGAACCAAATTCGAACACATTCATGGATGGAGGCGAAATCAAGTTGGGCTAGCCCATGATCTCTGATGAGGGAAGAATGAGGTTGATTAAGGTGTGTGGTTGAATTCGAAATGATTGCCTACATATCTTCAGGAATGAGAGTGAAACCACATGTGTAGTTCTAAAAAAGAATGGTATGATCCATCCTTGATGAATAGCCTATGGTGGGGCATTGGGAGATGAGTTCTCCATATACAAGTCTCCTCAACATTGGTCACCACTCTCGGATGCCAATAGCAACCCTCGTTTTCGTCCACAATTCCTCGACTTTTATCCGAAATCCCATCTTTGAACGACGGAGATGATACGAAGAGGTCCTTCAACTTGTGCCGAACCTGAGTGACCTCTTGCTCTTCTGTGGTGGATTGTCGTCATGATTATCGCTATCGAAGGGTGGAGATGCGAATGTGATGAAGGAGATAGAAGAGAGAGAGTGATCTCAATCTTACAATTTTACGTGAACATTTGAGATTATTTCATCCTAAGGGTTCACATGGAGATGATCTGAAAAAGATCTTGATTCGTAAATAATTGAAATAAACCACCAGTCAAATCTAGCAGTAGATCCCATTAGATAAATATGTACCCTAATTAGTTAGAAGCTCACACTTCAAAGCTCGACAGATCCTTTATTAGTCAACCACTCTTATTTGGGTGGACTATATATTGTGATTTATCTAACTAGTAATAAAGGCAGAACCGTGCACCATATTTTTACACAATATTTAACACAAGTTCTAGACTTTTTTTTTTTTTGGTAAAACAATATTTAACACAAGTTCTAGACCGTTATTTGGATGCAATCACTTTTGTCACCTTTAATTTTTTAAATTATGCATTGTGAAGAAAATCCATAATTAATTTTTTTATTCTCTTTCCTCACTCATTAATTGTATTCCATTAAATTTCTCCTCCTTGTGCTTCGATATTTTGCTATCTTCTTTCATCTTTTTTTTTAGCTCATTTGTTTTTGTTTTTATTTTTATTTTTTTATTATTCTTTACCGATTTCTTTTGGAAGGACTCGGCGTCATGGTCAAAGGATGGTATAGGCTTGCTTATTACTTAATGAAATAGGCATACACATTTTGTAGTTCTAGCGCAGGCAATTTTCTATTCTGCTATGTTATGCTTCAGATTTTTCAACTTTTTTCCACGGCTTAAATGAATTAATAACCATAAAATAACCAAAATCTTAAATGAATCCATAATCCTAAATCATAAATGTCACCATAAATCTACGTTGCGCTGTCATTGAACGCACCACATCTAGCCATGAAAAACCTGTAGCAAGGGGAGAATTTGGAGAAGTGTCAATCTCCAACAATTTGTGTAAAATAGCAAAAAGAGTCGCGTAATAGCGACTATAAGTCTTTTTAGACTAAATTGGCCAAAAATAAATGCGCAAATCACACAAAAGTCCTTCAAAGTAACAATAGAAATAAAGGAAAACTAATGAAAAGGGTTTGAAAACTTTGAGTTTTAATGATAAGGACAAAATAAAGGGTAAAGTGAATAGTATCATGATTGACTTTTTAGTGTAAAAATATGGTTTTTAGTTAAAGTGAATAATTCCGGGAGATTTTCATTAAAACTCCCTACAAATAAAGTTAGAGAACCCGCAAAAATAATTGTCTCAAAAAGAACCATATGTTGGCTTTTGAATCCTCTTTGTGATAGTTAGAGAAAATCAAAGAAAACTAAAAGAGAAGTATTCTTGGGATTTTCATGGGCATTGTCTTTCGTTCCTCCTAACCACAATATAAAGAGGGTTTTGGGAAGGGAGAAGACACACCAACATAAACAATTCTCTTAGCTTTAAAGATGAAAGGTAAAGCTCGAGCCTCTAAGGTATCACTGTTTGGGTTAAAACTTAAATTTTGGGCTCAGAAGGGAGTTGGCCCAAAAAGAGGAGAAAAGCCCGAAGCACAGCCCAGGCCCAGAAGGTAGAAAAGGTCTTTCCCGACTAGGTGCAGGTCATTTGCACCACTTGCTCACCTACCCAAGGGCCAAGTAGTATAGACCAGCTAGCTAATCAGCCCAAAAGTACTTTATAGTGGCAGTACAAGTAAATAGCTGATGAGTCACTATTCTTCAAATTGCATTCGTGCAAGATTATTGCTACAGGAGGCCAAGCCAAAGTGCCTATAAAAGAAGAAAGAGAAATCAGAGTTAAGGACACTCAAACAAACCAACAAATACAAGCACAAACTCTGCTCAAAGCCAGATTTACCTTCAAAACGAAGCTGTAGTCAGCCCAAGCCTTCATCTCTTTCGGGATAAACCCTTTGTAATAGCTCTGCTACCCTGTTCAACTCTTGCTGTAGTATCGATTTCTTTCTGTAAACTCACCTCCCAACCCCTTTTCTAAGCTTTCAAACCTCCTGATAAACCACAAAGATAGGAAGTTGCAAGACGATCAGCCTTGCCCGACAAGGTTAAACCTTGCCCGACGCTCTTTGTTTTTGTCTTTTCATTCATTAGCCTAGCAATATGTTGTATACTACAAGTTGTATCCAAGTTATTTCTAGTAATATGGCTATTAAAAGACTCTCTCAGCGCTTGAATCCGATTTGAATATGTCTTCACAGTTCAAGCCAAATCTAAGTTCTAAGCCCTCGGGCATGTAAGATTTGATCACTCAAAAGTCTTTGGCCTCAAGGCATAAAAAAAGAACCTTATGTGGACTTAACCCATCCACGACAAGCTTTGATAAACAAGAAGTCCGAAGTTACTTGAGGCGCAAGTAATCGACCTGTTATTTAGTTTTATTTCTATTATATTATGATTACCATAGAACGTTCGAGTACAGAATGAATTCTGATGGGAAGCCTCAAGGCCTATCTAAAGCCCTACAAAGGCACATATTTGGATTCATCCTGTTCATCGGGCTAGAACGTTGAGTATAGAAGGAGTTTTGATGGGAAGCCTCAAGGCCTATCTAAGGCCCTACAAAGGCACCTATTTGGATTCATTCTGCTCTTCGGGCTCAGGTAATCAGAAGTATAATGGTTATAAGACTCATATAACCAAGAAAATGAACCCTATGTATTCGAGTACTAAGTTAGTTATTAACGGGAAGCCTTAAGGCCTACACTTAAGGCCCCACAAAGGCACCTGTCAATAACTAACATAGTCTCTTGAATATATATATATATATATATATATATATATATATATAATTGAAAGTCAACATCCGTTTTACATCTGCCATGCTGAAGATGGTAGTGGCACGTCTGAGCACTTAAAAGTTAATCTTGATTGTGAGCCTCAAGGCCTACACCTAAGGCCCCACAAAGGCACCTTTCAAAGTTAACTCTGTCATTCTCTTTCAGCCTTGCTTGACAAGCCTTGCCCGACAGGCTTTGCCTGACAAGCCCGTCAGTAAAGCAGAAGCCCGACAGAAAGTATCAACCGGCGCCGACCTCTTGGGAAGCTGTGTGCTCGTCGGCTAGGAAGCATCCCCGATGGAAATTCCTGCCATGAACATAGTTTTGGCACGCCCGGTGGGATTTTTTGATCAAAGAAATATGTCAAAGGGATCAGAAGATTTGCAAACTGCTTTGTTGCACATGCTACAAAGACTGGAGAACGCCTCCGCAGGCTCCAGAAAGGAAGATGACCTGGTTCTAAGACCACCTATTCCTATATCTTTACCTCACCTTGGGGAGAAAGATGATAGGGAGAAAAGTGGATTTAAAACCAACCAACTAGAAGAAGCTGCGGTGACGGATAAACATACGGATCCCTTCTCAGAGGACCCTGTAAATATGATTAGTATGGCTTGGGCGGAGAAGGGGAAAGAGAAGGTCACAAGAGAAGAAGAAAGAAGATTGGTTGACAAACCCATAAAAGGGGTGGTTAACTTGCCCAAATATCCAAGAGCCGCCATAATCAAAGGGAGGGTGTTGTGCAGTAAGTGCCAATGTGAGTGTGAGCTCGAAATACCGCCCACAGGAGTCCTCATAGATCATGAACTGATCAGGAGGAATGAAGAAGAAAAGAGAAAAGAGGCACAAGAGAAAGCTCGACGGACTGCAGGAAGGGATACCTCCCGAAGTGTCTTTCAGCGGTTAGGAGGCGATTCCCAACCGAGGGCTTTATAAGAGATATTTCGCAACCATGAAGTTTCTGAGGAGGCAGAGGATAAAGATGCCAAGAAGCCGAAAGAGAGGGGTGTAGAGCACTCTCAGTACGACCATATGGGAAGAGAGGTAAGGAGGAATGACAGGATAACAAACCCTGTCAAAAAAGATAATCCTGCCTGCCTCGGGGGAAAATGGTATGTGGTTGGGAAAAATGGACAGCCCGTTAAGCAAATGGGAGCTTCCATGGTCAGAAGGGTTCAAAGGCAACACAAAGCCTACATGAATTCCTTAAAAACCCCTGCGACGTCGGAAGCTTCCAAAAATCAAAAGTTGGAGAAAACGTCATCTGGGGGGAGTAGTCAGCTCCGCTGGAGGAGTAAGAAGGTGATGGAAAAGGCTAATAGCAAGACTGAAGGTGAAGGAAACCATGTGCCACAAAGCCTACACCCTGGGAAATATAGAATCTTGAGGAGAGCTCAAGAAGATATGGTTATGGTGCCAACTCCCGGATGGAAGATAGAGCAGCCTATTTGTTTTGGAACTGTCTCACCTAAGAGAAAACAACATTCTCTATCATTAGTGGATCCCTTCGAGGAAGTTCCAAAGAAAACACCATATTCAGGTGTGAATCAACTAGAGGGGGCACTAGAACCACTGCTTCCACCAGATGCGATGGCTTGGTTGGATGAGTTCATGGACCAGATTGGGAGCAAGAAAGAAGAACTGCCGGAGCTTAGCAACTTTCATATAAACATGGCGTATGTGCTATCCGCCATGTTTGTTGCCTAACCAAATCAGCCCACCGCCATGGAAGGATATTACGTAACAACTGAGCGATGATGACTCATGTCAATTTGGAGATAGCTGAAGAAGGAGAGTCGGGAAAAGCTGAATCATCTGAAGCATCCAAAGAGGGTCTTTTAAGGATCTATACAGACAAGATGGTGTTCAGTCGCCCGAACATTTCACTTGCCAATCATCTGAAGCCCATATATGTGACAGCTCATTTGGAGGGGGTGCCCTTCAAAAGGATTTTAATTGATGGAGGAGCAGTTGTTAATGTACTACCGGCCAAGTAGATGAAAAAGTTGGGGAGAGGCACATAGGATCTTATTCCTACAGACCTCACAGTTTCTAGTTTCTCGGGCGCTATCACCAAGATTCATGAGATATTGCCTTTAGAAATAGATTTAGGGTCTAAACATATCATGCTGGCATTCTTTGTGGTGGACTACACCTCCACCTATGGAGCCTTACTCGGAAGAGATTGGATCCACCAAAGTCTTGCTATACCCTCCACTTTACATCAACAAGTGGCTGTTTATCATGAGGCAAACGCAGAAGGGCCAGACTTTTGGGAGATGGTAGGGGCCGAATCACGGCCATTTCTTCCCACAGCCAATGTAGCGGAAGCAAGTTTCTGCAATCCCAACGTAGGAATCTTGAAGTGTTCAGGAGCAGATAAGAACGGCCGCCCTACTAAGGTGACGACCCAAAAGCTTCTAGAACAAGGAATGCTCCTTACTAGAGAGAAGTGGGATAGACCTTGTATCGTCTCAACACCCCTACACCATCAATGACAGAACAAAAAAGGAAGGATCAGGTAATGGCAGTCAGATCCGTGATTAAACGACTGTTGGTGTATGGGAAAGGAAGAAGATAAGAAAATGAGCTTTTAGACAGAGAAGAGCAAGAATGGCAGGTAGGAGCTTCAACCAGCGAGGATGAAAGAAAGGAGGAATCTTGTTGAGAAGAATTAGAAAGGGCCATTCAAATGGCCGAGTGCATATATGACCTAGATGGGCCAGACGACTTGCCCGAGAGCCCGGAGCTAGTCAAATTTTTGTGTGCAGAACCTGATAAGCCACCACCAGAGGTCCAAGATCCTTTGGAAGTTATTGAGCTAGGAACAAAGGAGGATCTAAGACCAATACAAATCAGTGGTTTATTGGAGAGTGAGGATTGGGCACAAATTATCTATCTCTTACAAGAATTCAGAGATTGTTTTGCTTGGCATTACATTGAGATGCCAGGTTTATATGCAACCTTGGTGGAACACAGAATGCCTATCAAGGAAGGATATAAACCTGTTAAGCAAGCACCACGAAGGATGTCGAATGAGATAAAAGAGAAGGTCAAAGAAGAGATTGAGAGGCTAGTAAAAGCTGGATTTATCAGGCCAACCAAATATGTGGAGTGGTTAGCCAACATTGTACCCGTTTTAAAAGCCATAACAAAAGCAGTACGATGTTGTGTTGATTACAGAAATATTAATGGCGCTACACCGAAAGATGAGTATCCCATGCCCATGACAGATCTATCTATAGATGCAGTAGCAAAACACAAAGTCTTATCTTTGATGGATGGAAATGCCGGGTATAATCAGATAAAGATGGCTCCGGATGATATACATAAAACAGCTTTTAGGTGCCCTGGGCATGTAGGGGCATATGAATATCTGGTCATGCCATTCGGGCTCAAGAATGCTGGTGCAACCAACCAAAGGGCGATGAATGCCATCTTTCATGATCTAATTGGCCATAATATGGAGGTGTATATTGATGATATCGTGGTGAAATCCAAGACAGAAGAGCAGCATAAGATAGACCTCAGACATGCATTGACAAGAATGAGGATCCACAAATTGGAGATGAATCCAAAAAAGTGTGCGTTTGGAGTGAGAGCGGGCAATTTCTTGGGATTCCTGGTTCATCAAAGAGGTGTAGAAAAACTCACAAAGACTCACAAAGACTCACAAAAAACCTCACAAAAACCTTGCTATGGTAAAACCCAAGGTGGGAGAAAAACCCATAGACTAAGGAGAAAAGTGATAAGTTGCATTAAGTCAAAACTATACGTCTTCTGGACGTAAGTAGAAGAGCTCACAAGGGTATGACTAGCCCAGGATGGGTACCTCATTAAAACCTAGTTAGGTAGCAAAAACCTAGTGGAAAAAATGCTCCTAATTCTAGGGAAAATAGTACATTAAGATCAAGTGAGTATACTTTTGGATACTTCCCTTGAGTTTGACAAAACTTCCAAATGAGAACTACAAGCATTGCATATGAAGAGTTAGGCATACCAAATTCTCGGACAAGCTTCTAGAATGTTGACTTTGGCAGTGACGGCATCTAGAAGTCGACAAGGTTTTCTAGGATCGGCTTGCATAATTTCAATCTCCTGATGCATTGTTGATGTAGATGTAGACACAATATGTCTTGGCGTTGACTTTGTTGATGTACCATGTCTTGGTCGGGTTGATACATGCGGCATAGTCTTCATAGATTGTCGTTAGGACTCAACGATGAATGAAAACAGCAAGTAATTCGAATATGCTCAACAAGAGCTCTCAACCATGTCTCACATGTGCTGTAATGAAGTAAGGCGAATCTTGGAATGATTCAATGATTTTGCAACTGAGGTCATATCGTGGACCTCTGAGATATTGCGATATCCCTAACGATAAAGACATAACCATTTCGGGATGTGCCTTTTGCGGGTTTGATAAGTAATCAGCATCAACATAACAAACAAAGCAAACATCATTCCGAGGATCAGGGCGGGTCGGATCCGCTCAGGATGCGTTGGGATTTGCCCAAATCCGTAGTTCATTCAGAGTAGTGGAAAACGTCTTTAATACCAATTCAGTGGTTGCATGTAGGTGCAATGCTGCATCTTTACCAATAGATTAACAACAAGGACATGTCATTTATAATTGCAATGAGCTAAGTACAATAAGCGCAAAGTTGAACTCAGATATGGAACTTCAGATTCCATAACCTCTTCAAGGGTCTTGTTTGCATATAGCGTATGGAAGATCATAGATATACTCAAAGGTAACACCTTTGGGGTGTAGTTCAGCTGGTAGACCAAAGTACTGTCAGAACAATGCTTTAGATTTCAGGTCAAGGTATTAACAAGTTTTCCTAACATCCTTCATCTCAAATTCCATCTTCAGGTGCGAGGCAGTTTTCTCAAGCTCTTCTAGAGTCTTAGTGAGATTCATGTTGTTGATGCATAAAATCAGTGGGGACTTTGGTACAACAGAAAGTGTTAAGTTTGTGACCTTCGCTAGATTGCTTCGGTCACTATGGTGGATCAGTATGTAAATGGATAGAGACAGGGAAGCAAACGCAAGATGTACGTGGTTCACCCAGATTGGCTACGTCCACGGAGTAGAGGAGTTCTCATTAATTGTGAAGGGTTTACTCAAGTACATAGGTTCAAGCTCTCCTTTAGTGAGTACTAGTGAATGATTTAGTACAAATAACATTAGGGATTATTGTGGGAGAATGATCTCCTTTTATAGAAGAGAGTTTCTAGCTTTGTTCTGACATTGACACGTGTCGTGTTGTGATTGGCCTCTGATATTAACACGTGTCGCGCTGTGATTGGCCTCCTAGTTGGAGGGAAACTCTTCTAGGTCCTTGACGGTATAACGTTGACCAGTGCTTGGTAGTTTTGGGATTGGTCAAGTATGGTACAAACAGTGCTCCCCTAAGTTCCCGAGTGAGGGAAGCTCCTCAGTTGGGGACTTGTAAGATCCAAGCTGCTGAGTAATCACGAAACTTCTAAGTATCGAAGTGTGGTATCGCTTTCACTTACCTTATCTATCTTATAGGTATATGTGCCATCTTCTTTGGAAGTACTTTCCCTTCATCCATGGGTGGTATCTTTAACCAATGGAGATGCACAAGGTAATGTATCAATTTCACTTGAAGCTTACTTGTAGTTTTGGGCTTGGTCAAGCGAAATACAAACCCTATAGTAGGAGTCCCCCAAGTCTCTGAGTAAGGAGATCTGCCGAAAGAGGTGGCAGACAAGGTAAGCAATTTGAGTTCCAAGCAATCAGTCTCAGATCAACAGTTGGATTTCGAATTCCGGCTGATTGTTCTCATTCTCCCTATCTTGCAGGCATCAAGAAGGATAAAAAGAAGAAAAAGGAGAATATATGATATGAGATACTTTTACTTTTGAGGAAGTAACTTTCCACATGCTTATTCTTGAACTGGGCTGGAGGGTTTTCTGGTTTCCTCCAGAGTATAAGGTCGACTCAAGAATTTGAAGGTCAAAACAATTCCATCAAATCAAGAGTGCGTTCGACCGTGATGATATGAGATACTTTTGTTGTTAACAAAGTAATAGATGAATCAACACATGTTCTGTTGCACTTGTCTCCACATGCTTCCTTGTATCCTTCTCACTTGCCCTATCTGTTCCTCAGGCAAATGTGGTATCTTTTTTAGAAGCATAAGATGTTGAAGATGATTACTTGAGAGCAATGCCAGGTAAGTAATCAGACAAGGAGTTCCAGGTAGTCAGTTCCTGACTGAAAGCTTGATTCCAAGTGCTGACTGATTGCTCTCTTTCTCATTGTTTTGCAGGTAAGAACAAGGGCAAAGGAAAGATAATGAAAAAGCATGATATGAGATACTCTTGCTTTTAACCCTGATGATATGAAATACTCTTGCTCTGGTGTGGCTTGTTTGCAGAGGTATTATCTGAGGGAAAAAAGCTGAGTATTTAGAGAGACTTTGCTGAGAGTGCCCTTTCAGATATGAAAAAAAGTTGAGCATTTTTTTTATTTGCTGGTCTGCCTGGCTGTGGAGCATGGAGGTCCACATATATAGGAATTATCCCAACAGCGAGTAGCAATGTTGTTCATTTACCCTTCTCGGTCATAGCAATGTGGTGGGAGCTGCAAGATTCACGTGTTTTAACTTTGTCAAAGCGCTTTGAAAAAGTGATCTGTGGTATCTAGAAAGCTTATGTTACATGTGAAGATTGCAGACAAGCTTAATCCAAGGAAATCTGGCTCTTGAAGTTTGGAGAGCGGTGCCTTTTTGGTTTTCGAACAAGCAATCCTGTTGGGGATCTGGCTTTCGAGATTCGGAGAGTGTTGCCTCTTCAATTTTTGAACAAGCAATCCTATTGGGGATCTGGCTCTCGAGATTTAGAGAGCGGTGCCTCTTCGATTTTTGAGAAAGCAATCATGTTGTGAGTCTGGCTCTCGAGATTCAGAGAGTGGTGACTCTTTGACTTTTGAGCAAGCAATCCTCTTGGGAGTGTTTTCTCGAATGTGAGTAAAGGTTGGGTATTTTTTCCAATCTGCCTTGCTACGGAGCACAGAGTTTGACACACATAGGGACTTTCCAGTTATCAAGCAGTGTTGCTGTCCCTTTACCCTCGTGGGTAATAGTAGGGTACCTGAGGAGCTGATGTTGCGTGTGGAGATTGTCGACAGATTTTACTCAGGAAAATTCGTTTCTCGAAGTTCGGAGAGTGGTGCCTCTTCGATTTTTGAACCAACAGCCCTGTTGCCTGTTCTTTTATAGGGGCACCAATTGTGTGCAAGAAGTACGTTAAGAGAGTTATTGCTTGTAAAAAATTTCCCCTTATTTTTATAGTTCAGAGATTTATTGGACCTCATTTCTCCTTCATCATTTCTGAAAACGTCTGGCCCATTCGACCGTCGTTTTAACTTGAACTTTGGTGAAGAGGTAGCCATGCCTCCTCAAGACAACATATGACGTCTATCCTTCTTATCCCCTACTGGTCCTCTTACCGTTAGGGACTTTGTGACGAAGAATGATATGACTACTGCGGTGGTGGCTAGGAACATTCTCACTTTCTAAGATAACAGACTACTTTCTAAACGGTCTGATGAGTTGGCTGTTAAGGATTATCTGGCTCTCAGTGTTCAGTGTGCAGGTTCTGTGTCTAATATGGCCCAACGCCTATTTGCTTGAACCCGCGAAGTTGAATCATTGGCGGGTGAAATGATAATTCTCAAACAGGAAATCAGAGGGCTCAAGCATGAGAATAAACAATTGCACATGCTCGCACATAACTATGCTACAAACATGAAGAGGAAGCTTGACTAGCTGCAGGAATCTGATGGTCAGATTTTACTTGATCATTAGAGGTTTGTGGGTTTGTTCCAAAGGCATTTATTGCCTTCGTCTTCTGGGGCTGTATCGCGTAATGAAGCTCCAAATGATCAACCTTCGGTGCCTCCTCCTTCTGGGGTTCTGCCCAGTACTGAAGCTCCGAATGATCACCCTCCGGTGTCTCCTCTTTGTGGGGCTCTGCCGACTACTGAGACTTTTCCTGAGCAACCTTTGTGACGGCTCAATCTTGTTTGTTTATGTTGATTCATGTATATGTACATATTTGTAACTTATCGGAGGTATCAATAAATAAGCTTTGCTTCATTTCAATGTATTGTGTTAAATACACCAAGGTCTCCTTCACTAAGTTCTTTGAATTTTTTCTTTTGTTGAAGCTTGTATGTTGAAGCTTTGTGAGTGAAGCATGTAGGTTGAGGTAATGCTCCCTTAATTTCCTGAGTGAGGAAAACTTCCCGGTTGGAGACTTGAAAAGTCCAAGTCACTAAGTAGTCATGAAACTTCCAAGTACCGAGGTGTAGTAGCATATGGTAGGAGTCCCCTAAGTCTCCGGTCAAGGGAGTTGACGAAGGAGGTGTCTTGCTAGTAGCCAAGTTTCCAAAGTAACAAAACTTCACCATTTTCCTTTCCAAGTGGTAGCTTAAAACTCCTCTTTCATGTACATTTGTTATGAAAGTTGTTAAGCCCAAAGAAGGGGAGGTCTAGGCTCTCTTTTTTTTTTTTTCGAATTTTTGAATTTTTTTGAATTTTCGAATTAAAATTTATTTTTTTTTTAAATTTTCGAATTTTTGATTTTTTTTTTGAAGCTTTGGAGTTGAAGCTTTTGTTGGTGAAGCTTTTGTGGTGAAACTTTGTAGGTGAAGCTTTGAGGTTGAAGTTTTGTTGGGTACCATGAATTAATTTTGCTTCACACTAGCTTGATCAAGAGTGTGTGAAGCTTTTGAGAATTTGTGGTTGTCCTCTATTGATGAAGCTTTGTTGAATTTCCCAATTTCCTTTTTTTTTCTTTTTTTCTTTTTTTTTTGTTGGGAAAAACTAGAAATTTGAAAATGTGGGAGAGACAACATATACAAATTTTGCTTCCACACTGTTGAGCAAGAGATTGTGATGTAAGCCACACCTTGTAGTAGTTGAAGGTTTGGATGAACCATATAAATTAAATTTGCTTCGAACAGTCTTGATCAAGAGTGTGTGAAGCTTTCTACGAGTTGTAGTGTTTGCATTGTTACAGAGGAGAAATGTCTGAAGCAGATGCAAGAGGGCTAAAGATCTTCGTATACCATGCAGTGAAGCCGTTATTGGCTTGCAATAAGACTTTGTTGGTGACTATAACTCTTGTTAGGTATAAGTGCTCCCCTAGTTAAGTTGTAAAGCTTGAGGGTTTTTGATTATTTGTGAATGCTAGGAGTTCACATTACAAGTTGTACCATTCGTCTTCTAGTTGGTGGGACGAATGGTGAGTTGCTTTCATCACTTGGTTGGTGGTACGAAGGTGAGTTCCTTCATCACCTTTCATCACTTTTCATCACTTGGTGGTGGCACGAAGATGAGTTCTTTCTTCACCTGGTTGGTGGCATGAGTGGCAAGTTGCCAAATAATATTAGAGTACGGGTTGTACATTTCATCACTTGGTTGGTGGCATGAAGGAGAGTACAGGTTGTACATTTCATCACTTGGTTAGTGGAATGAAGGAAAGTACGGGGTGTACATTTCATCACCTGGTTAGTGGCATGGGGATGAGTTCCTTCTTCACCTGGTTGGTGATAAGAGTGGCAAGTTGCCAAATAATATTAGAGTACGGGTTGTACATTTCATCACCTGGTTGGTAGCACGAAGGTAAGTTCCTTCTTCACCTGGTTGGTGATAAGAGTGACAAGTTGCCAAATAATATTAGAGTACGGGTTGTACATTTCATCACCTGGTTGGTGGCACAAAGGTGAGTTCCTTTATCACCTAGTTGTTAAGAATAAGGGCAAGGTGCCGAGGCACATTGTAGTAAGTGTCGAATGACATAAAGTATGTTGAACCCTTTCGAAGCACAGTTGGCTTATATATGGATATGTTGGAATGTATGATGTTTATGTATGAATGTGTTGGAATGTATGATGTTTATGTTGATTGATATTAGTGATGCTTATGAATGTTTTGCTATGCATGAAGGGATCCATGCTTTCGATATGCGAACCATGTTGGTTGTAACACTTAGTATCACATACTTTGTGTCAAAATACGCATGTTGAAGCTCTGAGTTGGTGTATAGGGGTAGGTCAGCGTAGACCAAGTGTTCCAGTGCTAGGAATGCAAAAGACTCAGAAGAAGTTGTCTGAATTCCCTTTTCTTTACATATTTGCCGAATGGCTTGAGTGACAAAAGATATCAAGCGGTTGAGAGTCGAAACATTTGTATTGTGTATGCCTTCTTATAATAGCATTTCCTTCAGTACTTAGTCCTCCACTTTGAAAGAGTGAGGCTTGGCCCCATAGTTATAATAGTCGACGGTACTTTCACCCCTGGTTGTCTTGATATGAACTTTTATCCCTCTTGTTGTAATGGGCTTGCTGAGAGTAAAAATCATTCCTCTTACCAAGAGACAAATACGTTTGGTGACTTAGTGAGTAACTAAATGAGGTAGGAGTTGATGCATTGGGTGTCTGAATGGCCAAGATCTCCTCACTTGGTAGAACTTGACTTCCACTTCCCACTTGTTGATAGAGGTTAACCATATGGGGGTTCCCTTAGTATGTCCTTGCTTCAGCGGAGGCGTGGTTGTAAGCCTGTGCCATCACCTTAGAGTAAGTCTTCCAAGTGTTGGCATTGATCATGTACTAGAAGAAACAATCACGAGCCTACCGTGAAGGCTTTGAGGGCGGTCTTGTCATCTACCTCAGCGCAGCGAGAATACTCATGGCTGAAGTGACCGGCATACTCTCGTAGTGACTCGTCCGGCTTCTGGCGAATAATGTACAAGTCATCTGCATAATGTAAGCGATCGGTTTAGAAGATGTGTTGAGAGATAAATAGTTTCCTTAGTTCTTCAAATGAGTCTACTGTTTCGGGTGGAAGGCGACAATACCAGTTTAGAGCTCCGCTAGAGAGGGTGGAAGGGAAGAGAAGACATCGCTCTTTGTCGGTGTGCATCCGATATGCCATGGTGGACTCAAAGAATCGGGTCTTTCCTTCCAGTATAGAGTTGTAAACCAAGGTTTTGTTTTGTCTTCGCTTGAAGGGGGTGTCCAGGATCCTCCTTGTGAGAAGGCTAAGCCTGGGTTAGTTCCAGTTAGGTATCTCGGCCTAACGTTCGGCTTTCAACTTGTTTACTTCCTCAATGAGCTGTAGGACAAGGGGGTTTTGAGTGGAGTCATGTACCACTGGAATTTTCTTCCGTAACTCTTCATCGTATCTCGGAAGTAGGAAAGTTTGAGCAGGAGCGTGTAATTTTTCCTTGGACTCGCCATACTGACTTCTAAGGCGAGTTTGTCGGAATACCTCTGAGTCCCATGTACCTTCATGTTCCTTTGGGACATGTCATTCTTTCCTTAGATGGGTAGCTGGCCTGGGTCATGGAAGGGGATTGAGTCTTTCAGAAACCCTTGGGTCATTGATTTTCGAGTTTATGTGGAGGGGATTCTCTCGACGTTGTTTTAGGAAGTCTCAGCAGTCACGATAAATGGCTTTCGATCCTTCTAACCTTTCTGCAAGGAGGTGTCTTCCTCCACTTCTTCTGCTTCGGGTCGAAGCAGTTGGATTGAGAGAAGTCTCATGTTGATCAATGTTTTGATGATTAGCTCGGTTCTCATTAGGGATACCTATGTCAAATGAAGGTGACCCTTCGTGTTGGGGGGCACCCAGATGATGGTTGATGTCCATAGGGGCAACAAGCTCGCGTGTTTGAGTACGCCTAGTTTTGTGGAACGTCTCGAAGAACTTCTCATATTGTTCTTGGAGGATCTCATTCTTTATTACTATCTTGTTGTTCTGAGCCTCCAGCTTATCGACTTTAGCTTGAATAGCGAGCTTCTTTCCTTCATTCTTTCGTTGCTTTGCGCTAGGTGCAAGAGGGGTGTCATTCTGTGTGTCGTGGCTTCCTTTGCTCCCTATGTTGGAGAAGGATGCCTGGTCAAAAGAAAGTGTACGAATGGTGGAAACCAGCTTGACAAACCTGAAGAGAGTGGGAATAAGTGTCGTTCCCACAGACGGTGTCAAATGTTGATGCACAAAATCAGTGGGGATTTTGGTACAACATAAAGTGTTAAGTTCGTGAACTTTGCTTGATTACTCTGGTCACTAGGGTAGATTAGTATATAAATGGATAAAGACAGGGAAGCAAACACAAGATGTACGTGGTTCACCCAGATTGGCTACGTCCACGGAGTAGAAGAGTTCTCATTAATTGTGAAAGGTTTACACAAGTACATAGGTTCAAGCTCTCCTTTAGTGAGTACTAGTGAATGATTTAGTACAAATGACATTAGGGATTATTGTGGGAGAATGATCTTCTTTTATAGAAGAGAGTTTCTAGCTTTGTTCTGACATTGACACGTGTTGTGTTGTGATTGGCCTCTGATATTGATATGTGTCACGCTGTGATTGGCCTCCTGGTTAGAGGGAAACTCTTCTGGGTCCTTGACGGTATAACGTTGACCGGTGCTTGGTAGTTTCGGGATTGGTCAAGTATGGTACAAACACATGTCATTTGACATAAATTGTAACTTTAACAATTCGGAATAAGACTTCATAGTTTAACATGCAAGGGCTTACTTCATATCCTTAACTAATCAAATAATCACTTAGACGGGTATACCACATCCGTCAGATTGTTTTAATCTGTAAGTGAACGCTTCAAACAAGTTAAGAAGGTGTTTCGTGGTTTGGAACTATTTGAACCAGTCCATGTAATTCTTCGAGAACTTTCATGTAAATCTCCGTATCTATATCCCCATGGAGAAACACTAACCACATTTCATAATGCTGCTATCAATCACAAGGCGTTTGAGAGAAATCTTACATCATCATATCGCATTATTTCATTGATTTCAATACGTTTCCTTTCCCATTTGTAACATAGCAAGGTTACCTTGGACAGTGTAGGAACAATAGGTCCAAAACACACTTTGTTAAGGAATTTTAACTTGGATTGTAATTTCGGTTGTCCAATCAGTTCTATGTTGTCACTCAATCAACAAAACATGGTTTGATATCGTCGCTTTTTCATTTATGTCGGTAGCTACCATATAAGTGAGAACATTATTGATGGTAATCTCATTTCAATTCCATTTTCTCATCCAAACTAGTATACTGGACCAAGAATTTCAAGTCTCAGGAACAATCCGGATTAATCTCATGAGATGGAAATGATTTGAGACAACGATAAAGTATGGATTCATTTTGTACCATGATCTTCCTCTTCTAGGGAAATGAATCTTATGAATCGAGTGATCTGTCATACTCTATGCCAGGATAGATTGATTGCTATCCGTCGGGGTATCGAACCGTCCAATAGAGGTAGCACACCCTTCGGGGATGTTGACACGTTGTCCATTTAAGTACGTCTATCCTTGAAAGTATGTTTACAACTGGTATATGATCTCATCACTTTAGCTAGATCAGAGGAATGCGTCTGGAGCAATATTCTGAAAGCTAGAATTCATCGCACTTGCTTATCACACTTGTACGGTGCAGGGATTGAGATGAGACATTGTGGGCAACCTCCATGCAAATTCGTATCGTTCTACAGGAATGATGATGTTCTTATCTCCCTCTAACGACGGGAAGACTGTCTCATTGATTGACAATCCGTAAATAATCGATAAATAGATCGATTGCAAGTGCTCTTAAAGAGCTAGTGTGAAGGAAAATCATAATCGACGAAGATGCACATCCTTCTTTGAGGACCCATGTTGGTACATTATGGCGGCATAACTTGACACATGGAATGCACACCCAAATCGTAAATACGAAAAATGTCAGGTTCGTACCCAGTAACTAACTGTAACATCAAATAAGTTGGGTGGCAATGGGCCTTAAGGTGAACCAACATAGCTACATACAAGATTGCATAGCCCTCGGCAGAAATTGAAAACTTGGTGCGTTCACAAGGTATGGGCGATCAATTAAATTGCACTTTATGATTGCTCTGCGAGGCTGTTTTGGGGTGAACATGGGAATTCGATGTTCAATTATAAACCCAAGAGACATGCAATACTTTATTGAAAAAACCGTTGATATAAACTCTCTGGCATTATCCAATCTCCCAGACTTTATGGGATAAGTAGGGTGATGAACCCTTAAAAATTGGCCAGAGGTTTAGCAACAATGTGTGTAGACAAACATGTCACCAATTTGTCGATTTATTAACCAAAAACACAAGTATTTATATGGTCCGCATTTTGGTTGGATTAGTCCACGTATATTCCCTTGAATCCACTATGAAAAGAGGGTTGTTCGTATCTTTGCTAGGAATGATTTAGAAAATTAGTTTCCCACAATGAGCAGAATGTGCTTGTAGGCACAAAATCCTTACTTTGGGTAAGGAGATGCGTCGTGGCATCATTGTTTAACCCAAGTGTCCCAAATGGTCGTGCCAAAGCAAGTAAACTGCTCAAATCACCAGGCTACATGCCGACTATATTTAGCGTGTTCCCAGTTGGGAGGTAGCCCATTGGTCTTAAAACAAAACTTCAGGCTTATTTTTGGAGGTGGTGAAAAGATATGCAACTTTATTTTCTTCAATGGTTTCATTTATGATCGTTGTCATCTCGAATATCCTTAAAACCCCAACGATGTTCTTTCGGAACGGTGAGAATATAAGGTCTCTTAAATGGTAATGTAGTACCATTCATACAATGAGGAGCGTGCCGATGCTCTTAATCAGGTTGGATAAACCTGAAGTCGTTGCTAGAGATGTGATTTGGGTATAAAGTTAGTGTGCGTAGTATTGCATTCATCCAGACATCTAACTTTCCCACATTCATACCTAATCACGTGTTTAATTGAATTCAGTCACATGTATACAAGAAACATGATTCAATTAACTCATTTTCGAGGACAAGATCGATAAGATTATCCATAACTAAAACAAACACCAAATGTGAATCCAAGAACATAGAAAAAATGTTCACAAAGTAAATAGTTTACTAAGGGGATTTGGCCAACAAGGCCATCCATGCCAAAATTCTGCTCTTTCAACAATGTTTGGTGGAGCAAATTAGTCTCACATATTGACTACTAGAATGGTACTCCTTAACAACTTTGGTAGGGGCACAACAGGTGAATAACCAATGACCTATTCCATCAAGACGGAAGTAGAGTGTGGAAGGTTGAGGTTTGGGAACAATATCTTTTATTCTTAAAGTTTTAGGTCTTAGATGCCAAAGATCATGCTTCGGGCATGATGCCACACCTTGGCAGGCCTTGATTCTACCATATGTTGTAAAAACAAACTCGAAATTGAATTGTGAAAGAGATAGACCCAGATTTGGATTTGGTAGGTTCTAGCCGAAGTTGGAGAAGTCTGTTCGGTAGGCCTCTGTCAAAGCAGAGGAATACCGTTTGGTGCATCTCTCCCGAAGTAGAGCATGCCTTTTGGTGCATCCTTGCTGAAGCAGGGTACCATCATTCAGTAGACTCTAGCCGAAGTTGAGTTGAGCCATTCGGTAGATTCTAGCCGAACTGGGTTTATACCGTTCTGTAGACTAGCTAAATCTGGGTCTATACCTTTCTCTCACGTTTGTGGTAGTAATGAGATCCGAGAATTTGGTAAACTTCCATTTTCTACACTGCTGCTTCAGGAGCGAGTTAGAAACAAGGAAGGACTAGAAAAGTATTCTCTAGTCAAAATTCGATCGGATTTATAAAATTCAGAATCATACTCATTCATGGATGTAATCATGGTGTGCTTCAGGCAATATCTTTCATGATTAGACAGTCCGTAAGAGCGAGCCAAAGAGCCATGAAATCCTTGTTCGAGAGGTACTTCCATTTGTAATGCTTCGGGCATAAGTATTTGAATAAAGATCATGGTAGAGACTTATTCAGCTTTTCCATGCCATTGTTGGCTTCAATGGTTTCTCAGCTTCTTGACAGTCAAGCGGAGATTCACGTCTTGTACCCCACATAAGGTGGTTTCTATTAGAAGCGTCCAATTTAGGAAAATCAAACTTGTTACGATACAACAATCCACTGAATTGGAGGGAACAAGATTGTGATTGGTACTATGGGAATGAATCATCCATAAGCATCAAAGTTAGAACATTCGAGTTCCAAGACATGGTTTTCATGAAAAACGTTGGGTTTTCATGGGTGTATTGTTTAAAAAAAAAAACCTCGGGTTTCAAAGGCACTAAATTTGAAACTACATGTTCAATTTAGTTTATGAACGTTTAGTTCATAAATGAGAGGTTCCTGTAAGAACGCATAATGCAATATGCCGATTTAAGTGTAGTGGATTTGAGTTGCTTTGGGAACTCAAGTGTGAGCGCTTCGGGACTACGAAAGGATGTCAACAGTTCAAAGAAGAAAAACAAATTATTGAATTGTTAATTCCAAAAGTGAGCTTCAGGCTAATAATTTTGGATTTCTTGTCAGATTAATAGACTGCTGGTCATTTTTAATTAATTCAATAGATCAGGACCATTCGGGGTCGATCATAGAAGCAAAAATAAAATTTGTCTAGGCCTTTAGATGATTTAATGTTGGTTGTAGGCCAGACATAAAGAATCAAGCCCAAAATTGGGCTTGGGTTGAATGAGTTGCAAACCCAGACAAAGTTGGGTTACGGGTCGAGGCAAGGAAATAACAAGAGATAATTTTAGGGTTGTGTGGGATAGCAGCGCAGCTTCAGGCTAGCTGCAGGTTGAAACAAGAAAAAAACCAGCCCCAAATTAGGTTGGGAATATCAGGATATTGCAAACTCTTATATGTTGATCCAAGGCAAGCCTAAAAACTGAAAGGCCATTCTGGAAAAACAAGTCCCGAGCCTAAATAGTGGGTTGGGTGGCACGTGGGTTGAGCATTGAGAGGCCCAAGGCCTCGATAGGTGTATCTAAACAAATCCGAGCGATGCTGGATGTGTGGAAGTCGCCGGGGAAGAAGGTGGCGCTGCCACGGCGGCGACGATATCAGTCCAAAATAAAAGGTCGGAATCCATGGAGCATCGACATAAAACAATCAAGATGTCAGAGAAGTCTAAAAAATCAGAGATTCTTCTGGAATCTCTTAAAATCTGTCAAACATTGATGGGATATGTCCGAAATCGTTGGAACGATTTGCCATGTTATTGCCATGGCCTAAACCATGGTCGGCATCGAGATTTCCTCCTGGAAATATGGTGACTCCAGCTATGCAGGCGACAAAACGCCAAAACGGTTCTGTCTCGAACCTCAGAATGGTTTTATGCATCCGGGTTTTGGGACAGAGACGGCTCGGCTCTTTTGGTTCGATTTTCTATTATTTAGGGTTTTTAGAACCCCAAATCATGCTTATATTTTATTTAGATTCTTTGACTCACAAATTCCACATAACGAATTTATAATTGCGTATGCATGAACATATATATATTGACAAATATATGAACATATACAATATATATCGGAAGGAAAATATAAATGTAGGGGGTTCATGCATCATAAGAATGTTTTCATGCTTCATGGTCATTTCAAATATCTTCCTTTATTTTAAGCGTACCTGATTGACTAAAAACAATAAAAGCCTTTGAATTTTGTAGAAGATCATTCTCTGAAAGCCATAATTTTATCTCCAATGCATTGTATCACGTTCAACACAGAAAAATTAAATGGAATCAATAGCATGTAGATCAATTCAATAAAATAATAATTTAATCATAAAAATAATGATTAAAACGTAATACTCTCCTGATTGAAGAATAAACTCTATTTAGCATAGCGTCAAGAGCGTGTTGATAACGTGTTGTATGCATAATTTACTAAATAATTATGGAGGCCAGGAAGAGAGGGGTGCGGCAATAGTAGAGAGAAGAGAGATATGTGTAATTGTGAGGTGTGTTCTATTTTACCCCATTGTGCCTTTATTTATAGTAGTTGGGAAGATTAATTCTTTACCCTAATATGATTACAACTCTAATAGGATAATATTTT
Source organism: Malus sylvestris (assembly GCF_916048215.2). NCBI lineage: Eukaryota > Viridiplantae > Streptophyta > Magnoliopsida > Rosales > Rosaceae > Malus > Malus sylvestris. The sequence goes on from NC_062262.1 coordinate 23,331,123, forward strand.
CTCTAAGAGATATGGTAGAATCCCATAAGGATATCCTAGATATGTTAGGATTTACACAATCTCATTCTTAATCTGATAGGACAGCAACAATTAAAACCAAATTTCGGTTGGAATTAAGACGATTGACACAATCAAGGCTAGCCAAAATCAAGTATCACAATTGAAGAAGATTTTTTTTTTTTCCCCAAATGAAGAAGATTTTTGTTGATTGAAGTAAGCACGGGCCAAATAATGGCCAGCCATGTTGGGACTTATCCTGGTCATATAAAAAATACAAGCTTGGAAGAGAAATGAACCCGATCAAACACAAACTTGTCATTCTATATTCTCTTCAATTCCTATATTAGCGTAACGTAACCCTATTAGATTAGGTTTTATGCATTTACTACCCACACTTCTATTTCATTTTTTTCATTTTCTTTAAATTACACAATTTAGTTATCACATAGTATTTTAATTCAATTTGTCTGTTACAAATTAATTCATGCCCTCGCATTTCAATTCTTTATTTTATGCACTTCAATTCTTGTCATCATCTTTTTCAGTTTCATTTACATTCAAACACATTTATTCTAAGGTACTCGTCTTTAATATAATTTATTTTCTCTCAACTGGATTAATTTTAATCTTGTTTATTTTCAATTCCTTTCACTTTCTCACTTGATCTTTACCTTCACCATTTCGTTATTCATTCAACGCATTGCCTTCAAGGTAAAGAAACAAGCTAGCTAGGCCGAGAAAAGGTTATTATCGTTTGATCGTCAAATTCAAGGTGCAAACACAATCGCTTTTGCATATTTTCTAAATCGGCCATTGTAGGCCACGAGGTGGCACGCTTACTCATCTAAAGAAGGACCACAAATCCTTCTTGGCGACCTTCCAGGCCAAATAGAGGGAAATATGTTTGACAAAAATTGTTGCAGAAATGCAAGGAAGAACAAAACTTACCTATAGCTCTCCACATAAATACCTGGGGGAGAGGGCCGAGTTTATTTGTTTACGGTGAACTTTTCAAGTTGAGGAGTTTCCTTCGCGTAGGGGTTGTTTTAGAGGATTTTCTTCGTAGTTTACGTTTTCTATTGAACAAATTGAAGTATAAATAACACGTGGAGCTCATACTACAAAAGGAATATATATCTTTTTTGTAGAATGTGAAACTGTTTGATCTCTTTTTTAATCATAGAGACTAAACTTAGGCGTAATCATCGGTCATACAGATGTCAGTCTCAACTCTCAACTCTCGAGAAAAACAAGGTTCATGATAATTCATAGAAACACATGTCAGTTATGAATATGGTACGATAAAAATCTAAAGGCAAATGATAGCAATTAAGTAGAAGCACTCCCATCATCTGTCATTTGAAGTGAAAATGGGCACCTTGTCTTTTTTTGCATAACTAAATGTGTAATGCCATCATCACATTCCAAAGTTGCTTTCTATTCACTTCTGGAATATTTGGCCAAAATCTGTCTACGAATTGATTATAATTTAGGTGCACTAATTGTATTTGTTCCCATTTGGAATGGTAAACTATGATAATTGCTCTTTGGACAACCATATAGCCTAACTAACTAATTTAATAATAAATAAGTCCATGTTTCAATGAGAGCTTAAGCTGACTATGTATTGCTCTTTCATTGATGTTGAACTTTGTTATAACTATTAACAAGTGGACATGACAACAATTGAAGTGACAAAAACCTATTAGAGAAGCTATGATCATTTATATATGTTGCTATTTTCTTTGGAAGGAGAATGATAAATGTAAAAGATTAAAAAAGGTCGTACCCAGTGCACAAGGCTCCCGCTTTACGCAGGGTTTGAGAGAGGTAAATGTCGGCTAGCATTACCCCCATTTATGGAGAGGCTGCTCCCAAAAATAGATAAATGTAAAAGATTATTGTTATTAAATCAATTTAGTAAGGACGGCGCTCGAGTTTTTACGAACCACTCGAGTAAATGAGAATTGTTACTAATGCTTAAAAAAAAATTGTGTGTTCTTTCCTTGTTTAATTTCATTAGAGAAGAGATTGTCAATAACAATTTCTTTATAACTCAAGATAATATTTCGAGAAACAGAAAAATAGAAAAACGAGAGGGGACAAAAATATATTATATATCTTCATCAAATGTGTAGTACAACCTACTTATCTCCCACTGATAACAAAATTCCACCCACCATGCATTATTCTTTTTGTACATCTCATAATAACTACAATCGATATATATACCAACTAGTTATTATTATTAACCTTGATGTATCTCTCCCTACATTTTTATGTAGCTATTCACATCTTCCTTCACAAAGTATATGACACTCTTTGAAGCCTCTGAGCGCCATGAAAAAAGCAGATACATACAAGACTACTCTTCATTGTCACTTTATATATACTCAAGTGTGACCTTTATTTCAACCACCATGTCCCACTTCATCTGAGCTACCCTTGAACTCTTGCCTTCTGATACCATATATGGTAATATAAAAGTAGAATAAACACTGTTTTTCTACTTCTGCAGTCTATGACTAGGAACAATTTTCTACCAACCTTCAGGAATAAAGCAGGGATCCTCAATGAAAAAGATAAAAAGCAAGAAAAAGAGATGGAGGAATATTTGAAGGCTTATTCAACTTTGGTAGTCAAGAAAAGGAAATGAGGAAGATGAAACATCTTTCATCAAATCCTCCAAGTCCCAGTCCCCCATGGTGAGCTCTTCCTGATCATCATCGAAGTAATTCCCAACCCCAGTTATGCTCTCACCTTTAATATTTTTATTGCAGGTGAGGATGCTATTTATATTATTGTAGTAATTATTATTATTACTACTACTAGGGTTTCTATGATCCCCATAGATGGTTTCAGTTTTAATATTTTGATCTTCAGTGCTCACACTCTCAAGAGGAGGGACAAATATCTCTCCTTCTACCCCAATATCAACATCTCTACTCCCAAACACTCCATTTTCTCCAAAGTTATAACAATCACCAACACCACCAACAACAACTTCATTCTCCCTTTGTGTTATGCATGGGTTGGCATTGTGGTATCCACCTGCGCAGGGAAAGGTTAGGCCGCCATGATTTATATCGAGCATAGGCAATGGATCAAACATGTGGTTGAGGACCGTAGATTGCATGAACGATGGTGTTGAGTCCATGTAAATTGGCAACATGCCATGTTCTTGCCCGGGAGTAATGAACCCTCCGGTCACCATCACACAATGATCCTTAGGCTCTGAGGATGAATCGCTTGCGTTTGGTGAGCCATTTGAGGATGACAAATTCTTTAACCTTTTCTTTATTGTTGAATTCCAGAAATTCTTTATTTCATTGTCAGTTCTCCCAGGCAAGCGAGCTGCAATTTGGGACCACCTACACGTATAAAAACAAAATATAATTAAGAATTTAATGAGTCATATATCATTAATTAAAAGAGTTGGTTTTAAAAAGAGTGTTTCATTCTTGACCAACAAGAAAATATTTAAGTGTTTGATTTCTTTTTGCCCCAACAGCAAGCGAGTTTCATTATTGACCAACAAGAAACTATGTAGTCTAATATTCGCTTCCTAAATGCATAACTTGCATGCCTTCCAAACTTAAAACACAAAAAGATTTTGAGTGTCTTCGACTCAAAAATTAGAGATGTAAGACTCTTTTATTTTCACATCTTCACACGCCTTCTCACATGTAGCAATTTTTCAAACCAAACATTTTGACAATAGATATCACATTATGGTATCAATTTCTTTATTTAACTATAGCTTTTGGCAGCCAATGCCGTAGGAAACATTGAAGACACCAAAGTGAATTATACATTTAACAATATTGATGGTTAGTTTGCATGGAAGCGAGTCTCACATGATATTGAAATTGAAATTTGTAGCACTAATAGCATTATTCTTAAAACAATAGGGGAAGCGTTATTCTTAAAACAATAGGGGAATAGCAAATCGTGAATTGTTCTAATAAATAGGATATTCATTTTCAAAACGTTACGTACTAAGTTCAAATCCTTATCTCTTTGTAATTTAGATGAATTTAGTGCAGATAATTTTTAACTCAAAGGACCATACAGACCATGTATAAGATACCAACCCTTTTTCACTTTCATATATTAAAAACATTTAATAATTGAGGCTCAATATTTGTGATTATAGTCAATATTGGCGTACTCATCCCAAAAACAATAAATAAATATAACTCAACCAACTAGTTCTTTATGTATATATGATCAGTATTAAGATACAGGAAAAAAGTATTTTTGTATATATATGGAAGTATACATATGTCGTCTAAGGTATATATGTGTGCAAGCACTTTAAGGTTAGGGATCTCCATTTTATTCAAAAATTGGAGATTAGTTATGGGATCCACTCCACATCGAGCTTCAACGACCCTGAACGTCTATTTTGTAAGTCTCGATTCATAGATTATTCTTGCAAAAATTCAATTCAATCCAAAACCATTTGCCTATTTAACTATCACGATTAAATTTCTATGTTTTCTTATAACAAAATGTTCGCCAATTTCTTTGAACTCACTTAGATGCATCAAATATGTGGATAATATTTTATAAGGATGATCTAAAAAGTGCAACTTAAAAAAATAGACGGCTCAAATTGTTAAATTTCAATGCGGTGTGGGCCCCATAACTAATCCCCTTTATAAAAAATAAAGATCCTTTCACTTAAAAGCTTCCTATTGTATGTATTTTTGTTCAAAGATATAGTTATACTTTGAATATCCTTTGTAAGTGGATTAGCACCAAAGATACTAAATTGTATTTAACAACCTCTTGAACTAGTGGTGTTTCTTTTCATTGATAATAAATTTGTATTCGTTTAAACAAAAGATCGTAGTCGATGACATCTTTTGAAAGACACATGGCAAGACACATGGCATGTCAAATTTGGAGTCTATCCAGATCAAACTCAATTGTCAAACAGTCAACAAAGAGTGTAGAGGCCCCAAAATTTCAATGACTTGGAATGGGGATTGTATATTCTCAAAATGCCTTCTCATTATTTTTTGACCTCATTTTTTTTTTCTTATTTACTCTTCCACACCAAAGCTGTAATATAAAAGAATGCCATCTTATCCTATATAAAGTGCGTTTCATTGGACAAATATTTAGCTAATTAATTAGTAATTTCTTGTGCATCTGAATTTACTAATCACAACAGCATGCAGATGCAAAACATTTCACAAATAGGAAGTGATCACTTCTGGAAAGTGATGCCAACAAAAACAAAAAGTGCATCCTTTTCGCATGAATATTAAAAAATCAAACATGTAAGTAGTAAAAAGTGGCAATTGATAAAAACCTGTTTCCAAGGAGAGAATGTAAATGGATAATGAGCTCTTCTTCTTGGGGCGAAAAGGCGCCTCGCTTAAGGTCCGGCCTCAAGTAATTGATCCAGCGCAATCTGCAACTCTTGCCGCACCTCTGCAGTCCAGCATTTCTTGCCACATCACTCCAACAACCTTGACCATTGTTGATCATATAGCTCATCAGCTTGTCATCCTCCTCCGGTGACCACAAACCCTTTCGGAGCTTACTGTTAGAGTTGTTCTCTTTGTTATTCTTGCCTGCTGGTGCAGAGGAGGGTTCTGGCTTCCTCATTGTGACGAGAAAGTGATGGGTGAAAGGAGAGAGCTAATTGAGAAGTAATGTTTTGGATGTCTTATTCTCTCCCAACTGGTTTGATGAAAATATGTGATGAATTTATAGAGAAAAAGAGAGATACAAGGCTTCATATGGTGGGAATGATGATGATAATGATGATGGTGATGGTTGTGGGGTTGCTTACAATATAGGGAAGAGAGAGAGAAAGAGAGAGAGAGAGAGATAGGGGTTGGTTGATGGGTCTGAGTAGAAAACGGTTTGGAGAGGGACCTGGTATGAGAGAGATAGGTGGTCGTCTTGTCTTTTGACTCCATGACCTTTGTCCTTTTTTCTAAACCTATTTTCTTCATTCTCAAGGTAATCATAATATTATATGAATCATATAAAAGCATCAAAGAATTTTTCTTTTCTTTTTGGAACCAAGCCCAACATATGAATTTGCTTCCACTTCACATAATCTCTCTCTCTCTCTCTCTCTCTCTCTCTCTCTCTCCACACGTGTAGTTGAAGATAAAGAATAAGATAATCAAGAATATGCATGCTGTGCACTTATTGATCCAGTTCATCCAGCTTCAATGTTGATTGGCCATGAGATCCACATGTTAAAGCTTTTTTTTTTTTGGTCAATACATTTTTAAGCTTCATATGTATACATGAATTGAATATAGAAAAAGAAGTAGAAAAGACTCCAATGTGTGGAGAATTTATCCTTAAATTATATTCTCATATAAGAAAGGTGACAAAAGAAGTGATTTGGAGCTTTCACAATCTATCTGTTGAATACTTAAAACAAGTTAATATACTATTATATTGTACCTGGTGTTTTATATATGCATGTATCAGTTGAACAAGTGCAGTGAATCAATTATCAATTAACCTATATTTCCAAAGTCAATCCAAGAGTTAAATACTAACTCTAGGTCCTAAAATTGGTTTGACACCCTAAGTCTAATTTCGATCACAATGAAAAATTTCTCCCAAGTTAGCTGCAAATTGTTTGGACCACTATTAGAGATAATTTATTTATACACAGAAAATACATTCTTACCAGACAGCCTATCAACATAAGATGTTAATTTTGTGTCAATTCTTTAAATTTATAATTTAGCAACATAAAATAAAATGATTTAGATCGTTTGCTTTACAATCATAAGCTCAAAGCGGCTCCTTAAGACCTTTTCTATTGAGTCTATAGGTCTACCCGCGGGTCGAGAATTTGAACCCTACGGCGAGAGGGACACCTTATGAACCGAGCTTCTTCTGCTAAGAGGGCAGCAAAGCGCCTTAGGTTTTTCTGCCAATCCTTCAAGTCTGCGATTGATTAACACCCAGTTGAGCACTCACTTTAGATTGTTCGTTAGCAATCTATCCAAATCTTGAAGAACCAATTATATGTACCTGACTTTGCGCCTTGATATTTTTCAGTATTTAATTGATTAGTTAGTTTCAGCCACTTGTACACAGGTTCCATTCGTGGATACCATGGATTGGTTTCTCTAGTTTAATCATATTCTAAAGCTACAATAATTTGAAGGGTTCAGCATAAATATTCAAATAATGGATTAGAATTCAAGCAAGCCAGTCTCTTATGCCTTAAATTGGCAGTTTTGATTTGATATATTGCAACAGATCATTTGACTTATAATAACATCTTTTAGAAGCAACATATATTGCATGCTTGCACATTTCTTTACTAGTTTTTCCCTTAGCAAGAAATATATATATTGTATATTGTCTTCTGGGCATGCCGATTTGAGGTTTTTTCGATACAACAATATTGGGGGAAGTATGCGTCTATTGATGTTAAGCCATATAAATTTCTACCGAACTCGTCCTTCATGAAAATTAAACTTAAAACCTCACAATTACAAACTTAAAAGAGTACATATAGTTGTGACGATTTTACTTTAATTACTCTTCGCTACATATAGTTTTTAAATAAAAAGTTGAGTGCTGTGATTTGAGCCACTTGTATGACTATTTTATTGATCACCTCTCTAATACAAGTGGATCATAAATGTTTAGGTCTCTATTAAAGAGATGATCACCAAAGTGGTTAGCAAATATGATATAATTGCATTGCTTTAAATAAAAACAATTACGTTGTTGTAAATTAGAAAACCAAAAGTGCAAATTATAAGTTAGGTTGGTGATTTTCACACACCCTATTTGCTTTACACACATTTTCAAATCACTCCATTTTAACCCCCACAGACTTTCTAAAAAGCTATTAAACAATTGAAAGAGAACAAACAAATAAAATAAGGTGTGTGAAAATCACCACCCATAAGTTAAATGCCAGAGCCCTGTAAACTTGAAGAGGACACATAATCACCTTCTAGAAGGAAGATATCTGGAACTGTAATTGAGTTAGCTACTAATTATTTATCGAACAGAGCTCTCTGGTACATGAAATGATTCATTGGCAAAAGGAAGAAACGCCTACATGAAATGATTCATGATTGGAACAATTGACCACAAAAAAACAAGTTCATAATTGGCGGAACCACTATATTAGGTTTTTTTACCGCACGCATAAACAAATCCAAGTTTTTTATACTAGCCAATAGAATTCAATTTTTCTTCATGCAATAGAATTCATTAGTGCTATTTCAACAGTGATGGCGTACAATTATTATTTTGGCTGCAAAACACACCATCAGTTGTGTACAAATGTCAATCCATGTCGCTAATGTACTGTGCTGATTTGGGAAAAATTAGAGATTTGGAAGGAAATGAAGAGTTCTATATGCAGAAGTTTGACCATGAAAACCTCAGATGATTGACGAGATGTATGAATATATGTATCAGTCCCCTTTCTTTGAGGACTTCTTAAATAATTTTATGGGATACTTTGGATGCGGTTTCTAGTCCCTAATATTCTTGAACTAAAACCTTAATAGTATTCAAAGTTTGATTAAAGTCTCTTAACTTTGTACACCTCATTATATTATTATTAATATTTATATTTTATTTTTATAGTTTTGACATTAATTGTTTGATATTTTATGAGATTTATAATCCTATAAATTTAAAATCCCTCATTATAATACTATTAGAAACGGCTACAATAAAAAAAATTCAAACATTTTGATTGAATAAATGGATAAAAACTATGTAACAATAAGAAATAATAAATGGCAAAATAAATATCCATAGCGTTAAAAAAATTGGTACATTTCACATATAACAAAGTGGTACACTAATAAAGAAGAATGGGTACATTATAAATAAATTAGGGTACAAATAAAAGATTAAAAAATTATGAGTACAAATGAAATTTTAAAAAATATGGGCGCAAAAAGAAAATAATACATGTGACACACCCTGACCCGGAATGTCCACTAGGACTCCGAATTGAGCTGTGCTGGCTAACACCAGGACCCGGGTCCCCACCACAGCCTGGGCCTGGATGTGACACATGGGTACAAATTAAAACTAAAAAGAAAATACTACAAATTTAAAGTTTAGCCATAAAACATGTTTGTACCATACTTGATCAATCCCGAAACTAAAGAGCACCGGTCAATGTTATACTGTTAAGGACCCAGAAGAGTTTCCCTCCAACCAGGAGGCCAATCACAGCGCGACACGTGTCGACATTAAAAGCCAATCATAGCGTGACACGTGTCAACATCGGAAGCCAATCACAGTTCTCATTAATTATGTAAACCCTTCATAATTAATGAGAACTCATCTACTCCGTGGACATAGCCAATCTGGATGAACCACGTACATCTTGTATTTGCTTCCCTGTCTCTATCCATTTACATACTTATCATCACTAGTGGCCGGAGCAATCTAGCGAAGGTCACAAACTTAACACTTTCTGTTGTACCAAAGTCCTCACTGATTTTGTGCATCAACATTTGGCGCCGTTTGTGGGAATGACACTTATTCCCACTCTCTTCAGCTTTGTCAAGTTGGTTTCCACTATTCGTACACTCTTTTTTGATCAGGCATCCCTCTCCAACATGGGGAGCAAAGGAAGCCTTAACACACAGAATGACACCCCTATTGCACCTAGTGCGAAGCAACGAAAGAAGGAAGGAAAGAGGGTTGCTCTTCAAGCTAAAGTCGATGAGATAGAAGCTCAGAACAACAAGATAGCAATGAAGAATAAGGTCCTCCATGAGCAGTATGAGAAGCTCTTTGAGACGCTTCACGAAACTAGGCGTACTCAAACACGCGAGCTCGTTACCCCTGTGGACATCAACCATCATCTGGGTGCCTCTCAACACGGAGGGTCACCTTCCTTCGACATGGGTATCCCTGATGAGGAGCGAGTTAATCATCAAAACATTGATCAACATGAGACTTCTCTCAACCCAGCTGCTTCGACCCGAAGCAGGAGGAGTGGAGGAAGGCACCTCTTTACAGAAGGAATGGAAGGATCGAAAGCCGTATTTCGCGACTGTCGATACTTCTTAAAGTAACGTCGAGACAATCTCATCCATGTAAGCTCGAAGATCAATGACCCAAGGGTCTCTGAAAGACTCAGTCTCCTCCTATGTCCCAGGCCAACTACCAATTTGGGGAAGGGGCAACAAGTCCTAGAGAAACACGAAGGTATAAGAGACTCAGAAATGTTCTAACAGACATACCTTGGAAGTCAGTACGGCGAGTCTAAGGAAAAATCACATGCTCTTGATCAAACTTTCCACATACCTTGGAAGTTAGTACGGCGAGTCTAAGGAAAAATCACATGCTCTTGATCAAACTTTCCTACTTCCAAGAGGAAATGGAGATTTACGAAATAAAGCTCGAGTGGTACATGACTCCACTCAGGAACCTCTTGTCCTACAGCTCTTTAAGGAAGTAAACAAGTTGAAGGCCGAACAACAAGCTGAGATATCTGATTGGAACCAACCTAGGCCTGGCATTCTTACAAGGAGGATCCTCAACACCCTCTCCAAGCAAAGATAAAGCAGAAGCTTGCCTTGCAACTCTATACTCGAAAGAAGGACCCGATTGAACACCTTAACCTCTTTGAGTCCACCATGGCATACCGGATGCACACCAACGAAGAGCAATGTCTTCTATTCCCCTCCACCTTCTCTGGCAGAGCTCTAAACTGGTATTGCCGTCTTCCACCTAAGACGGTAGACTCATTTGAGGAATTGAGGAAACTGTTTGTTTCTCAACACATTTTCCAGACCGATCGCTTGCACTATGCGGATGAATAGTACACTATTCGTCAGAAGCCAGACGAGTCATTACGTATGTATGCTGGCCGCTTCAGCCACGAGTATTCTCGTTGTGCCGAGGCAGATGACAAGACTGCTTTCAAAGCCTTCACGGCAAGCTTACATGACTATTTCTTTAAGTACATGATCAATGCTAACACTTGGAAGACTTACTCTGAGGTGATGGTGCATGCTTATAACCATGCTTTCGTCGAGGCAAGGATATACCAAGAGAAACTCCCAACAACCATCCCCTATCAGCAAGTGGGGAGTGGAAGCCAGACCCACCCAAATGAGAAGACCTCAACCTTCCAAACGGCAGTGGTGCCTCCCCCTGCTTTACTTAATACTTACCTTTCACCATTGGTACAGGCCCTTACACAGCTACCATTACCACTAACTTCCTAGTGGTTGATTTCCCAATGACATACAATGTCATCTTTGGACGCACAGACATCAATGATCTCAAGGCTATGGTATCCATACATATGTTGTTGATGAAATTTCCAACCCCTTATGGCAATGTTTACATCAGAGGAGATCAACTTAATGCACGGTTATGTTACAACACTTCGATTAAGCAATAGCACCTGCCTGTGCCCAAAGAAACCCTTTCTGTACATGACCAAGTCATAAAGACCAGCCCGGACGAAGCCAACTTGGATCTTCACGGTAGTAACTGTTAACCCGATGATCTTCGAGATGACTCTTTCACCCAGCAAGCACAACCCACTGAAGAGTTTGAGAAAGTTTATATCTCAAAAGATTATTCGGATAGCATGGTGAAGATTGGCACCATTTTGTCACCACTCATTCGGTTGACATTGATCTCTTTTTTGCAAGAGAACACTGAGGTATTCGCCTGGTCATAAGAGGACATGCCAGGCATCTCTCCCGATATCATCTGTCATCACTTGAGTATTGACCCCAAGACTAAGTTGGTGAGACAGAAGCGAAGATCTTATGACGCTGAACAATATGAAGCAATGAAGGCAAAAGTTGAAAAACTCAAAGGCATAGGCTTCGTCCGCGAAGTTAATTACCCACCATGGGTAGCAAATGTGGTTCTTGTTAAGAAAAATCAGACCAAAGAAAGTCTCCTGCTCCAAAAGGTCTTATGGAGAATGTGTGTCGACTACACCGACCTAAACAAAGGATGCCCGAAGGATAGCTTTTCCTCTTCTTCTCATTGACAGACTTATAGGCTCTATAGCAGGGTGTGAACCCTTGAGCTTCATGGATGCTTACTCAGGATATAACCAAATCTTCATGAATCATCCGGACCAAGAACATATAACCTTCACTGCTGATAGGGGACTATATTGCTATAAAGTCATGCCCTTCGACCTAAAGGATGGAAGGGCGACTTATCAGATTCAATGTTCACTGAACAAATTAGGAAGAGCATGGAAGTTTACGTTAATGATATGCTAGTCAAGAGCAAACATGCTAACCAACACATCACCAACCTATTTGAAACTTTCACCATTTTGAAGGGGTATCAAAGAAGGTTGAACTCCAACAAATGTGCCTTCGGCGTAGGCTCTGAAAAATTCTTGGGCTTCATGATTAGCCAACGAGGCATTGAAACTAATCCCGAGAAGATCCAAACAAGCCTCGACATTAAGGAACCGGTAACTTCAAAAGACATCCAGGCTCACTTGAGGAATGTCGCCTACAAGCAGCGCATCTCCAACTACTATGACTCAAGGGTCAAACCTTGTTCTTTCAAAGTGGGGGACTGGGTATTGAAGAAAAGATTACTCTACGACAGAGAACCTAGTGAAGGAACAACACTTAGTCCAAACTGGGATGGACCGTTTGAAGTTGTTGGCATCAGTCGCCCTGGCTCCTACAAGCTTAAAAGCTCCATTGGCAAGACCCTTAGCCATCCATGGAATGCTGATCACTTGAAGTACTATTACAAGTAAACTCACATTGTACAAGTGTTAAGCTTCAGCCATTTGGCATCCTATGTAACGAAGACCATTTGACATGAATTCAATAAAGAGGTGATTTAGACAACTCGGTCTTAATCCTCTTACATTCCTAGCAATGAAACACTTGGGTTCAAAGCTTCAACATGAATGCTTCCAACATGAAACAAAGTCTAAGTATATGTTAACAAGACTATACAAATAAACGAATAGCTTCACAGTATATTCGTTTACTCATACATACGAACATATTCATACATAAGCTAACTGTGCTTCGAAAGGGTTCAACATACTTTGTGTCATTCGACACTTGCTACAATGTGCCTCGGAACCTTGCCTTTATTCTTACCAACTAGGTGATAAAGGAACTTACCTTCGTGCCACCAACCAGGTGATGAAATGTACAACCTATACTCTAATATTATTTGGCAACTTGCCACTATGAAGAAGGAACTCACCTTTGTGCCACCAACCAGGTGATGAAATGTATAACCCGTACTCTAATATTATTTGGCAACTTGCCACTCTTATCACCAACTAGGTGAAGAAGGAATTGATCTTTGTGCCACCAACCAGGTGATGAAATGTGATGAAGGAACTCACCTTCGTACCACCAACCAGGTGATGAAATGTGATGAAGGAACTCACCTTCGTACCACCAACCAGGTGATGAAAGCAACTCACCATTCATTCCACCAACTAGAAGACGAGCGGCACAACTTGTACATATGAACTCCTAGCATTCACAAATAATCAAAAACCCTAAAGCTTTACAACTCAACTAGGGGAGCATTTATGCCTAACAAGAGTTATAGTCACCAACAAAGTCTTATTGAAAGCCAACAACAACTTTAGTGCATGGTATACGAAGATCAAGCTATTCAGCCTTCTTGCATCTGTTTTAGACATTTCTCCTCTGTAACAATGCAAACACTATAACTCGTAGAAAGCTTCACACACTTTTCATCAAGACTGTTCGAAGCAAATTCAATTTATATGGTTTATCCAAACCTTCGACTACTACAAGGTGTGGCTTATATATGTTGTCTCTCCTACATTTTCAAAATTTCTAGTTTTATCGAAAAAGGGAAATTGGGAAATTCAACAAAACTTCATCAATGGAGGACAACTACAAACTCTCAAAAGCTTCGCACACTCTTGATCAAGATAGTGTGAAGCAAAACCAATTTATGGTGGAAATCAAAAGCTTCATCAATGGAGGACAACCACAAATCTCAAAAGCTTTACACACTATTGATCAAGATAGTGTGAAGCAAAACCAATTTATGGTGCCAACAAGAGCTTCATCAAAGGAGTTCAACCACAAATCTCAAAAGCTTCACACACTAATGATCAAGACAGTGTAAAGCAAAACCAATTTATGGTGCCAAAAAGAGCTTCATCAATGGAGGGCAACCACAATTCTCAAAAGCTTCACACACTCTTAATCAAGATAATGTGAAGTAAAACAAATTTATGGTGCCAACAAAAGCTTAATCAAAGGAGTTCAACCATAATTCTCAAAAGCTTCACACACTCTTGATCAAGACAGTGTGAAGCAAAACCAATTTATGGTGCCAACAAGAGCTTCATCAAAAGAGTTCAACCATAATTCTAAAAGCTTCACACACTCTTGATCAAGACAGTGTGAAGCAAAACCAATTTATGGTGCCAACAAAAGCTTCATCAATGGAGGGCAACTACAATTCTCAAAAGCTTCACACACTCTTGATCAAGACAGTGTGAAGCAAAACCAATTTATGGTGCTAATAAAAGCTTGAACTCCAAAGCTTCACCTACAAAGCTTGAACTCCAAAGCTTCACCTACAAAGCTTCAACACCAAAGCTTCACCTACAAAACTTCAACACAAAAGCTTCACCTACAAAGCTTCAACACAAAAGCTTCACCTACAAAGCTTCAACTCCAAAGCTTCACCTACAAAGCTTCAACTCCAAAGCTTCACCTACAAAGCTTCAACACAAAAGCTTCACCTACAAAGCTTAAACTCCAAAGCTTCACCTACAAAGCTTCAACAACAAAGCTTCACCTACAAAGCTTCAACACAAAAGCTTCACCTACAAAGCTTCAACTCTACAAAGCTTCAACACAAAAGCTTCACCTACAAAGCTTCAACTCTAAAGTTTCACCTACAAAGCTTCAACTCAAAAGCTTCACCTACAAAGCTTCAACACAAAAGCTTCACCTACAAAGCTTCAACGCAAAAGCTTCACCTACAAAGCTTCAACTCCAAAGCTTCACTTACAAAAGCTTCAACTCCAAAGCTTCACCTACAAAGCTTCAACACAAAAGCTTCACCTACAATGCTTCAACACCAAATGCCAAAAGCTTCACACAGTCTTAATCAAGATAGTGTGAAGCAAAATCAATTCATGGTACCCAACAAAGCTTCACCTACAAAGTTTCAAGATCAAAGCTTCACCTACAAAGCTTTATCTATAAAGCTAATATATATTTTCGGAAATTTGAAAATTCGAAAATTCGAAAATTTGAAAATTCGGAAATTCAAAAAAAAATAAATTAAATAATAAAAAAAGGCCTAGGCCTCATTTTCTTTGGGCCTAACAACTTTCATAACAAATATATATGAAGGAGGAGTTTTGGGCTACCACTTAGAAAGGAAAATGGTGAAGTTTTGTTACTTTGGAAACTTGGCTACTAGCAAGACACCTCCTTCGTCAACTCCCTCGACCAGAAACTTGGGGGACTCCTACCATATGCTACTACACCTCGGTACTTGGAAGGTTCACGACTACTCAGTGACTTGGATCTTTCAAGTCTCCAACCGAAAAGTTTTCCTCACTCGGGAAATTAAGGGAGCACTACCAAATATGTTGAAATTAAGGGAGCACTACCAAATTAAGGGAGCACAACCGAAAAGTTTTCAAGTCTCCAACCTGCTTCACTCACAAAGCTTCAACATACAAACTTCAACAAAAAAATAAAATTCAAAGAACTTAGTGAATAAGGCTTTGGTGTATTTAACACAATATGTTGAAATGAAGCAAAGCTTATTTATTGATATCTCCGATAAGTTACAAATATGTACATATACATGAATCAAAATAAATAAACAAGAAGGAGCCTTCACAAAGGTTACTCAGGAGAAGTCTCAGCAGTCGGCAGAGCCTCAGAAAGAGAAGGCACCATAGGGTGATTATTTGGAGCCTCAGTACTGGGCAGGAGGCACCAGAGGTTGATCATTTGGAGCTTCATTACGCGGTACAGCCCCAGAAGACGAAGGCAATAAATGCCTTTGGAACAAACCCATAAACCTCTGATGATCAAGTAAAATCTGACCATCAGATTCCTGCAGCTGGTCAAGCTTCCTTTTCATGTTTGTAGCATAGTCATGTGCGAGCCTATGCAACTGTTTATTCTCATGCTTGAGCTCTCTAATCTTTTGTTTGAGACTTATCACTTCAGCCGCCAATGATTCAACTTGGCGGGTTTGAGTAAATAGGCGTTGGGCCATATTAGACACAAAACCTGCACACTGAACATTGAGAGCCAGAGAATCCTTAACAGCGAACTCATCAGACCGTTTGAAAAGTAGTATGTTATCTTTGGGAGTGAGAAGGTTCCTGGCCACCACCGCAGCGGTCATATCATTCTTCATCACAGAGTTCCCAACGGTAAGAGAACCAGTAAGGGATAAGAAGGATGGGCGCCATATGTTGTTTTGAGGAGGCATGGCTACCTCTTCACCAAAGTTCAAGTCAAAACAACGGTCAGATGGGCCAGACATTTTCAGAAATGATGAAAGAGAAATGAGGTCCAATAAATCTCTGAAGTACAAAAATAAGGGGAAAATTCCTACAAGCAATAACTCTCTGAACGTAATTCTTGCACATAATTAGTGTCCCTATAAAAGAAATGGCAGCAGGGCCGTTTGTTCAAAAATCGAAGAGGAACCATTCTCCGGATTTCGAGAAGTAGATTTTCCTGAGTAAAATATGTCGACAATTCCCACACCCAACATCAGCTTTTCGGGTACCACATATAACTTTGCCAAAGATCTCTGACAAAGTTTAGACACATAAATTTTGAAGGTCAAGCTACCCTACCATTACCCATAAGGGTAAAGGAACAGCACCACTGCTTGATAACTGGAAAGTCTCTATGTGTGTCAACCTCCGTGCTCCGTGGCAAGGCAGACTGATAAAAATGCCTAACCTTTACTCACATTCGAGAAAACACAACCAACATGATTGCTTGCTTAAAAATCGAAGAGGCACAGCTTTCCGAATCTCGAGAGCCAGACTCCCAACAGGATTCTTTTCTCAAAAATCGAAGAGGCACCGCTCTCCAAATCTCGAAAGCAAGACTCCCAACATGATTGTTTTCTCAAAAATCGAAGAGGCACTGTTATCTGAATCTCGAGAGCCAGATCCCCGACAGGATTGCTTGTTCGAAAACCGAAGAGGCACTGCTCTCCGAACTTCGAGAATCAGATTTCCTTGGATAAAGCTTGTCTGCAATCTTCACACGCAACATCAATTTTCCAGATACCACATACCACTTTTTTCAAAGTGCTCTGACAAAGTTAAAACACTTGAATCTTGCAACTCCCACTACATTGCTATGACCGAGAAAGGTAAAAGAACAACGTTACTACTTGCTGTTGGGACAATTCCTATATATCGACTTTCATCCTCCATAGCCAGGCAGACCTGCAAATAAAAAAAAATGCTCAACTTTTCTTCACATTGGAGAGAGCACTCTCAATAGAGTCTTTCGAAATACGCAGCTTCTTTTCCACCTGATAATACCTCTGCAAACAAGCCACACCATAGCAACAGTATCTCATATCATCAGGGTTAAAAGCAAGAGTATCCCATATCATGCTTTTTCGCTGTCTTTTCCTTTGCCCTTGTTCTTACCTGCAAAACAAAGAGAAAGAGAGCAATCAGTCATCACTTGGAATCAACTTCCAGTCAGGAACTGACTGCCTGGAACTTCTTGCCTAATTACTTACCTAGCATTGCTCTCGAGTACTCATCTTCAACATCTTATGCTTCCAGAAAAGATACCACATCTGCCTGGGGAATAGATATGGCAAGTGAGAAGGATACAAGAAAGCATGTGGAGACAAGCACAACAGAACACGTGCCGATTCATCTATTACTTTGTCAACAACAAAAGTATCCCATATCATCAAGGTCGAACGCACACTTGATTTGATGGACTTGTTTTGACCCTTAAATTCTTGAGTCGGCCTTCTAATCTGGAAGAAACTAGAAACCCTTCCAGCCTAGTTCAAGAATAAGTCTGTGGAAAGTTACTTCTTCAAAAGCAAAAGTATCTCATATCGTGTCTTCTCCTTTTTCTTATCTTTATCCTTCATGCTGCTTGCAAGATAGGGAGAATGAGAACAATCAGCCGGAACTTTAAATCAAACTTCTGATCTGGGATTGATTGCTTGGAGCTCTGATTTCTTACCTTATTTGTCACCTCTTTCGGTAGATCTCGTAGCTCAGCGACTTGGGGGACTCCTACTACATGGTTTGTATCACGCTTGACCAAGCCTGAAATTACAAGTAAGCTTCAAGTGAAATTGATACATTACCTTGTACATCTCCACCGGTTAAAGATACCACCCCTGGATGGAGGAAGAGTACTTTCAGAGAAGATGCTACATTTACATATGAGACAGATAAGGTAAGTGAAAACGATACCACACTTCGGTATTTAGAAGTTTCGTGATTACTCAACGGCTTGGATCTTGTAAGTTCCCAATCGAGGAGCTTCCCTCACTCGGGAACTTAGGGGAGTACTGTTTGTACCATACTTGACCAATCCCGAAACTACAGAACACCGGTCAACGTTATACCGTTAAGGACCCATAAGAGTTTCCCTCCAACCAGGAGGCCAATCACAGTGCGACACGTGTCGACATCAGATACCACATCTGCTTGAGGAACAGATAGGGCAAGTGAGAAGGATACAAGGAAGCATGTGGAGACACGTGCAACAGAAACGTGTCAATTCATCTATTACTTTGTCAACAACAAAAGTATCCCATATCATTACGGTCGAACGCACTCTTGATTTGATGGACTTGTTTTGACCCTCAAATTCTTGAGTCGGCCTTATACTCTGGAGGAAACCAAAAAACCCTCCAGCCCAGTTCAAGAATAAGCATGTGGAAAATTACTTCTTCAAAAGTAAAAGTATCTCATATCATATATTCTCCTTTTTCTTCTTTTTATCCTTCTTGCTGCCTGCAAGATAGGAAGAATGAGAACAATCAGCCGGAACTCGAAATCAAACTGCTGATCTGAGACTGATTGCTTGGAACTCAGATTGCTTACCTTGTATGTCACCTCTTTAGGTAGATCTCCTTGCTTAGAGACTTGGGGGACTCATACTATAGGGTTTGTATCGCGCTTGACCAAGCCCAAAACAACAAGTAAGCTTCAAGTGAAATTGATACATTACCTTGTGCATCTCCATTGGTTAAAGATACCACCCCTAGATGGAGGGAAAGTACTTCCAGAGAAGATGACACGTATACCTATAAGATAGATAAGGCAAGTGAAAACGATACCACACTTCGATACTTAGAAGTTTCATGATTACTCAGTGGCTTGGATCTTACAAGTCCCCAACTGAGGAGCTTCCCTCACTCGGGAGCTTAGGGAAACACTGTTTGTACCATACTTGACCAATCCCAAAACTACCAAGCACTGGTCAACGTTATACCGTCAAGGACCCAGAAGAGTTTCCTTCCAACCAGGAGGCCAATCACAGCGTGACACGTGTCGACATCAGAAGCCAATCATGGCACGACATGTGTCAACATCAGAAACCAATCACAACACGACACGTGTCAATGTAAGAACAAAGCTAGAAACTCTTTTCTATAAAAGGAGATCATTCTCCCACAATATTTCCTAATGTCATTTGTACTAAATCATTCACTAGTACTCACTAAAGGAGAGCTAGAACCTATGTACTTGTGTAAACCCTTCACAATTAATGAGAACTCCTCTACTCCATGGACGTAGCCAATCTGGGTGAACCACGTACATCTTGTGTTTGCTTCCCTGTCTCTATCTATTTACATACTTATCCTCACTACTGACCGGATCAATCTAGCGAAGGTCACAAACTTAACAGTTTTTGTTGTACCAAAGTCCTCACTGATTTTGTGCATCAACAAAACATAAATATACTATATGAAATTTTTCTATCATTGATTAATTATACAATGTCACGTGACGGTAAACACGTGGGCAAAAGTACAAATAAAACTTTAAAAAATATGGGCACAAAAAGAAATTAATATATGGGTACAAATTAAAACTAAAAACGAAAATTGGTACAAATTAAAAAAGGTTTGCAAATTAAAAATGGGTACAAACTAAAAATAAAAAATATATGATAAAAAAGTTAGCCATAAATATAAATATACTAATTGTAACATTTTTAACACTAAAGGAATATATTTAAAAATAAAAAATATTGTATTATTGAAATAATTAATGATGTTATTAATACTCAAGGACCTTGATCAAAAATTGAAAAGGAATAAGGTTTTAATCAATGAAGTAGCAAAATGAGGGATGATAACCTAATTTCTCCTAATTTTATTTAAGGGACATCTTGTGGTGCTATTTGGATTGAAAATGACAGTTTGGGTTGAGATGGGCTACTCCGAGCTGAAAAGCTACAACCCTCGACTCAGTAAAGATTTCTTAGGCCATTGGGCTTATAGCCCAAGAAAGAGCTGATTCGACCAAGTCCTTATAAAGATGGGATTGTGAGAGGATTAAGTGCATGTGTATAGTTCGAGTCCTAATGCAATTGACAAAGTGAGGTGTTACCTAATTACTTCGTGTTTGGCATTTTGAAATCCGAACTATTTATTGAACTTTATGGTGATCTAACAATCTTTTCTTCAGGTCCTAGAACCCAAGATTGAGACGCGTTCCTTCCTCAGTCGTAGTCGTTCAAGTGCAAAAGTCAATAGCACATTCAACACCACCATCACATCTAGTCTACTAGCTCGAATGTTAATTGGCACACTCGCATTCACAAAAACGACGTAGTTAAGTCATAGCCACTTGACCTGTGTGCTAGTAGGCTTTGTAATTTTTTGGGTCAACATGTACTCATTTCGTAACTTCTTCTATATTTTAATACATTATTCATAGATCATCTTTGCAAAAAATTAGACAAATCCAAAATTATTATATATTCAATTGTAGTGAAGAATAGACGAAAAAGAAACAATAAGATGATTACCATTTAATCAAACACTTAAATGGTTTCAAATTTAGGTGAATTTTGTAGAGATGACCTTTGAGGAAATACGTATAAGATGAATTGTTGAATAACTAAAATACAAGGTGGAGTGAACCCTACAAAGGATTTCTCAAATAAGCTTGTTCGAATGATCTCTTTTATCAATAATAACTGTAGATAAATCTCAAGAGGTTTTGACTAGTCATTTATCAGGAATCTCACTGGATGCAGAAGCATGTGGCATAATCTCTTATTTATTAGCTAGGAACCTCATTAGTGATTAGTCCTTCTGAAATAGTTAAGCTTAGCTATCTTATGGTGGCGAGATAACGCACCAAAGGTAACAAAATAAGGGCTAATTAACTAGCGTTACGTATATCCTAGAACACAATATAAGAATCCACCAGATATTAGAAAACTCGAAATTTGACCGCAACTTCCAAAAGTTGTGTGTGTGTATTTATGTATGTATGTATGTATGTATGTATTCCTACCAAACCCCAACTCCAAAAATAAGTAAAAACCAAACATTCAAAATTGCACAAAAATATAAAAATATAAAACAATAAAAATAATATATTTGACCTAAAAGTACCTTGAACGCTAGAAGTGATAATTTTCATGTTTGTAACTCAAAGGAATGTTTGGGGTGAGGAACTTTCAAATTTCTTGGGATTTGAGCAAAGTGATGCAAAATGGATTACAAAAAATTAGATAAGAGGAACTAGAAATGCACCATATGTAAGATTGTGAGAGGGATTTGTAAATGATTCATCCTAAGTAGTCATTCGCAAATCCCCTCACATGTCTTTTGTAATGCTCATGTGAAGAATTTCTACTTCCTACTACCTAACTTTTTGTAATCCATTTCTTTATTACTTTGCCCAAATTCCATAGAATTTGGGTTCGATCTCCTCCCCGCTAACATTTAATAATTTAATTCACTAATACTATCGTTTGTCAAAAAAAAAAAAATCCCATCAAATTTGAAAGCTCATCACCCAACAATACCCCAAGAGGACCAGTTTTAAGTTTGTACCCGAGGCATAAGAGATTAGGAACAAATCTAATGTGTATAAACAATGTTTATAAGATAATTAAGGCAAATCCAGCCAGTTCTAGTATGGTCCTGTTGCCATCTTCCACATATTCAAGTACCTTTTCGATCATATTCTTTTTCATTGTATGAAGCTTTAGTACCCTCATGTGTAAGTACACAAGATGCCATAAAGTTGAAGGGAGGGGACTAAAAGTTCAATTTGCTAACCAGTATCCAGGTCGAATCGAATTAAATATATATTTCTAAAAGAAAAATCAGACCAAAAGTTTAAGAGCAAATCAGTGTTCCATGTGTTGCTAATATGCTTGAATGCCACTTTATATTGAAGTCAAATCGTATGATTAATTGAAGTAATTACGAGATAAAGCAAGTTAAGCTGACCTTGAAGTAGTTAGTTAAAGAATTAGTATATAATAAACCTTGTCGGCAATAGAAACAACTCAATAAGAGTTGACAGCCTTTTAACCAAATGGTGCTGATTAACTGATTATGAAAGAAGTATAAATATATTTTATGTACTACGATATATTTATATTTTAGAAAATAATTAGACACCAAACATACCTTTTATAAAATTCAAACCAAAGATCTTTTGCTCTTTCTAATATTTATCCAAAAATCTTAATAGAAAAAAACATTGGCCCCATTGGCCCCAAATATTATATTTTCTGGAAAAGTAACTCCAATATTGAAAACTTAATTAACTCTTGATGGTAATTTTGGGAGAGCTATAATCATTTTTTAAAAGAACCCCATGAAAGGTGAAACTGTCTAAAACCATTTAAGTAAGTTATTCAAGAAGCACATGCAAAGTGTTTTGTCATAAAATCACATAAAGTGACAACTAATTTTATAGACAAGCACCTCTTATCTAGAATTTCAATTGTGCATTTCATTAGTGAGGTACCTGTAAATTATTTATGACATGTTTACTTATTTTGGATGGTTGTCACAATTAGACAAGAGAACAAAAGACAATTCCATCAACTACTTCCCCATATTCAATCAAATTCTTCATTTTCAAGTATTAGATTAGCGATTACAATATAGGAGCCATGCATTTTTCTTATTTATTTCATGTATCTTAGTAACACATAATTAGTCAAGGATCAGAATAATTTAATACTTATGTATTAATAAACACAGAAGACTACATTAATCATACCATTTCAATACATACTCATTCCAAATAGGAAAACCTATCTATAATGATGAGAGCACAAAAAGAAAGACAACACAACCCCACCTCGCCCCGTTGCCATCCTTATATGCAATTGAATCGTACATTTCACCATGCATAATCAAGGGGAAGAACATCATAATTTTAGTAGCCAATCACCCTAGGAGGGGATTAGGGCTTAGGCCTAAGATATGCTTTTTCTTTTTAATTAGAAGGGAAGCCTAAGATAAGGGTATAAAATATAAACAATATTCAAGAGAAATGGGAGACGGTGCAGCCTTCCAGGGGAAACATAGGAAGTACTCCAAAGGCTCCAGCTTTTACAATGCTTTATCTTTACTGTTTTGTTGCCAAAGCTTAGCCCCTGCCGACTTTGATTACCAACACCATAAGCAATATGGCTTTTGGTTGATGAGACTGGCCCAACTCAGAATTCCCTTCCATTTTTGACCAGGTAAAGGAATGTGCATCCATCATTGGATTTGAATCAGCATATCTTCAACTCCAAGTGCACCAAAGAACGGAAAATACACAATTTTACATGGAAATTGATAAACAGACCAAATTTTTTTATTTTACGAACTTTTTTTTTTTAATTATCTCTATCGTTTTCATTTGAATTATTCTATATGATGGTCAAAGATAAAGAGTTGTGTGTAAGAAGAGAAAAATGTGTGTGGTTATCATTTCCCTTTTACCTTTGAAGCTACTAACATCTTTTAAACAAGCCATGGGAAATTTTAACAAAAAAAAAAAAAAAAAACCCTTGGCTCATCACATATAACTATCAAGGACCATTCCTCCTCCATTTTCCTCGCATTACTCTTTCGTCAATGTGTCAAACTACAACATGAATGTTGATATGCGTAAATCAGTCAAAGGAAATATTGCAACTGCAACATTCATGATCGGATCCAACAAGCAATCCCCTTTCCCTAAACCCCAAGTAATTTTCTTTCCATATATGAAAGAACATTGACTCTGTCTAATTACTAATTAGCAGGCACATTGATATTACAGTAGTGGAAGAATTAGCCGTAATAGAAGGGCTCCCAAGTCCTATAGGGGCATAGGAAATGATTCAGAGTCCTTTTTAAGGCCTTTTTTTTCTTAAGTGTCCCTACGAACATCTCATCCAACAAATGTCTATATAGCATATGTTTATATGATTGCAATAGGAGTAGTATAAGTAGAGAATTGGATATAGTGCCCCTCATAGGTTTACCATTAATTATAGATAAATCACTGCTTTAGTTTACATCCTTTTGAGTATGCTCTTCCCAAAAGAAGCAAGATAATGTTATACCAGAATAAAGTTCGATTGGTAATGCCTGAAATGTGAAACATATCAGTAGATTGAAAATTGACCAAAATAAAAGTTTAGAGAGCAAAATGACAGTGAGATACAAAGTTAGGTGGAATAGGCGTAATAGCCTTTTCTCTTAATAAGAATTGAGCAAATGTTAAGACAGCAATAACGGTGGTACTACCAATAAAAAACACACATTCAAGAATTTCTCTGAGTGTCATACTAGGTAAAATTTGAGGACTCTGAAACTGAGTTCCAGATGAGTGAGCAAAGAGCTCACAGCTCTTAAGCTTCTTACAAGATGAATCTGAATTTGAATTCCATTATTCTTCTAAGAAAGATAAAAAGAAGTTGAGCTTATTACTTATTAGGATCTGCTCTTGGTTCCCACAAGTACAAGGTAGGTAAGGCTAATGATACTCTACAAGTTTTTATTTATTTTTTTCTATTTTCATTTATTTGCAGCAGTATCTGCAAATCGTTGGGTGAAGTGAGAATGTCACGGCTGTCACATCAAGAAGTTAGGTATATAATGGAGGATTGCGAGGGAAAGGCAAGCAGTAAAATTTGGCTGATAGAGATGGTTGGACCTCTTAATTAAGCAGCTCCATCTTGTGCGTAATTGTTGGGATGTTTGAGTGAAAATTCTGTGAGACCTTATATTTTAAAAATGATAAATTAAGTTTTCATCATTCTTTTTGCTACTTCATTGATTAAAATTCTATTCATTTTCAATTTTGGATTAAGGCCCTTGGGTATTAATAACATCATTAATTATTTTAATAATAAAATATTTTTTTTATTTCTAAATATATTCATTTAGTGTTAAAAATGTTACAATTAGTATATTTATATTTATGACTAAATTTTTTTATAATATATTTTTGGTTTTAGTTTGTACCCATTTTGAATTTGTAATTCTTTTTGAATTTGTACCAATTTTCTTTTCAGTTTTAATTTGTACCCATATATCAATTTCTTTTTGTGCCCATATTTTTTAAAGTTTATTTGTATTTGTACCCCTATTTTTTTTATTTATACTTTTTATTTTGTTAAATGTACCCATGCTAATTATATGTATCCATTCATGTAAAACTTTTAATCTTAAAATGTACCCATTCTTAAATATATCAATTTGTTATATGTAAAATGTACCTTTTTTTTATATAAAATCTATTCAATTTTTTTTTTTCTAATCCATTTTTAAACTTATATGGGTACATTAATTATTTTTTCTTTGTGTATCCATGTCAAGTTTAATCGAAGAAATTTACTAATGTTATTAAGCCTAATATCTTTTCTTTTTTCTGTGATTTTGAAGAATGTACCCATGTTTTGATACAATAATTTTTTTGGTTAATTTTGATGAATGTACCCATGTTTATACACACACACACACACACACACACACACACACACACACAATAGTATATTTATATTTTAATATTTTTGATCCCACAAATTATGGTTTTTTATTTAGAATCTCATTTATATAAACAACTAAAATTTCTAATTTTTAATTTAAAAATATAGTAACGTACATAGAAATAAATTATCACATTAATTTCAGGGACCTCAATAAAAAATTAAAAACCAACAAGGTTTCAATCAAAGAATATTCATTGCTAAGAACCGCATCCAAAGTCTCCCTTTTAAAAATATCTATTTGTTATAAATAGACAAAAGTTAGAGAGGTAACCTTTGCTAGGGACAGGAGCAAAACGGGTGCAATGTATCACACTATTTAGTTTTGTAACTCTAACACAAAAGGATTGTAGGTAAAGAGAGGAAGAGATGGATACTGATATCATTGCTTTCACTTCTTTTCTTTTCTGTGTATTGTGATCACACACGGATGTGCTCTTTATATACAGTCACATTCGTGACAAACCAAAAAGTGAAATGATTGCCCTTTTGAAAACATCACACAACAATAATTACACTACTATTCTCAAGTCTTCCTCACTTTTAGTTAAAGCATGTAGGCATTCATTCCCACAACTTTTACACTCCCCCTTGGATGCTCACACATCAACATCAGTTGCCTCGTTAAAACCTTGCTCAGAAAAACCAAGTGGGAAAAAAACTGTAGCGAAGGAAAAAACGTACAACTTTGCTTGGATTGTTGATATAGTGTTAAACATGCTTATGTTGCCCGTTAAAACCTTGATAGGAAAAACCCACTGGCAAAAATCCTGGTTGAAGGAAAAATAGTACAACAGGCATGTATCATGGATGCTCCCTTGGCATGTATCTCTTCCTGATTCCGCATTCTTCAAATTTAACTGGTAGGTAAGCCGACATAATCTGATACCATGACATAATCTGATACCATGCACTAGCTTCTGAAACATGCACTTTGGTAGAAATTTGGTGAATATGTCTTGTGATACCGTGTCCTAAATTTGTAGTATTTTATAGTTTTGAAAGTATGAAATTACCAAAATTCCCTTAAGGCATAGATGTTGACTTTCGTTGATCGTCTCGTCGAAACGCGTATTACTGATTTTCTTAGTTTCTTCTTAATGTACTCATCGCCATGAATACGTGAGCGTGAATATATTCGAATTTGGAGTTATAACGAAGATTTTACGTTACGAAACATATAACGTTTTTCGGATATTTCGTGTTTCGTTTTTAGTGTTCTTAAATTGTGAGCCAATGGGACCCACTTGGGATTCTTGTCTCCTTATCCCTTTCCCTATCCGTGAGTCCCCCCCTTTTTGACTGAAAATATCTCTCGACTTTCTCTCTTCTCTCCCCCTCACCTTTCTTTCTTCTCTCCCCTTCACCTTTCTTTCTTTCTTTTAGCTTTTATGATCCCTTCTTCTCTGCAACTTTCTCTGCAAACTCACACACACAACAACAATGACGAGACCCCCACCTGACCACTACCACCACCATCTGAACATCACAATCTTGAACCACCAGGGTAAAGTCGTGGCACTCCAACAGCGATAGAGGCACTATTCATTCCTTACCCTGACAAACTCCGACGATCTTTGTGACTTTTCCAACGTGAGTAAGTTCCTTGAAACCTTTGGGTTGTGTTTTAAGGTTAGATCAAGGCATGTTTTAAGTTTTATACGTTTGTTGGATGCAAAAACAACTTGGGGGAAGCTTTCCCCTGGTTCCAGCGAGAACCCGAGCCCTTAAGGCCATTTTTTGACTAACTTCGGCCACGACATGTCTCCAAATCGGTACGAACCTCTTCCTTTCATCCTAAGCTTCATTTCCATAGCAAGAACATTGAAAATGGTGAAGAAATGAGCTCGAACGGAGTTGTAGAACTCCTCTTAAATTTTGACGGACCCATGGCTTGAAACCGGGTCGACTCGACCTGCAACCCTAAAATCGAATCCAACCCAAAACCGGGCCCAACCCAACAAACATGGTCCAACCCAATAACCCAGTCTAACCCAGCAACCCGAAACCCAGATCTAACCCGGATCCAACCTGACCCAACCTCAATTCGTAGTTTTTCCATGGGTCGTGCGTTGGCGCCTGCCATGGCCTGCATATGGGGGCACATGAGTCTTCACTGGAGGCACTATGCTCTACTATCATTGGCGGCAACACCAGTGACCTTTTTAGGGACCAATCTCGACGCGTGGCCTCCCAGGTCATCACCTCGTGGCGCGTGCGGCGGTGCGTGGGGAACTCAGGTCCCCCCTTTAGGTTTTTTGACGTCCTGAATCTGTTTATGATGCCTGTTTTCTCAAATTCATTCGTTTTAGTAGAGTTTAATTAATTGGTCCCTTTATGTGCTTAAGTGCGTTTGTTAGCGACGTTTTCGTCCTCCCTATTTGAACGTCTCTTCGGCGACGGAGTATCTGTGAGTGGACCCCTTTCAAAATGCTTGATTTAATTATGAGAAATGCAGACATGAAAAACATGATTTGATGACTTTTATGAAACAATTATGAGTAAATCAGATTTACACTTTATGAAATATCATGCTTTATCGAATTTATGTCTATTGAGATATTTATGATTATGATTTATGATATGATGTTTGAGCTATTGAGCTCTAATGAGATATATTTTGGAAAGATTATGTTTATGATTTTTTGTGCTTACTTAGTAGTTATTCATACTATGTGCCCACAGGCGAATGATACTTATATATGGCTTTGGTCGGGCGATGTAGTGCCTATGGGCGAATGATATTTATATATGGCTTTGGTCGGGCAATGTAGTGCCTTCAGGCGGAAGATATTTATGATTATGTTTTACGAAGGTTTTATGGCATGCTAGGGATTTCGGAAAACCTATTATGCTATATGAGTTTCCTAAAGTTGGGGGTTAGTATGTTGAAGAATAGTTGTTTTAGTATTACTTATATATAAACTTGGTCCATTTATGTTTTGTTTTACGCCCTTTCAGAACCTAGGAACAAGGCATACGACCCAAGCTACAAGGCATTCCCATATCAGTGAATTTGTGTCCTGCTTTCTGCGTAGGACATCTCTTGTATTATCGCTTTCTATTATTCCTTCCACTTGTACTTCGAATTAGTTGTATGATCTGAACATGGCATGCATTATCACTTTTAAATTGTTGGCAGTTGAATATTATATTTTATTAAGGTTTTTACTTGATTACAATATTGCGTTGTTACGCTCAAAATTTATATGCATGCTTTACATGTTCTCAGCATATGCATTCATAAAAAGGCTTCCGTCGCCCTCAGGTGTCAGCCAGCACGTGGCCATCCCGTTGTCATTCGGACACAGGGATCAGGGCGTGTCAGATTGGTATCAGAGCATACTTAGGTCTTCATTCTTTCCACTTGGTAGTCATATTCCTTCATCCAGCCACAATTTTTTTGTTCTTCTAAATCTTGTTTGCCTCTTACAAAATCATGGATAATGGTGGTGGGAATGTACCTCGTCGACCTCGTTCTGGTTTGATGGGTGGAATTCAGCAATTGACCTTCACTTTGCGACATACTTTCCCTACGAATAGCGGGCATAGTCATACTTACATGGAGATTGCTCGGATTCATGGTGTTACCCAGCTGAATGTGGTTTGTGCTTGTGAGGAGGCTGATGATTGGCTCGAGAAAATAAAGGACACTCTGGAGGGTATGTCTTGCTAACGGCTGAGTGGGCAAAGATCGCAGGTTACTTTCTTCAGGGTAATGTGAGATTTTGGTGGAAATCAGTGAAGGATTTTCAGCCATATAATTCGATGATGACTTGGGCTACCTTTAGGAGACTTTTCAATAAACACTTTTGAGCCCCGAGTATCATTTGAGAAAAAGACATGAATTCTTGAGTTTTCACCAGGGAAACTTAATGATTACGCAGCTGGATAGTACTTTTCGATGATTGGTGAGACACCACATCCCGATCTATGGGAACCTTTAGGAAATGATGGTACAACTTGAAATTGCTCTGAATGATGACATCTGCAAACTCATGGCACCATATACTTATACATCTTATGAAGAGATGATTCAAGACACTTTGAGGGTTGAACAATCACTTTGGAATATGGTTAACCATAATCAGCATCAAAACCAGAACTAGCCTCAAAATTAGAACTAACGGGGTCGAGGTTTCGGATCTCAGAGCATGAGGGAGCATTCCACTTCCACTTCTTCTTTCGGCCCTAGACACTCATTCACATTCAAACATTGTGGCCAAGGTTTGGGATCTTCTAGTGAAGATTTGGCAGTGAGATGGCGAGACAGTCTTTTAGTCAATTTAATCCAACGGTCACAGTTTGTGAACGTTATGGTTGGCGTCATCGGGGGGAATGCATTGCAGATGCAGTCATGTGTTTCAGGTGTGGTGGCACATGACACTATGTCCGTGATTGCCCTTCTACACTCCCAGCAGAGAATTATGCTTCTAGTTAGGGTTATAGTGGGAGTAATAATCCGAGTACTCAAAGTTATGGTGGGAGTCTATCTGTGTACTCAAAATCCTAGTGCAGCTTCTGGCAGTTGTGCTCAAGGTAACTGAACAGGCTATAATGATCAGGGTGCTATGACTCGTGAAGGTCGTAGTAGTGGTTCAGGACGATAGGCCTATAGATGTATCAATGCTATGACTCAATGGAAGGCAGAGTAGGATCCTAGAGTTATCACGAGTACGTTACTTTTTTTGGTCATTAGGCTTGTGTTCTGATTGATCTGGATGCTACATATTCATTCATGTCTTCACAATTTGTGCTGGTGGTGAACCCGCAACCTAGATCACTTAGGTTTGATATGTTCAAAGAATTGCCTCCTGGAGATTTATTTTGTGCACAGTGGGAGTTTAGGGATTGCCCACTTATTGTCGAGGGAGAACTTTTGGAGGCCAATTTAATTCCTTTTAAACTTGTGGAGTTCAATATCATTTTGGGAATAGATTGCCTATCTAAACACAATGCGTATATCGGTTATAGAGAAAAATTTGTGACATTTGACTAGCTTGAATGACCAATAATCACGTTTCAAGGTGAGAGTAGGATTATTCAAAATAGTATTATTTTCGTTATCAGGATGACAAAGTTGTTACAGAAGGGTTGTGTGGGATTCTTGGCTCGCGGGGTCAAGCAAGATGAACCTTCTCTATGTGCTGGGGATGTGCTAGTGGTGAATGAATTCACCGATGTCTTTCCTGAAGATTTAGCAGGGTTACCACCTGCAAGAGAAGTTGAATTCACCATCAACTTACTTCTAGGTACCATCCCTATTTCTTTAGCACCATATAAAATGACAGCAGCTAAATTGAGGGAGTTGAAGATTCAACTTCAGAAGCTTGTAGATAAAGGCTATATCCAACCCAGTATTTCTCCCTAGGGCGTTCCTGTGCTATTTGTGAGGAAGAATGATAGGTCGATGAGACTCTGCACCGACTATAGGCAACTTAATCAGGTGACAGTGAAGAACTGTTATCCTCTACCTCATATTAATGACTTGTTTGATCAACTGAGGGGTGCTCGGGTATTCTCTAAGATTAATCTTTATTCGGGTTATCATCAGCTACTGATACCAAAAACCACTTTTCACACTCGCCACATACACTTAAATTCTGTGTCATGCCTTTTGGATTAACGAATGCACCTGTAGCTTTCATGGATCTGATGAATAGAGTTTTTCAGATTGTATCTTGATTAGTTTATGATTGTATTAATCGATGACATCTTGATTTACTCCAAGGGTAATGTCGAGCATATGAAATATCTGAAGTTAGTGTTGGAGAAGTTAAGGAAGCATTAGCTGTATGCGAAGTTTAGTAAATGTCAATTTTGGCTGGACCAGATCAATTTCCTTGGGCATGTGGTTTATGCTGAGGAAATTTATGTGTGACCCGTCAGAAGATTTCTACAATGTCTATGTAGGAATAACCAAGGAATGTCACTGAAGTGCGAAGTTTTCTTGGGCTAACTGGTTATTACCGACGTTTTGTGTATGATTTCTCCGCAATTGCCTTGCCTCTTACTAAATTGACCCGAAAGGGATTCAAATTTGAATGGGAGAAAAATTACGAATGGAGTTTTCAGGAGCTTAAACATCATCTTACTCATGCCCTCGTCCTTGCTCTTTTGGACGACGGCGAAGATTTTGAAATCTATATGATGCATCCTTGTTAGGCTTGGGTTGTGTTCTGATGTAGCGTGGGAAAGTCATTGCCTATGCTGTCAGACAACTCAAACCTCACGAGAAAAATTACCTCACTGATTATCTAGAGCTTGGAGTAGTAGTATTTGCTTTAAAAATTTGGCAACAATATCTGTACGGCGAGAAGTGACGCATCTTTACGGATCACAAAAGCTTAAAGTACATCTTCACCTATAATGAGTTGAACGTGAAACATAGAAGGTGGATGGAACTCATTAGTGACTACAATTGCACTATTGAGTATCATCTTAGTCACATAAATGTCGTAGTAGACGTTCTTAGCCTGTAATCCTATGGATAGCTTGCATCTCTTTGAGCTATCCATGTCTCGCTATTATTTTCACTTAGAGAAACCGGCATTACGGTGACACGAGATTCACAGGGAGCATTGTTGGCGCACTTTCAAATTAGGCCTATTTTCGTGGATCTAGTTTGGGAAGCTTAAGAGCACGATCATCAGTATGCAGACTTAAGAGAACAGGTACAAAATGGTTTGAGGCGAGATATAAGGATCTGGAGAGATTGAGCCTTGATGATGGGAAATAGATTATTCGTGCCTACAAACAATTAAGTTGTGAAAACGAAAATTCTTAATGAAGCTCACATTTTGGCATATGCCAAGCTTTGTATCACACTATTCGTCAATTCTACTATTGGTATAGGATGAAATGGGATGTTGTGGAGTATGTGAAGAGATGTATAATTTGTCGACAAGTGATAGCGAATAGACAGAGACCAAAAGGACTAATCTAGAATCTCCCTATACTAGCTTGGAAGTGGGACGATATCACCATGGATTTTGTGTATAAATTACCGAGCACGCAGTCAAGGTTTGATGGCATTTGGGTGATTGTGGATAGGCTTGGCAAACGGGTCATGTTTGTGTCGTTTTTGTGTAACACTTGTTATCTTAACGGGTCGTGTTGTGTCACACCCGTTATCTTAACGGGTCTTTAACAGGTTGGGTCACTTTACCCAACATGTAAAGTGACCTGACCCGTTATGACCCCTTAAGAAAAATATTTTTTTTTCTTAAATTTTCACATACCACACGTTGCCACATAAATATTACTTCAAAACATTAAAACACATTTTTCATTTAAGTACTACATCTACACTCGAAAATAAGAGCCCAATAAACAAACATCCATACACTACTAGTCTATTACAAAATATTAAATGTGCAAGGATATGCAAAATGAAACAATTTTTGTTTTCAAGGTTGTGAAACCTTTCTCAAAAGTTTAAACGTTGCCAATGGAACTCAAAGCTTGCATGTTATTCCTTTTACAAAATTCTCAATTTTCATCGATCATCATGACATAAGATTTTGTGGTACCAGTAGTGTAAATATTTTAAATTGAAGAACAAATTCATTCATTGTTTTCATATAGGGTCAATGAGTGTAGCTATAAAACAATCATCAAAATCTGAGTTCAAAATAATCGTTAAACCGTGATTTTTCATTGATAACCATCGAAAAGTTTTGTCCCGTTACTTTATCTTGGAATGTTTGTTTTTTGTGATTTTTGGCGTATGTGATCTTGAAGCATATACAAACAAGTTTGATGGTTGGATCATTGAAATTAGTTTCGTAGAATGTGTATCCTATCCAAACGATAGAATCACCAACACTTAAAGTTTATTTATACTTTCATTAAGTATAACATAAGATTTTGTGGTATCCAGTAGTGTAAATATTTTAAATTGAAGATCGAATTCATTCATTGTATTCATATAGGGTCAAAGAGTGTAGCTGTAAAAAATCATCAAAATTGGAGTTAAAATAACCGTTAAATCGTGATTTTTCGTTCATAACCGTAAAAAAGTTTTGTCCCATTACTTGATCTCCGAATGTTTTTTTTTTTGCAATTTTTGGTGTATGCGATCTTGAAGTATATACAAACATGTTTGACGGTTGGATCATTGAAACTAGTTTCGTAGAATGTGTATCCCATCAAAACAATAGATTCACTAACACTTACGAGTTTATTCATACTTTCATCAAGTATAACATAAGATTTTGTGGTATCCACTAGTGTAAATATTTTAAATTGAAGATCGAGTCATTAATTGTATTCATATAAGGTCAAGGAGTGTAGCTGTAAAAAATCATCAAAATCAGAGTTAAAATAACCGTTAAATCGTGATTTTTTGTTGATAACGGTTGAAAAGTTTTGTACCGTTACTTGATCTCTGAATGTTTGTTTTTTGTGATTTTTAGCATATGTCATCTCGAAGCATATTCAAACAAGTTTGACGGTTGCATCATTGAAATTAGTTTCGTAGAATGCGTATCCCATCAAAACGATAGATTCACTAACACTTAAGAGTTTATTCATACTTTCATTAAGTATAAGATAAGATTTTGTGGTATCCACTAGTGTAAATATTTTAAATTGAAGATCGAGTTCATTCATTGTATTCATATAGGGTCAATGAGTGTAGCTGTAAAAAATCATCAAAATCAAAGTTAAAATAACCGTTAAATGGTGACTTTTCGTTGATAACCGTAAAAAAGTTTTGTCTCGTTACTTGATCTTTGAACGTTTGTTTTTTTTCAATTTTTGGTGTATGCAATCTTGAAGTATAAACAAATATGTTTGACGGTTGGATCATTAAAACTAGTTTCGTAAAATGCATATCCTATCATTGAAACTACTGTCATGAAGTATAACATAAGGTTTTGTGGTATCCACTAGTGTAAATATTTTAAATTGAAGATCGAGTTCAATTGTATTCATATAGGGTCAAGGAGTGTAGTCGTAAAAAATCATCAAAATCGGAGTTAAAATAACCTTTAAATCACAATATTTCGTTGATAACCGTCGAAAAGTTGTTCCGTTACTTGATCTCTAAATGTTTGTTTTTTGTGATTTTTGGTGTATGTGATGCGAAAATTAACTTAACATACAAATTTAACCCTCTTTTGACAATTGTAGTATAAGTATAAGTAGGGATCGTTCTGGACCGGGGATTAGGAGGGCTTGCTAATAACCTCTAAACTGACTCACAAACATAAAACTAAACTTAAAAACACTTAACAAGACTCACAAGACTCAAAGCAAACTTAAAATACTCAAAACAGCTTAAAACAACTAAATAAACTTAAACTAGACACTAGGAATGACTTTGGACGAAAATTGACTTTTACTTGAATCAAAACACTTAAAAACACAAACTAAAACAGATTTGAAACACTTTGAAGCAAGAAACTAAAAGGGGGGGTTTTGATTTGGATGAAGTTGAAACAAACAAACAAGTATGAAAAACTAGACAGATTGTAAAACGAATTTGAGAAATAAGATGGTGGATGGGATAGCTAGAGGCTTTTTCTCCACACTTGACATGTAAAGTCGTGAGTTCATCCTTTCATTCTTGTTCGGCTGCTGGGGATCAAGAATGATGTGCTCGGCATCTTCTTCAAGTTTCCATCCCGTCTTATCTGCTGGCACATTGATTTAGACACCATCTTCTTGATCCGTCTGCTATAATTTGGTAGCTTCATCATCGCATTGGACCTTGGTAGCCTCTACGGGGGTAAAGGTCTTCTTCTTTAACTCTTTTAGTGCTTAAACAGTGCATCGTCGAGATGTGGCCTGGTCAGACTTAATTTCTCCGGTTTCTTCTCCCAGGATGTGGAATCAGCTTTTTTGGTACTTGACAGAGGTTATGACATCCATCTTTATCAACCAAGGTCGCCCAAGAATCCCATTGTAGGGAAATAGGTCACTCGTGAACATCTACTTTGAAACAACCGGTAGTGTTCTCACGTCAAGTGTAATGTTGTCAATGGAAGTCGAGTTGTGTCTATTGAACTCGGTGAGTACCTCCATTCGGTGTATGATTACGTTTTCCAGGCCTATCTTCTGAATTACTGAGAGCTGAAGTAGGTTGATTGTATTTTCGTTGTCAACCATCATTATGTCGACTATAGTGTGGGCTAGTTGGACATATATCACTAGTGCGTCGTTGTGTTGGAAGTAGATGCCTTCGGTATCATGCTTGGTGAAGCCAACGATAGGTCCAGGTTGGGTGTTCACCGCCTAGACCTAAGAGACTAATAGAGCTTGTTAGATCTTCCTCTTCTTTGAGTTATTGGTTGCCCCTAAGTGCTCAGGTTAAATGAAGATGCCATTGATCTGAATTGTCTTAGTTGTTCGGCCTTGGTTAGCGTTTGCATCCCTTCTAGGTTATGCAGCTGGCTTGTCCAAGTATTTTTTGACCATGCCTTCTTTCACCAGCTTCTTTAGGTAGTTCCTCCAAGTGTAGCACTCGTTAGTTGTATGATTGAGACCTCGATAGAATGCACAGTACTTGGTGTGGTCCAACTTAAAGGTATCTCCTTTTGATGGTTTCGGCAGCTTCAACCTTGGTTCGCACTTGATGTCGCAAAGGATTTGGTGGATCGGGATCAAAAACTTAGAATAGTTCTTAAGCGTCGGGCCTTTTTTAGTCAGGGATCGGTCCCTACACTTGGCCTCATGCCTGCTTTTGTTATTGTATTGTTTTCCATCCTCCTTCTTTTGAGCTAATGTCGATTCTTTTTTAGGCTACTAGAGTACCTTGTCTGGTCGTCGAGCCTCATCCTAAAATGCATGCTTCTCTGCCAGAGTGAATGAGTCTGCCAGAGTTAGATATTCTTTCATGATCAATTCTTCGAATAGCAGGTGGTATGATGGGAGTCCTTTTTGGAAAGCTGCACTAGCTATTGAGTTGTTGCATCTGACTATCTTCGCTTTCTCTGCTTTAAACCAATTCACATAGTCACGGAGTGACTCATTTGGGTTTTTCTTGTCGTTGAATAAGCAGTCGGACTTCTTCTTGATCGAGTAATAGGATGAATAATCATTTGTGAAAACAAAAGAAAGCTCATCAAAACTCCGGATAGATTGTGGCAGCAGGGTGTGGAACCAATCTTGGGCCTCGCCTTGTAAGGTTGTGGTGAATATCTTGCACATAAGGGCATCATTGTTCCAATAAAGGATCATTGTACTGCGATAATGCTTTAGGTGCCTCTCTAGGTCTTCATCTCCTTTGAAAGATGTGAAATGTGGCATGTTGAACTTGCGTGGAGGCTCTGCCTGCTCGATCTCGTCCATGAAATGTGACCTGCTTATATTGGTCATGTCTCATCAGAGTGCCTCGTCACTGACTTCATTGCGCTGGAAATCGCACAATCGTTCGACCAGGAGCTTCTCTACTTCTTCCTAAATTTGTCTTTACTAGGGTAGCGGAGCTTCCGGCTACGCCTGGTCGTGACCTGCTGGCTTATGCTGCTTTTCTATATGCTCGAGTCGTTTATGCCGCGACTACGGTGCATATAGTACACTCTTAGCAAACGAGTAAATTACTCGTGAGCTGCCAGTTGAACTTGAGCCAGATTAAGTGACTAATTCTCTCCATCCGTCATGCTGCCTACTCCAATGTGAAGTGGAGGATGCTCCTTATTGACCTAGCCGCGAATGAACACTTTGCATGGAAGGTTATCCATGTTGATTATCGAAGTATGGCCCCAACCGTGAATATATTCTCGCCTTCAGGCCTAACCGAGAATGCACGCTCTTTCACACGCTAAGACAAGAGTATACGCTATCTTGGGGGCCTACTCGAGAGTGTGCACTGCCCTTGTCCTATTTTAGGACACCTTATCTGGGGCACGCTGCATTTTGATACTCTTCAAAAGTTGATTCACAAAGTTCGTCTGTTGCGCGAGTGTGCTTGTTAACTCTATAACTTGTTGATGCAAGTGTTGTTTGCCATTTGGGGTGGAAGAGCTTGGACGGTATGCATCTCCTTGAGTGGTGGAAGTGTAATGGACTCTGAGCGTGAATTTGAGTTGGGATATGTCAAATCTTCGAAAAAATAGGGTGAAAATACCTCTGATTTAATCATCGATCTAAAAATCTGAAGCTGGGATGATTAAACCGATCTTAGGTAGGCTTAGGCTGCTAGGTTGGCCACGAGAATAGGCTGGACCATGGGTTGAACCACAGAAGTGGGTCGGGCCGCTGGTGTGGGCTGGGCTGCTAGAGCACACAAGCGTTGGGCAACTTCTTTCCTCGACGCGGCTTGGGCCAACTACTATACGGCACTGCAAAATGGTGTGGGCCTAAGCTTGGTGCTGATCTGTGGCATGGGGCCTTGGTATGCCAGGCTGCTACTGCTGGTGTCTAGGCCTGGGTTTGCTCTAGGGCCTCGTCTGCTGTGGTGGTAACAAGCTTAGCTGCCTCTAGGGCTTGCACCACTTGGGCCATGGCTTGATCAACACGCTGAAATGGAGTTGTCCCACTATCCACTGCCATGATGGTTCTCGTGGCTGCCATGGTGGTGGTGCTCTGTGGTGGCAAAGTTACCCCTCTTACCTTTGCGTTATTCATATAAGTGTAGAACTCCTTGCATCAAAGTTCAACTGCATCTAAGGGATCATTTTCTAAGAAAATCAAAAGTTGCTCATTCCTTCCACCATTATGGCCAGTCTAAACATGTTTCCAATTGTGGTCATTTTTCTTTTGGTGAGTTACGCACTTCCAACATTAGCACATTTGGATGACTCGCCAGCCGTGGTTGAGTGCAAAAAACATTTCAGCATAAAGTATGCATTCGACGTGTACAACTATATTTTCAAAGGTAAGAAAATTGGGGACTTTAGTTGTCAGGCCCTGGTGGCTTTAGGAAGACCGTGCCATAATGTGTTCGTGAACAGCACCTTTACTTATGAACACAACAGGAACAGAACTGCCATTCAAGCCAGGGCTGACCGAGTATTTAATCATTGTATAATTACAACTTCCATCCCACCTCCTTCTTCGTTATCTTAAACAGAGAATTGAACTTCTCTAGGGCCAACAAATTTGTCGGATGTTTCATGAATTGGAATAAAATTTCGATGTACTTGCTTTAATGCCCTGTTATGACTTCACTTTGTTGCTTTGAGTTGTAAAGCATTTTCTAAATGATTGAGGAATGAACAATAGTAATAAAACAACTATCACGCCAATTTAAAATATTTCATGAAACATCGTAAGTAATAGAGATCAGTTTTACATTTATTTGGCCTTTACCCGTGCATTACGTTTGGTTATTGCAGCTACACAGCATATTGATGTGTAATGCTTATTTTTCAAGAAAATTCTTTTGCTTGTCCCATTTCATACATGTACGGAACTATTGTCTACTATATGGCTACTCGTACGATCGCGATCTTCCTGGTAACAGTCATACGTGTCTCCTTCAATGTTTCCATGTCCAAGTTGAGAAAGATGAAAAGTTCACCATGGCATATTGCCCAAAATTCTTACAAAATGACGTTTAAATAAGCTTATGAAAGACTCTTGATCACTCTTATTAGCCTTTTGGTTCAAGTTGTTATGCACATGCTACACTTTGTACTTCAAGAAAGGGGTGCCCATTTACTTAATCTATTGTACTTCAACGATTCTTCGCTTCTTAACAAATTTAATCTCTTACATCACATTTTGATTTTGATATAGTAGGAATAATAATGCTCGAGAAATACGTTTGTCCATTTACTGCAAAACAATTATGGCTAGTTGCGTTCTTTTTCCTACTTGTCGTCTCTTTTTCACGCAACGATAGTAACTAACACAATATGCAGGTTCAGTTCACTATTTTCGCAACTCTTTTGTAATAAACAAGTTAGTGAATTAATTTGCAACCAAGTAATATTTGTGCGAAATAATAAATAGTTATGTGATTGTTGAGATTAATTAAATAATCTATGCGGACTTGTAAGTTGTGTTTATGGTACCAATATAAATACCAAATTAGAAACTCTTGAATTTGATACCTCACATCAGTAAATACATTGCTAAAGTAAGGAAAATGTGTTTGTCAATTTACAAATGACTTGCACCTTTGCCTCATCCCTTATAAGAGTAGAACTCCGTGCGTCAAAGTTCAACTGCATCTACATGATCATTTTCATAGAAAATCAAAAGTTATTTATTCTTTCCACCATTATGGCCGGACTAAACCTGTTTCTAATTGTGGTCATTTTTCTTTTGACGAGTTGCGCACTTCCAACGTTGGCGCATTTGGATGACTCGTCGGCCTTGGTTGAGCTCAAAAAACATTTCAGCATAAAGTATGCATTCGACGTGTACAACTATATTTTCAAAGGGAAGAAAATTGGTGACTTTACTTGCCGGGCCATTTTGGCATTGGGAAGACTGTGCCATAATGTTTTCGTGAACAACACCTTTACTTATGAATACACCGGTAACATAACTGCCATTCAAGCCAGGGCTGACCGAGTATTTAATTATTGTATAATTGCAACTTCCGTCCCACCTCCTTCTTCGCTATCTTAAATAGAGAAATTAGCTTCTCTATGGCTAACAAATTTGTGGGATGTTTCATGAGTTTGAATATCTATGTATTTGCTTTGATGCCCTGTTACGACTTCACTTTGTTACTTTGAGTTGTAAAGAATTTTCTAAATGATTGAGGAATGGGAAATAGTAATAAAACAACTATCACACCAATTTAAAATAACTCATGAAATATCGTAAGTAATTGAGATCAGTTTTACATTTATTCGACCTTTACATGTGCATTACATTTGGTTATTGCAACTACACTTCATATTGATGTGTAATGCTTATTTTTCAAGAAATTTATATTGGTCGTCCCATTTCACGCATATACGGAACTATTGTTTGCTATATGGTACTCGTTGATCGCGATCTTCCTGGTAACAGTCATACTTGTCTCCTTCAATGTTTCCGGGTCCAAGTTCACAAAGATGAAAAGTTCGCCATGGCGTATTGCCTAAAATTCTTGCGAAACGACGTTGAAATAGGCTTACTAAAGACTCTTGATCACTCATATTAGCCTTTTGGTACAAGTTGTTATGTATTGATACTTGGCACGATAACATTGGGAGGAATGATTGCTCCTAAGCCAAATGCCAAGGAGAGAGGGGTATCACCAGTTGCTCGTTTGGCCTACCCGTTACCTTGGGGATACCTAGGAGTGGACATGTGTTACTTGATGCCATATTTCTAGAAGAACTTTTCCAAATCTTTGCCTACGAATTACGGGTCATTGTCTGTGACGATGGATTGAAGAATGCCAAATTGGGAGATGATGTTCCTCTATATGAAGCGTTTTATGTCTATATGAGTTGTGGTTGTTATGGGCTCTACTTCCACCCACTTGGTGAAATAGTTAATTGCCATGATCATCTTGCCCATGCCCCCTAATAACAGGCGACATTCACCTTACCAAGTCAATTACCCACTTCATGAACGGCCAATGACTCGTATGCGGGTGTAGTTCGCTTGCAGTCAATGTTTACCGACTTGTAGTGTTGGTTGTGGTCGCACTTTTGTACCTACTCCTTAGCGTCTTAATGCATAGTAGGCCAGTAGTATACTGCTTTTAGAGCCTTCTGTGTTAAGGTTCTACCTCCAGAATGATTTCCCCAAACACCTTGGTGGATTGAACTTAGAACCTTTAGGTCGTCGGGAGACATTAAGCAGCGATGATGTGGTCTAGTGTAGGATCTTCGGACGAGAATGATGTTCCACATGTAGTAGCATGCTGCTTTCATTTAGAGCTTTCTAGATTCCAATCTTTCTATGAGGAATGTGCCAATGACCAGGTAGTCTATAATGGAATCTTCCCAGTTTATAGTTGTACTAACATGTGACACCTCGGCTGCTGGTTGCGCCACTATGCTTGGTTTGTCCAGATACTCCACCAAAATAAAGCATTTAAGTTGATGGTCGAAGGTGGACCCTATGCCAGCTAGCGCATCTGCGTGGGCGTTGTTTGCTCGTGGAACTCAAGTGATGATATAAGTCTGAAATGCCTCAAGCTGCTTTTGTACCTTCTCTAGGTATTGTGCCATATTCAGATGCTTTGCCGTGTACTCCTCCGTAGTCTGGCTGGTGATTAGTTGGGAATCGAAATGAATTGCAAGCTTTTTCACAGCTAAGTCTTTTGCCATTCGAAGGCCTGCCAATAGGGCTTCGTACTCTGCTTCGTTGTTGGATACTTTGAAGCCTAAAGTGATCACCTACTTAAGCATCGAACCGCCGGGGGTAATAAAGACCACACCTAGTCCCGAGCCCTTGCAGTTAGATGCGCCATTAATGTGCAAATGTCAGAAGTCTCCATTGGGTGAGACAGGCGTGGCTATTATTTTTAATTTATCTTTTATTCTTTGGTTTGAATAACCAAACTAGGGTATTTGTTGAACAATTTGACACTTATTATTGACGCAATTGTCGCTCGTTAACGTTATATTCAGGCATGTGGGACATGAATATTGTACCATACACAGTAGGGTGTGATATAATATTTGTGCTCAAATGAGTTTACCAAGAAAGGGATGCTCATTTACTTAATCTATAGTACTTCAACAATTCTTCGCTTCTTAACAAATTTAATCTTTTACATCACATTTTCATTTTGAAATAGTAAGAATAATAATGCTTGAGAAATACGTTTGTCCATTTATAGTAGAACAAGTAAGGCTTGTTGTGTTCTTTTTCCTACTTGTCGTCTCTTTTTCACCCAACGATAGTCACTAACATGACATGCAAGTTTAGTTCACGGTTTTCACAACTCTGTTGTGATAAACTAGTCAGTGAATTAATTTGAAAACAAGTAATATTTGTGCGAAATAATAAATAGCTACATGATTGTTGACATTAATTAAACAATTTATGGGAACTTGTAAGTTGCGTTTATGGTACCAAAATAAATACCAAATTAGAAACTCTCGTATTTGATACCTCACATTAGTAAATAGGTTGCTAAAGTAGTTTTAAAGGAAAATGCGTTTTTCATTTTTCAAATGACTTGCACCTTTGCCTCATCCCTTATAAGTGTAGAACTCCTTGCGTCAAAGTTTAACTGCATCTAAGGGATCATTTTCTGATAAAATCAAAAGTTACTCATTCTTTTCACCATTATGGCCAGTCTAAACATGTTTCCAATTGTGGTCATTTTGTTTTTGGTGAGTTGTGCACTTCCAACGTTGGCGCATTTAGATGACTCGCCAATCGTGGTTGAGTGTAAAAAACATTTCAGCATAAAGTATGCATTCGACGTGTACAACTATATTTTCAAAGGGAAGAAAATTGGTGACTTTAGTTGTCAGGCCCTTGTGGCTTTAGGAAGACCGTGCCATAATGTTTTCGTGAACAGCACATTTACTTATGAACACACCGGGAACAGAACTGCCATTCAAACCAGGGCTGACCGAGTATTTAATCATTGTATAATTGCAACTTCCATCCCACCTCCTTCTTCGCTATCTTAAACAAAGAATTGAACTTCTCTAGGGCTAACAAATTTGTGGGATGTTTCATGAATTAGAGTAAAATTTCTATGTATTTGCTTTGATGCCTTGTTACGACTTCACTTTGTTACTTATGCCAATTTAAAAAACTATGTGAAACATTGTAAGTAGTAGAGATCAGTTTTACATTTGTTCGGCCTTTACCCATGCATTACGTTCAGTTATTGCAGCTACACTGCATATTGATGTGTAATGCTTGTTTTTCTAGAAACTTATGCTACTCGTCCCATTTCTAGCATGTACGGAACTATTGTCCGTTATATGGCTGCTCGTATGCTCGTGATCTTCCTAGTAACAGTCATCTGTGTCTTCTTCATTGTTTACGGGTCCAAGTTGAGAAAGATGAAAAGTTTGCAATGGCGTAGTGCCCAAAATTCTTACAAAACGACATTGAGACAGGCTTATGAAAGAGTCTTGATCGACTCCTATTGGCTTTTTGGTTCAAGTTGTTATGCACATGCTACATTTTGTAAAAGTGTGTTACCTCTGTATCATTTTTTATCTTTTTATATTTGGTTTGAATAACCAAAACTAGGGTATTTGTTGAACAATTTGACACTTATTATTGACGCAATTGTCGATCGTTAACGTTATGTTCAGGCATGTGAGACATGAATATTGTACCATACACAGTAGGGTGTGATATAATATTTGTGCTCAAATGAGTTTACCAAGAAAGGGGTGCTCATTTACTTAGTCTATTGTACTTCAACATTATTCGCTTCTTA
This sequence comes from Malus sylvestris, assembly GCF_916048215.2. Lineage (NCBI taxonomy): Eukaryota > Viridiplantae > Streptophyta > Magnoliopsida > Rosales > Rosaceae > Malus > Malus sylvestris. The sequence goes on from NC_062262.1 coordinate 23,375,370, forward strand.
ACAAATTTAATCTCTTACGTCATATTTTCATTTTGATATAGTAGGAATAATATACTTGAGAAATACGTTTGTCCATTTACTGCAGAACAATTAAGGCTTGTCGCGTTCTTTTTCCTGCTTGTCGTCTCTTTTTCACCCAACGATAGTCACGGCATGAAGTTCAGTTCACAGTTTTCGCAACTCTATTGTGATAAACTAGTCAGTGAATTAATTTGCAAACAAGTAATATTTGTATGAAATAATAAATAGCTATGTGATTGTTGATATTAATTAAACAATTTATGGGAACTTGTAAGTTACATTTATGGTACCAAATAAATACCAAATTAGAAACGACTCGTATTTGATACCTCACATCAGTAAATATGTTGCTAAAATAGTTTTTAAGGAAAATGCGTTTTTCATTTTACGAATGACTCGCACCTTTGCCTCATCCCTTATAAGTGTAGAACTTCTTACGTCAAAGTTCAACTGCATCTAAGGGATCATTTTCTGAGAAAATCAAAAGTTACTCATTATTTTCACCATTATGGCCGGACTAAACATGTTTCCAATTGTGGTTATTTTGCTTTTGGCAAGTTACACACTTCCAACGTTGGCGCATTTGGATGACTCACCGGCCGTGTTTGAGTGCAAAAAACATTTCAACATAAAGTATGCATTCGACATGTACAACTATATTTTCAAAGGGAAGAAAATTGGTGACTTTAGTTGCCGAGCCCTTGTGGCATTGGGAAGACCATGCCATAATATTTTCGTGAACAACACCTTTACTTATGAACACACTAGGAACAGAACTGCCATTCAAGCCAGGGCTGACCGAGTATTTAATCATTGTATAATTGCAACTTTCGTCCCACCTCCTTCTTCACTATCTTAAATAGAGAATCAAACTTTTCTAGGGCTAACAAAATTGTGGGATGTTTCATGAGTTAGAATAAAATTTCGATATGCCTTGTTATGACTTTACTTTGTTGCTTTGAGTTGTAAAGCATTTTCTAAATGATTGAGGAATGAACAATAGTAATAAAACTTTTACCACGCCAATTTAAAAACTTCCTGATACATCGTAAGTAATAGAGATCAATTTTACATTTGGTCGGCCTTTACCCGTGCATTATGTTCAGTCATTTCAACTACACTGAATATTGATGTGTAATGCTTATTTTTCTATAAACTTATGTTGCGCGTCCCATTTCAAGCATGTATAGAACTATTGTCAGGTATATGGCTATTCGTATAATCGCGATCTTCCATATAATAGTCATACATGTCTTCTTTATTGTTTCCAGGTTTAAGTTGAGAGAGATGAAAAGCCATGGCATATTGACCAAAAATTTTATGGTGAAATAAGCTTATGAAAGACTCTTGATCGACTCATTTTGACATTTTGGTTCAAGTTGTTATGCATATGCTACACCTTGTAAAAACGTGTTCATTTTGCACACCTCCATATCTTTCTTTATCTTTTTTCCTTTGGTCTGAATTACCAAAACTACAATATTTGTGAATGATTTGAAACTTATCATTGACGTAACTGTAGCTCTTTTAATTGATTTGAAACTTATTATGTCCATAGCAACGCCACCATCAGTAACATTTTGCACACCTCCATAGCTCTTTCTTTATCTTTTTTCCTTTGGTCTAAATAACCAAAACTAGAATATTTGTTGAATGATTTGAAACTTATCATTGATGTAACTGTAGCTCTTTTAATTGATTTGAAATGTATTATGTCCATAGCAATGCCACCATCAGTAACACCCGTCAACTGATCTCTCCCTCTTTCGACCCTGGAGACAGATCTGCTTCGGGCACTCGATTAATTGCCATCGTAGGATAAATCCCCAACTTTGTAAGCTGCCACCCCATTCTCTTTGTTGTGAACTCCCTATCCTTGTTGAATTTCCTTGGTACAATTGGTCGACTCTCTGCTGTGCTTTTCTTGATTCTATGTTGAATGAGAAGCTCTTCTTTTTCCTTATCTCAGCCAACGTCTTCTGCTCTTCTGGAGTCAGATCCAATCCATCTCAAAATCATCATCACCCTCCTCTTCCTGCCGGAGTCTTTCTTCTCGTTCCAACTCCTCAAGCCTATGCAAAATATCAGGATCAACAAAGTCATACACATTGTGCCCGTCAAGAAATTCTGGCATGACATCCTCTTTCCATTCATCATTAGCTATATAGTGCTTCTTCAAACTGGCAGAGTACACACCAGCACCGCCATTCTCATTCTCCAAATTTCTTTCTGTACTCCTCTTTTCCTTCTCCACTGCTTGCTTAGACTTGGCTTCTAAAACTACCTGAGGTATACATAGAGGCCTTTCCTTATTGTCACACGGCTTTGGCATTGCAACATGAAAACGATTTAAGCAGTCATTTACTTTCTTGGATTTCATCTTCAGCTCAACTCTCTGATTCAACAACCTCTCACAAGCTGCATTCTTTACAGACATCACCCCCTCGTCGATCAAAGTGCTCATGGTCAAGAGGACCCCCTCATCATTCGTAGCCTCACCTCCTTGACCAACCACTGTCTTCATTGCTTCATTTTTCATCTCTGCGACCAACTTTTTGTCTTCCTCGGATATACCGTCAAATGGCTGCAAATCAGTCTTATTGCAGACTATAATCAGTGGTTTGTTCATAAGTAGGGTCTTAGGGCTGGTTTGGTATTGCTGTGCTTTGAAAAAAAAACTGATGTGAGAATAAGCGACTGTGCTGTGAGAATAAGCGACTGTGAAATAAATCAACAGAGTGTTTGGTAAACTTTTTTGTAAAAATGCTTTTGGAAAAAAAAAAAAAATCTGATAGTGGGTCTTTTCATTAAAGGAGCGTTGTAGCTCCGTGTGCTTTGAAAAAAAAAAGCAAATTTTTCAAAGCTACAAATAGCAGATTCAGCTTTTTCCTTTGATTTCAGCTTATTCTCAGAGCAGCTTCCAAAATAATCTTTTTTTTTTTTCAGTTTACCAAACACCTAAAACCCTCACAGTTTTTTTTCATGGGTGCTTTTTTTTTTAAGCATCTCACTCTCAAACCACCGCTTAATGCTGTGAAAAAGAGTTGTCTGTTGGGCAATGTTGTACCCACAAGACCCTGAGATGTCCAAGAAGAACAATGCCGCAGCTCTCAAGTGGGCCAGAGCTGTGATGCTGCACATCTCACTAATTTACGGTCCTCAAATGGTCGGTCCAAAATCCCTGGCGTATTAATTACCTGGTACCTCAAGTATTTATAGTCTGTATGTCCAACAAAAGAGTGATTTGGTGGTGAAAGCATAGGGCTGGACATCCGCATCAGCCCTAGTAATCTTGTTAATGAATGAACTCTTTCCAACATTCGGATAGCCACAAATCAATACTGTCCTGGTATTAGGGTCAATTGAAGGTAGCCTAGCCACGTGTTGCCTAATTTGTTCTAGGTAAGCTAAACTAGGATCAATCCTCTTTATAACCGTGCACATGCGACCAAGAGCAGCAACCTTGAGACATTCATATCAGTAAAGTGAATCCCCATACTTCAACAATTTCAGATTCTTTAGATATCTTTCCAATAAGGTTCCTTGCAGTATTGATTTGGCCAAGTGCAAGCTTGTAGTGGTCTTTGTTGTAGAGAACATGAAGAAGGTTGCCATCGAAAGGATGGATGTCATCAAGCTTAGGAAACTCATCGTTGATTCTGGAGAGCTTCTCATTAAAATTTTGCTGGGTATATTTCACCTTGCGCATATAGAATTGACGAAGGCGGGAAATGGCATATAACCCTTGTGGACAACAGTTGGGGTCTGCCGCTGGGTGCGAGATAAGATAATGTCCATGAAGTCCTTCCCATTTGGCACAACAGTCATCTTCTTGAAGTTATATTGCACCATGTTTACTAATTGGTCTGCTTAAAAAAAAAAGAATAAGATCAAGTTAATACCAAGGTCGATTACCATACACTCAAAAGTAAAAAAACATAAAGTATCCAATTCAGTCCTAATTCCAAAACTGATTTTCACAGCACATAATTTGATTCCAAACGTCTAGCATATATTTGCATTAGTCTTTAATAATAAAGAAGCACAAAAATCCAACTGCTCAACCCAAAAATTTATAACCACCCCGCCAACAACATTCCACCAGAAACAACGAATCACTAACTTCATCACCAAAATCGTAACTTTCATGATGAAAGGGAAATTCATGTCAAAACCCCCACAAAACTCAGCAGAATATTCAAAAATATTTCGAAATGAAACAACCATGCAATAATTCAAAGGCAGTTGTTACTTGTTAGTAATCAAAGACGAAAGCAAATTTGATAGAAATTCAGAAAACAAACAAGTCCATCCTTGTAATTGGCCTTTCCTCCCCACCCGCAATAACCGATAAACGTTTCCACCCTACCAAGACTTATCCCAATTAACTAAAAACACTATACTTCTTTCTGCTCTCACAAATTTAACAACAAATGAACAAAACATCCCCCAACACAAACGATAATTACCGATACAAATCGTATACAATGGAACCAGACAAGGTTTGCCAACGAAAATAGATACTTTTCGATGACAAATTACAGACACACACACTCTCCTAATCCCCGAATTAATCAAGCATTTGTTCTATAAGAAATGGTATGATTTGATTGAAACAACATGAAATCCGAACAAATAATGATTGTTTAATTTGATCCATTAACAAACCCGCCTACAAAAAGCTGCAAACAAATTGAAAACACAGTGCCAAAACAAAATCCCAACACCAGAAACTATGAGCCAAGGACGGTACAGTAGTAGAGCTTCTACGGAGATAAGTAAAGGACTTACTTCACAACACCAGGAGAGATTGAGAGAAGCGGCGGGGGCGGCTCTCAGAAGGAACGAAGAAAGGAAAAAGATGTATAATCAAAAGATTATAAATAGCTATTTCTGAAAGGTTTAGGGTTTTGGGGAAGACGTCTTCTAAAATCTCGTTGCACCTAGGGGTGGGCAAACGGCCCTAGGCCCGCGGGGCGAGCCGGTTCCATGCGGTTCGGGGTGGGTATGGAACGGGTCTGAAATTTGTAAAGACAAAACGGGACGGGCCGGGACGGGTTCACAAAATTATCGAGGCGGGGCGGGTGCAAAAGCCTAAGAAATCGAGGCCCCGCTGAATCCGTTTCTCCCAATTATCACAAAAATATCTGCTGTGTTTTAGTGGTACTGCATTTGTTTACCCGAGTGGTAGTACATTTGTACTACACTGCTTTCTTTCCTCATTTCGTTTTGTTTTTTTTTTTAATTTTATTTTTTAGGGCCCCGTGTACATCACTTCTCACCAACTCCATCACTACTCTCCAATCTCCATAGCAACTCTCTCTCTCTCACTTCTTCCTCACCTCCTCACCAAAAAAATATCAAACTTGAGTGTTTCAAAAACCTGAGTTTTAATCCAAAGTTCTCGAAAACCCAAAAAAGATGAGGAATCTTGAGTTTTTTTATGGAGCAGGACACTCTCCCTTTCCCTGATTCGTCTTCTCTTCTCTCCCTAACTCGTCTTCTCTTTTCTCCCTGACACGTCTTCTCTGGTTTTTTTTTTTTTTTTTTTTTTTTATTTATGGTTCTAATTTTGTGTTGGCTGGGTGGGTTTTATGGTTCTAGTAGATCGATGATGATGACAACTAAGGAAGACGACTTGAACGGTTTAACTCCGAGCTGTATCTGGGTTTTCTGGCACCATCTAGCCATTGATGCATCTGGGTTTTCCGGCACCATCTGATTTGAGCATCTGGGTTGTGGTGGAGGAAACAGGAGAAACAGTTGCTCGACAACTGAGGAAGACGACTTGAACGACGTCGTTCCTTCTGTGTTTAACGAAAAAAAAAATGTAATAAGAACTGTGGACCCACTACGAACCGGTCCGTTTCAAATGGGTCGGGTTATGTCGGGTTCCAAAATTCAAAAGCCCTCTACCCGGCCCGGCTCGTCCCGTTACATTTTAAAACGGGTAGGTCCGGTTCCTCTAAATTTGGGCCTGGCCCGGCCCATGCCCAGCCCTAGTTGCATCGACTCGACGGCCAGCTCGCCCGATTCGACAGCAAACGAGGGCTGGGCTGGGCTGGGCTTTTCTACCACTACTAGTATTCTAAAAATCGTGCTAGGCGCTTAACAGTCGGCCACCACCGCAATTAGTTCATAATCGGTCACAAAATCGAAAAGAATATAAGGCGGATACCTGAGTGGAGTTAGGCAGGACTAGATGGGGCTGGGTGAAGGGTAGGCGGGGGCATGCAATGGCTGATGCATTGAGGGGCAGGGGGTCAGTTAGCTGACCCTCCGAATTTCGGTGAACGTCCATAGATACCGTAGATGCTGACCTTCTAAATTTCGGTGAATGTTTATAGATACCTTGGGTGCTGCCTTTTTGAAAATTAGAGTTGGCTTCATACATGTCATCCAACTAACTTCAAGCCTAAGACTCGGTGAATATCCATAGATACCTTGGGTACTGCCCCTTGCATACATTAACAGGTGTTCAATATGTTTTTCCAAATAACTTTAGGCTTACCAAGACTTGATGAAATGACGATATACATGCTATTTGTGGTAAAATGCATGCTGCGCGCGCTATTCTTACTGATCCCCTTAATATTATTTCCTGGATCCACCACTGAAGACATGTGGGGAACACCGGAATCTAGAAATCTTTTTTTTGCAGAGACGGCGTGGAGAGGAAGAACATGACCCATTTACCTTTTGCACGATTTCTTTATAAGATGCCCCCACCATCTACTCGTTTACTTGTCCTAAGACCTTGTGCGGGAATGGTAGGTTTCTTTGGTAATCCAATTGGATATAAAACCAATTTTTATTTGTAGGGCTTCTTTTTACAATTTGTAAGCCTTTTTGGGCGGTCATATCTTGTGGCTTTTTGGGCTTTGTAATCAATTTATAGGCTCTTTAACAGATTTGTATAATAGCAATTGTTACAAACTAATTTGTATTCTTTTATTTTATTTTTTTTTTTTCTCAAATTTCTTATATTATTATTTTTTAAGTGTAAAGAACCCTTATTATAAAATAAATAATATATTTATTCAAATCCGCCTAGCTCTCCTAGGCACCCGCCTAGACCCCGCTTAAACACCTAAGCACTAGGTCTCAACCCGTCACTCGACTAAGGTCTAGCATCTTTTAAAACCTTGACTGCAACCTAACCAAATTGGCCCAACAGATTCGATTTGTTTGTGGGTTTTTGTTTTCAAAATGTTTTGTGGTTAATTTTGAACCGTCCTAAACCAAACCGAAGACCTTTATTAGGAGAACCAAAAAACAAAAAACCAAACGCCTTTAAATTAATTTATATTGCACTTGAAAATCTTTAACCTAACCCACTCCTACATTATTTCTCAATTTTTCTCAGTTCTCTCAACGACACGAAAAATGACTGAAACCCCCTAAATAATATTAGTTGCTCAAATTCTTACCACGAAGTCCTTGAAAATTTTGGTAGAAGTCATATGTGAGCAGTGTTGTACCCCTCATTAGAGACCCTAAACTTAGACTTCAGTTCTAAAACACAAATCCGGTTCGGTATATGCTCACCGAATACCTTTTTAAACTTAATTATTGGAAAGATAGCTTACTAACATGGTTAGCCTAATTGGCAAACACATGGGCCGCATTTTGTACACCTCTTCGAGAGGGTATAGGAGGGCGGAACTGGATCCCCTCAGGACCCAAAGGAACTGACCTCAAGGATCAAATGATTTGGGCCATTGAAATTTGATCCCCTCCGGATCATTTGATCCTTAGGCTCAGATTTTTTGGATCCGGAGGAGATCCGGTTCCTAGAAGGGCTTCTCTTAGTAATATTTGTGGGACCATTATTTTTTGAAATAGTGACTTTAACTTTGTTTTGAACAATTCAGAAAAATTAATATTACAATTTAGAAAAAAATGAAGAATTTTTCTTTTCTCAGTTTTATAAACAATGACACACCCCGACCCGAAATGTCCACTTGGACTCCGAATCAAGATATGATGGCCAACACCCGGAGGGTGACAAAACCATAAAGTATAGTGATGTGGAAAATGTGTATAAATTTAAACCTAAAAGTGCCTAAATATAAGAGTGCGCTTGTGAGCGGGAATGAACTCATTTCACACGTGACGTCAGAGCATAACTAAAGTACAGTGGAGTAGGATGAGAATTATACCATTGAAGGTAATCTCCAATAATAAGATTTGCCAAGAATCCTCGCCTATACGAAAGTTCAGTTGCTACAACCTGGAGGGGCGAAAAATAAAGGTGAGTGGGCATAAAAATAAAGTTTTATAAAAACATTTTTGAAAACATTGTAACCCATCGTCGTAAAACAAGTATAGTTTCCAAAATATACATACTACATATAGTATAAAAATACTTACCGTAGCCTGCAATACCTCAAGGATTCAATCTGTCGCAAAATTCGTAAATAGGCATATAACTTCTGGTAATCACAATATCTTGCAGAAATAAATATATCACATCGAGTGCTCATCAACACATGCTGACACACAAGTTCATACAGAGCTATTCTGACATGAATAGGACTGGGTGTAACAATAATATACGCTATAGTACTACAATCACGTGAAGACTAGCGCCATGCGCATCACATACGAGTCCTAATTGCCTATAGCAATCTAGGACAGGACTGACACCTACAATGGATCTAAAGTGAGCGTACGGTGCGATGTGCACATACACGTGAAAGACTAGCATTGGCCTGGGCGAGTACTAACACCGGTGCAGCAACGATGAACAGATAATATAAATATAGTCATGCCACAGTGATTTGATAATTCTAATCAACATAACATTATTCACATCCATAAATATAATTAAGGCATCAATAATAATACACATACATGTGCATCCCGTAGGATGTAGCATAATGTCATAATTTCTATCAATGCGCTAACACTTACAAACGTCACGCTAATCTAGGCGTATTGTAGAAACTTTTTAGGAAATGTATAAATGGAAACTAACAAATATGTATATACTATATAAAAGAAAAAACCCACTCACAGATCATGTCGTCAGATTGAAGCCGTTCGAACTAAAAAAGTTGGAGTCACCGATAATAATCACACCTAAGCATAATATTAGGACCCATTAGTAAAACTCCACTAAAACAATTAAATTTGGGAAAACAGAGTGCGAATTTGGGATCAGGGTGTCGAAATACACTAAGGAGGGTTCCAGGCAAAATTTACAAAAAGTCAATGGAAAAGTCAACGAGATGGTTAACTATGTTAAAACTTCAAAATTTCACTAAATGGATGTAAAAAACAGACACATGACGTCGAAATTAGCCTAGGAGGGTTTCCGATAAATTCTCGAAAAAGTCAACACCAGAATATTCTGAGCCTATTTCAGAATTGGGTTGAGCTGCAATATTGGCCCAAAGGTTTAGGCCAGGTTTGGATCAGGTTTTGGGCCGGATCTGGGCTTAAGGCCCTTTTTTGTTTTTTTTTTCTCTTCTTCTCCCACGGGTCGTCGGATTTTGGGGAAAATTTTGGCCAAGAAACGTTTCCGGCTCCACTAGCTTCAAAACTCAACCAAAACTAGCAATCTAATATATCAATTTGTAGCTCGAGATGAGAAGAAGAGAAATATACCAACATGGGGTCCTGACATGGCCGAAATTGGCAGGAAAACTGCTCGAAGCTGCCAGATCTCTAGTCGAAAAACCGGGTTACTTCCCCCACATTGTTTATGCACCAAAACTCCTACCAAAACCTTAGAAAAGGCTAGAAACACAAACCAAAATGTGATCCACTTAGTTTTAGGTTGTATTTGAGACTCACCGTTGACTGAAAAATTCCAACCCGGAATACTGGGCTCAGGTTTCTTGGCATGGTTCCAAATCGGAGCTTCATTCTTTTCCTTATTTTAAAAACGTGGAGAGGGACGAGGTGGTGTCGTTGAGGGTGTTTGGGTGTTGACGGGGTTCACCAGAAAGTGGCAACCAGTGATGGTGGTGTAGTGCATATCTGCACTGAGGGCTCATTGAAGCACGTTGGTTGTATGGGCTGGCAATGATGATGGTGGTGTGGTGCAACGGAGTCGATGGAGCTCGCCAGAGCAGCGAGATGTTTGTGTGGTGGTGGTGTCACAGTGATTCTTGGAAAATGAGGGTGAGTGTGAGAGGAAGTGACAGAAAGAGAGCTGAGAGAGACAGAAGTGAGGTGAGGTGGCAGTCATCGAGTGGATGAGTGAAATGAGGAAGGTTTGAAAAATGAGAGAGAGAGAGAGAGAATGAGAGAGAGAAAGTGTGTGTGTGTGTGTCCCGAGAGATAGGAAGACATGAGACAGGTAAAGGAATAAGGCTTGGGCCCCACATGTCTCACAAAACAAGCCACAAAATATCTCCCAATTGAAATTACCAAATCGCCATTCACATTCATAAGTCTGTAAAATCTCTATCGTAACTCCAAATTCGATTCTGCTTACACCGACACATTCATACTGTCGAATAATACAAGGATACGCCAAAAGAATATTTCTTACGTCTCACTATACGCTGGTCCATGAAGGTCAACACCCTTGCCTCTAGGGGCCTTTTCATCAATTCGCACATTTAAAATTAATAAAGTCATAAAAGCAAGGACGATTTGTCACAAACAATGCCTATTTTAATGTTGAAATAGTGATTTTAACTTTAATTTGGACAATTTTTTTTTTGAGTTTGTGTCATGTTATTTGAGTTAAATAAAACAATCATCCATCATTAAGAACAAATTAAGTATAATATTACAATTTAAAAGAAAACTGTTGAAAAACTTTTAGTTTGTCAGTTTTATAAACAATGCTTATTTTAATTTTGAAACAATGGTTTTAACTTTAGTTCGGACGAAGTTTTTGAGTTTGTGTCATGTCATCTATGTTAAATAATACAACCATTCATCATTTAGAACAAACTAAGTAATAATATTGCACTACAAAAATTAAGAAAAACTTTTTTTAGTTTTATAATACCAACTCCAACCCTTAGAGTAAGTCCTTTAATTTCCCTTCTATTCTACCCCTAAATTCCATTCCAACCCTAGTTCTAATTTGAAGTTAGAAGCTAAAACCGGAAAAAAGTCAAATTCCAGCCAGGAAATAGCCCAAAGAAACATGTGGGGCCCACCAGTGAGAGTGGAAATGGGCGCTTGAATGCCAAACGCAGAGGACGGACGCGCGCACGCAAGCAACGCGCCAAGGTTAGCTAACGGCATGGCCCCACCCACGTGGGCATGTCAGCCACTTGCGTCCACAGTTAATGAGCCGTAACGGCTACTTTTTTTTATCGAATGGCTTGAATCAACTAGGCCGTTGATTGATCCAACGGCCTACATTCAATTTTTTTTTAGTTTTATAATTATATATTTATTAAATCTAACGGCTGAGATCGAATATAATGAAATCTAACGGTAAAAAAAAAAATCTAACAGCCCAAATTTAAATCCAACGGCTAAAATAATTAAAAATAATTATTTAACTCAAAATTCACTCAAAAACTTTATAAATACCTATGTATTTGTTCAAACATCCACACAAAACTCACTTTTCTCCTACAATTCTTCCAATTTTTCTTTCTACCATTTCTTCCCATTTCCAAATTTTTCAAGATGGCAAAAGATCATATTAGAGCTCATAATTGGACCTTTGCAGAAGATGTTGCTTTATGCTTGGCATGGGTTTCTATTAGCGAAGATGGTGCCGTTGGCAGGAATCAAAATAAAAAGGTTTTGTGGGGTAAAATCATTAATAAGTTCAATGAAACCTCCAAGGCCGGCCGAAGTGAATGTGGTGGTGTTTACGATCGATGGAAGGTTATCAACAAAGCGTGCACTTTATGGAATGGAAGTTTGGAGAGAGTCATGGTTGACATGGATAGTGGAGGGAGTGCCACATAAGTTGTGAGTTTCTTTGTTGATATCTTATTGGGTAAATCTTAGTTTACTACCCTTAAGTTTTGTGGTTTTCAACATTTGGTACATGAAGTGTTTTTTGTCCCAGAGTCATACCTAGAGTGTAAATTTTGGGACAATCTCATACATCCGCTAGTCTGGCTATTAAATCTTCAGTTAACTGATGATGTGGTGCCGACATGGATAATAACTGGACGCCAAGTGTCAAGAAGGGTCCTATGTGGATATTTAAAAAAATAAAAAATTAATAAATAAAATAAAATTGAAAACAACCCATCATATGCAATTGGAAATTGGGATTACAACAGCAACAAACACAAAGGATACGGATTTAAAATGTACAAGAAGAAAGTATCTCAGCTATGACGGAAGGGGTATCGAAATTGGGTTCGCCGGCAGCTAATCGAATGACGGGTACTCCAGCTTGCACAAGAACCGTGGCCTGGTCAGTAATGGCTACTGTCTTCGAAGGCTTGACGGAGTTGACTCTCGGGCTAAGAGAGACATCGACTTCCACTTGGGTCTGGTCATTACCAGTCACTGCCTCTGTCATCACAACGCCTCATCTTGATCTACTCTTTCTGTTGCTCCGACGCGTGAGAGGAAGCAAACAAGGCTAACAAGGGAAACATATGGATTTTGGGTTTGAACCCAAATCGAATCCTGAGATTCAGGTTTCGAAACTGGAACGGGCAATGCTAAAGGTGGAGGTCTAAGGGAAAAGGCGGTTATGTGGGTGGGTGGAGCAGGCAGTGGTGTTGGAGTTGGATTACTCCTCCAAATGGGTTTAGGTTTGGTGAATTAGATTCTTGCATCTTTTAAAAGACAAGGGAGTGACCCTGATGCGGGGGAGTGAACCCATCGCGATCTAACAACAAACCCTGATCTGGGTTTACCCGTACCAAATTTTCACCATCTCCACCGACCCTTTTTCTGTCGCCAAGTGAAAAGGTGAAGAGCCACGGGAGTCCAGCTTGGCAACGAGTTCGGGGTTCAGACTTAGTAACTATTTGGCAAAGCAGAATGGCCCAGAAGCTGTGAAGTGGAGATGGTGTGTGAAGAGGGTATGCAGAGGAGGAAAGAGATGAGGGTTAGAGAGAGAAAGTGGTGATGGTGTGCGGAGATGGTGTGCAAAGGATGAGAGAGAGATGATGGATAAAGAAGGGAGGGAGAAGAAGAAGGAGGCGGCGGCGGAAGTTGGGTGGGTGGATTGAGTGGATTGCTTGGTGCGTGGGGTGCGGTGAGGGGTGGAGACTGGCTTGGGGATTTGCACATATGGGTGGAGGCCGAGAAAGGAGGGACGGTAGAGGGTTGAGGAAGAATAGCTTTTTTCTTTTTTTTAAAATATCCACGTGGGACCCTTATTGACACGTGGCGCCCAGTCATTGTCCACGTGGGCACCATGTCATCAGTTAACGGAAGACTTAACAACCAAACTAATGGATGTATGAGACTGTCCCAAAATTAACATTTTAGGTATGACTCTAGGACGAAAAAAACTTCATGTACCAAATGTTGAAAACCACGAAACTTGAGGGTAGTAAACTGAGATTTACCCTATTTTATTTGTCTTGTACATGATATTATTTTGCAACTAATTATTTTTATGTATTTCTTGCATATGGTGACAAAGCAATGGCAATTTACAAGACAAGAACTACACAAAAAATTCAAGCTTTTAAGTTTCATCATGCTTGGAACGTCCTCAAGGATTGTCCAAGGTGGGGAACTGATGCAGACCAACAATGGGGAAAATTATTTGGTAGTGAAGCCGCACAGACAAATGATGTCAATAAAGGTGTCGATTCGTTGACCTCAACTTCTTCTTTTGCAAGGCCCCCGAGAAGAGATAAGCAAAAGGAAGCAAAGAGAAAAGGGAAGTTCGAAGATCCGATTAGTGCATAAATTTCTACTGGATTTACAAATTTGACCAAAAGCCATAGCTCTCGGGAGGAAAAAGTGGCCCGAATGCGTTTGGCCTTTACAAAGGAAGGGGATAGGGAGCAAGAAAGGTTCAAATGTAATTTCATGATAGAGGACCTCCACAAATACACTCCAAAGAGGAAGAAGTTCTTATTTGATAAGTAAAAGGAAATTTTGTGAAGGCATGCCACAAGGAGTATCTTTCAAGATGATGATTCATCTCAAGGCTATATCCCAAGTCCACAACCAAGTCAAGATGGTGGATATCATTATTAAGTTTATGTAGTTTATTAATTATCGATTGTATTAAGTTGATGTGGTTTATTAATTGTCTTTTGTATTAAGTTTATGTAGTTTATTAATTATTGTTTGTATTAAGTTTATGACTTATTAATTATCGTGTGTATTAAATTTATGGCTTATTAATTATTGTTTTTATTATTCTAGATGCCTTCAATAATTTTTTGTACATATTGTTACAAACTTTGATGTACAATAGATGCCTTCAATAATTCAAACGGCCTTCAATAATTCAAACGGCCTTCAATAATTTTTGACAACGTACTAGACAAAAGACTTGTCACAAGAAGACATTTCAATTTATTATAGAAAATACCAACATAGTGTACTTAAAATTATTACAACAAGAACACATTATCCATCATCAACGTTCTCATTCTCGGCGCCATATATGCTCAACCAAATCCTTGCAGAGTGTGTCATGACCTAGAAGAGATTGAATTATATTTAAACGTTTCATATACTCACTTAGTGTGACCATATCTTGTTGGGTCTCGTATGTGGTTGTAGCGAGATATTCAACATCTCCTACCATAGCTCTTGCATATGTTGGTTGGTCATCATCCACATCTTCGTCAGAATCTTCTTCAATTTCTACGTACTCATCTTCCATAATCATGTTGTGCAAAATTATGCATGTCATCATGATTGAATAGAGGTCTTCCACATTCCACAATTGTGCAGCCCCTCTAACAATGGCCCATCGAGCTTGTAGGATCTCGAACACTTTCTCCACATCCTTCCTGTAAGACTCTTGTTTCTACAAAAATAATTGGGTAAATTACATAGTAGCCCCTCAGGTTTGAGCTCTATTGCAATCTCATACAACATCTTTAAAACATTTCACTTTCATACCTCAAGTACTATTTTATTTCAATTTCATACAACCGTTAGATTTTCCATCCATGGATTTGTTAAATGCTGACGTGGCTGCCACATATATGACACGTGGCTGCCAAATGTCTGCCACGTGGCAAATAAAATAAATTTTTTATTTTAAAAAAAAAAAACATATCTACCACTTTTTTTTTTCTCTTTCTTCTTCTTCTTCTCTCTCTTTCCACTTCTTCTCTCTCTTTCTTCTTCTTCTCTCTCTTTCTTCTTCTTCTGGGTTCGGACCTTTTTTTTCTTCTTCTTCTTCTTCTTCTTCTTCTCTCTCCTCCTCCTCTTTCTTCTTCTCTTTTTCTTCTTCTGGGTTCGGTCCCTTTCTTCTTTTCTTTTTTTTCTCTTTCTTCTTCTTCTTCTTCTTCTTCTTCTCTTTCTCTTTCTTCTTCTTCTGGGTTCGGACCTTTTTTTTTTCTTCTTCTTCTTCTTCTTCTCCCTCCTCCTCATCTTTCTTCTTCTTCTTCTCTTTCTCTTTCTTCTTCTTCTGGGTTTGGACCTTTTTTTTTTTTTTTTTTTTTTTTTCCTTCTTCTTCTTCTTCTTCTTCTTCTCCCTCCTCCTCCTCTTTCTTCTTCTCTTCTTCTTCTTCCTCCTTCTTCTTCTGGGTTCGGTCATTTTCTTTTTTTTTTTTTTTTCTCTTTCTTCTTCTTCTTCTCTTTCTTTTTCTTCTTCTTCTGGGTTCGGACCTTTTTTTTTTTTTCTTCTTCTTCTTCTTCTTCTTCTTCTCCCTCCTCCTCCTCTTTCTTCTTCTCTTCTTCTTCTTCCTCCTTTTTCTGGGTTCGGTCCCTTTTTTTTTTTTTTTTTCTTCTTCTTCTTCTTCTTCTTCTTCCTCCTCCTCCTCCTCCTCTTTCTTCTATTTCCTCTTTCTTCTGGGTTCGGACCCCTTTCTTTTTTCTTTTTTTTTCTTCTTCTTCTTCTTCTTTCTCCTCCCTCCTCTTTCTTCTTCTTCTTCTCTTTCTCTTTCTTATTCTTCTGGGTTCGGACCTTTTTTTTTTTTTTTTTCTTCCAATTTCAGGTTTTTTTTTAAAAAAAAAATTTTATTTTATTTGCCACGTGGCAAACATTTGGCAGCCACGTCAGCATTTAACAGATCCATGGATGGAAAATCTAACGGTTGTATGAAATTGAAATAAAATAGTACTTGAGGTATGAAAGTGAAATGTTTTAAAGATGTTGTATGAGATTGCAATAAAGCTCAAACCTGAGGGGCTACTATGTAATTTACCCAAAATAATTTCTTCTTCGCACTATCGGGATGAGAATAACTTTTCACAAAGGTAGACCAACTAGGATAAATACCATCAGTTAAGTAGTAACCTAGCTCATGCCTATTACCATTTACCTTGTACCTCCATTTTGGTGCCCATCCATTGACAACATCATCGAACAGAGGAAAAGACCAAAGAACATTGATATCGTTGTTTGATCCAAGAACGTCGATATCATTGCTAATCTACTTAAAACTGACTCAAAAACACAAAACTAGGCTTGAAAACACTTAACTAGACTCAAAGAACTCGAAACAAACTAAAGAGACTCAAAATAGCACAAAACAATCAAATAGACTCAAACTAGACACTAAAGGGTGATTTGGACGAAAATTGATTTTAACTTGACTCAAAACACAAGTTTGGACAGATTCTAACTAATTTGACACAACAAAGTAAAGGGGATTGGGTTTTTGACGAATTTAAAGTAAAGACAAGTAAATTAAAGACTTAAGCATGTTTAGCATGAATTTGGGGGAAAATATGGGTGATTGACTAACTAAAGGGTTCTTCTCCACACATGACACACTTGCATACAAATCGATTTCCAGTTGCTTTTCCAATAAACCATGAACCTCAACGCCCCAGATTAACCGTGAACAACACTAATTAACCCTCAGATTTTCCTTAAGTCATTGAATTGGATGGACAATGCATCGACAACCAAATTATTCTTCAATAGTCCCCTACATGAACAGCATAATAGAGATACAATAAAAGATCATTAAGCTTTGTGAAAATCATAAGCATTGTCAAGGCATTCGTAATTATGAACAACATGATACTTCTGCGAGGAATCTACTTAACACGATTGTGACTAGCAACCTCCACTACTTATGAATATAAGTTCATAACAATTAAGTGGAACTCTCTTATATTCTAGCATCAAATTCATGCATGCAAACTAAGTATGCATCCTTAATCAATAAACAAGAATAAGTTCTAAATCAAACAGTTAAGTAAATTGCATTCACGATTTATGAAATCACAATTGGAAGTAATCAATTCATATTGCAAATATGATCATGGCTTTGAATTTCCCCCTAGCTAAAACGATTTTAGCTCCTCATGTTCGCAAAACAAAGATAATTAAACTTTAACATTTAAAACAAAAGATGGATTACACCTAAGAATGTTCCAGCAATCCAACTTGATTGGCAAGCACGTCCAAGGGTCCTCCTTCTTCTTCTTTGCTATGGCACAAGGTGTGGGTGTAGGTTTGAGTGATGAATTGTATGAAAGGATGTGTGGTGAATGGGTTTAGGATGGGATGTGTTGATCGATGGGTAATTAGAATTATGCGGCACACACATAAATATATAGCAGGGCTCGGAAAAACCCTAAAACAAAGGGAAAGGGCTAATTAAAATTAGAATCCAAGAGAGAAAGGGAAAGGGATATGCGGCAGGATCATAGAAGAAAGGGGAAGGACTTTGCAATGCACGGCATGGGAAAGGGAAAGGGAAAGGGGTGTGGCAACCCTCTTTGACTGGGATTAGGTATTCTAGAATCATTTATTTAATGTCCTAAAATAATTAGAGATCCTTCTTGCAGCTGGAAATTAAGTGGTGTAGGATTAGGAAAGGATTAGGACAAAATAAGGTAACTTGGCTAACATTCCTTCTTTCTTGCTGAGCTTTCTTATCTTCCTTGATTTGAATTTATTTCCTTCATCTCTTCAGCACATTCCTAGCCTCATTTGGTCTTCAATTTCGTCTAACCACCTTGCTCCATGCATGTGCTATTCATTCCAAGCCCAAAACTACTCCAAAAAGCTCCAAATTGCACTTTCTTGCTTCTTTTGCCCTTTAGACCTACAAACACACGAAAATAGCTATACTAAAATAACTAGGAACTAACAACATAAAAGCAAGAAAACAAGCTAACTAAGTCGCATAAATATGCTCCTATGAAATTCCCCCACACTTAGCTTTTGCTAGTCCTCGAGCAAAACAAAACAAACAAAACATAACCTAGACCTTCCAACATTAGCCTCAGGGATTCCCAATGAAACATGACATGCTAAAGATCACCACTCACATAGATTTTAGCCATCCTTACCCTCAAGCACACACTTAATCATAGTCACCACTTACTAGCTCGCATTTAATCAATTAAAACAACATTTTGAATGTAGTAACATGCCTTAGAGAATTCCCTCAATTCCTCACCGGATATGCTCTCTATTTTCACACAGCTTTTCTAACTATACTCCCTACACTAAGTATATGTGAGAAGATTGATGTAAACATGTAGACTAGTACTCACATATGTTTTAAACAAAGAAGGCACTTTTTGGAATTATTAATGCATGTATATATATATGATCTCATGAACGGAATGCTACTACTTAGAAGCAAGAACCAAGGATTCCATATGCTCATACCAATTTCAAACTCCACAGATTGAAACACATAACACCCAAGATAGAAGTCTAAGGGTTGTAACGGGGCTAAGGTATTGGCTAACAAAGAAAGGTAAGGATAGACAAACGTTCTTAAAGAAATAGTAAGCAAAGTAATGAAATTGACACTTAGAATTCAACTTTTGAATGCACAAATCCATTTTAAACACAAAGGGAAGATTCACAAAACACTTAGGGCCAGATTCACACTTTTGGACCCTTTCTTCAACAACCAATACTTGTGAGTTCATTCTCACTTAGAACTCTTTTTCTTTCTTTTCTTAACTTTTTCTTCTCTTTTTTTTTTTTTCTACCCTTGCCCTTCCTTTCCCTTGGCACACCAACCATACATATTTCCCATGAAAACCCCTTCCCCACACTTGTTTTTCTGCAATAATGTCGCTCAAAAGGAATTCCCTCTAAGTCATGCTCCACTATACTTTAAGAACAAGGGTATGGATAGTCCTATTCTAGGCTAGGTACGGATAATGTGGCTAACAAAGAAAATAGGCTCAATAAGGCTCAAAGGGGTTAAACCTACAAAACATATGCAAGGGATTAAGGCTTTTTGGCTCTGGTGGTAACTACTAAACAACTTTATCTTGTTATATGTTATGCACTCAATTTTAAGTTTTGAATGAAACGGGCATGAGTTATAGTATTTGGAACTATAATGATGAAAAAGCATTCTAAGTAGCAACCAAGCAAAGAAATAATGAGATCATGCAACGATTTTAGAAAACAACAAATCACAGGTTAATAACTCTCTAAACAAAGTTTAGACTCAAGTCTCTCAGGGTTGTAGCGTTAGTTTGAGTTCCTTCCTTCAAGCATGTTACAAAAACTGATTTTTTTTTCTTTGTGATTACATGTGAATTCGTAAATGTCAACTATAACAAAGTATTAACCAAAGAGCATATCAAACTTCCACCCATGTTTGTAACTTTCTTTAACAGCCATGTAATTAAAAATCAAATCCTCATCACTGTGTTGGAAGGTAACCTAAGACACAAACAAACACACAAAAACGACTCTAAAATGACTCTTTTTGGGTTTTTCAAAACGTTTTCTAATTTTTTTTCAAATTTTCGTATTTTCTTTCAAAACACACTAAAACAGTTCAAAACACACTAAAAACATTTAAAAACAGTGAGAAACAACTCTAGAGGGGATAGGTGATAAAAACCCACGAAATTAAAAAAAAAATAAAAAAAACTTTGTTTACCCCCCCCAACACTTAAACCAAACATTGTCCTCAATGTTTCACACATGAACTCACACATAAGCAAACAAACAAACAATGAACTAATCATGACAAACCTGGCAAAATAAATGCAGTAAAGAGAAAGGTTTAAGAACTCAAATCTGTTTGTGGAGCGATTCCTAGGTCTGCCTTATTTGAATCCATGGGTTGCCTCCTAAAAAGCGCTTGATTTAATGTCTTCCAGCCGGACGATACCTCCCCTTAAGCTTCATTGGAGCCCACGGCATGGAGGGGTATTTCCTCCACCATATGCTCCTCGAAATTCCCCTGATTTGGCTCTATGAATAGAAGGGGACAGTAATCCTTCCTGATTATGGCGTTGAGCTTCCTAAAATCAATGTAATTATTCCCACCAGCTTGGATTCGATTGGGGACCTGCACCATACAAGGTAACAACCTATTATTTGAAATGGGAATTGGAATTTGACTAGATGGCTCACCAATGTATTGCGACGAAGGCTCAAAAGTAGCAGCACTGTCAACAAATGCATTAGGGGTGCTTTCGGCCAAATTGGAAGTTTTGAGGGTAGTGGCATGTTCTTTTAATAGGTTAAATCCTTACCCTAATAGGATAATATCTACTAGGCACAATGGAGTGACACAACACACACCTCACAATTAAATCTCTCTCTTCCCTCCCTCTTGTCGCCGGCCTCTCCCCCTCTCCAGTCCTAAATATTGTTCAGTCAAATAGGCCTACAACAGTTTTTAATGTGTTGTGAGAATAAACAGTTATAAAAGTGCTTTTAACAAAAAAAAAAAATTGTCTGATTGTTTGGTAAACTTTTATATAAACTGTTTTAAATATGTTAAAGGCAGCTAATGAAAAGGCTTCCTCAAACTGTCTTTAAACAAAAATCACCTAATAACTTTATTTAATAATTTTTTTAATATAATAAAAAAATAAAAAGAAAAACTTAAAAAGCTTACTCGTATTCTCAATCCCCATCCCCCTTTTCTTTCTCTCCTACCCTCCTTCACCAGAATTCCATCTCTCTTCTCTTTCGCCCATCTCTATCATCTCTCTCTAATGGGCAATGATTACTATATTTTGAAAAAAAAAAAAACTTTTGGTAAACTATGCTTCTACTTTTCTATGTTTTCTATTGTATTTAACAGTAGTTTTTTTTTAAAATTGTTTTACCAAACACATTTAATGCTCTAGATTTTTTAATAATCTACTGTTGAGGCCTAAAAATATCACATGTAAGCCCAACCAAGTCTCAAGGCTCAATTGTTATACAAGATTCAGCAGAGGCCAAATACATGCAAATGTGTGAAATCGAGAATGGATTATATTCGAAATCATATCATGCTTCGTTAATCAAGCCACACATTTGTGTAAATCAAGTCACACTCGTGCAAACTCATGCATATTCGTCATGCCAAATTTTATCACGCTAATCACTATTCATGCTAACATAAGCCCAAGTCATATGTTCAGGGCTTGCCAAGTGGATTGTGGTGTGGATGCTTACAAAAGCTCATTAGGCCTACGTGAAATCAAGATTGTGGAAGAGTTTGGGTTGCTTGGGAGCCCAAAAGTCCAAGTCCATAACCTTTGTATTCCACGTAGGCAAGTTTGAGAAAGAACCAGTCTAGTTTCCTCATTTCCCTAGCAAGCTAACCAACTTAGTTAGGAATTAACCAAACCCTAAGCCTTAAAGTCACATGAAAGCCCAGCAGAGCATGCATTTAATGAAGAGAAAGGTTGACTTTCCTTTCCTAGCTCACGCGGAAGATCAACGCCTGAAACCTAAGTGATATGTTACTAGAAGTAACGTTTATGGAAGACTGACCCAGGAAAGCAACGCCTCTGGAAAAAGGTCTAACACAAGCTTCACGTGACCAACGATGCCTAGCTGCCTTGCACCAAAAAGGAGGTGGCAGAAGAACTAAAGGAATTGTTAGTCACATTTTTTGTAATATCTACTAATGAGAATATTCCAAGATATCCTTAGATACACTAGGATTTACACAATCACATTCTTATTCTAAATATGACTGCAATACTCCCCCTTGAGTGTGGAAATACTCAAACAAAACATCGCATCAGATCGTCAGCAGTTGAGGTAGAACAGTTGATGAAATCAGTGGCACAACGGGCAAATACGAATCTCTAATATAAAGAAAGTAGGCATAGGTAGTAAAACTCACAAAACCTCGCTATGGTAAAACCTAAGGTAGGTGAAAACCCATAGACTAAGGTAAAAAGTGAGAAGTATGCATAATGTCTAAAACAAACGTCAAACATGGCAAAAGTAGTTAACTCAATGGAGTATGATCATCCCATAATGAGTGCCTCATCAAAACCTCATTAGGTAGCAAAAACCTAGTGGGAAAAATGTTCCTAATCGTAGGAAAAAAGTACATAAAGATCAAGTGAGTATGCTTCAGGATACTCCCCATGAGTTAGACATAACTTCCAAATAAGAGAACTACAAGCAATTCAACTCAGATAATTTACGCATACCAATTTCTCGGACGAGCTTCTGAAAAGTAGACTTGGGCAATGACTTGGTAAAGAGATCGGCTAGGTTCTCCTGGGAACGAATTTGCTTGACTTCAATGTTCTGATGTTTTTGTTAATGGTGAGAATAAAAGAACTTCGACGCTATGTGTTTGGTGTTATCTCCCTTGATGTCTCCCTTCTTTAACTGCTTGATACATGCTGCATTATCTTTAAAGATCATCGTAGGAAGGTCAATGACGGTAGTAAGACCTCTAGTGCTTCGAATATGTTTCATGACTACTTTCAACCAAAAGCACTCACGAGATGCTTCATGCAGGGCGAGGATCTCATCATGGTTCAAAAAAGTCGCAACTAGCGTTTGCTTGATAGACTTCCAAGATATAGCGGTGTCTCCAACTGTAAAAACATAGCCCGTTTGAGAACGTGCCCTATGTAGGTCAAACAAATAACCAGCATCTGCATAACCAACAAGGCGGGAATCAACCCGAGTACCAAGGGGGCGGCGGCTCTTCTCAAGGATTCTTGGGTGTAGAACAAACCCAAATTTGTCGTACCCTTGAGGTAGCAAAAAATGTCTTTAACACCATTCCAATGTCTGCGTGTAGGCGCATTACTGTGTCTAGCCAAAAGATTAACAGCAAAGGAGATGTCAGGTTTAGTGCATTAAGCCAAGTACAATAAAGCACCAATTGCACTTAGGTATGGTACTGTGTCTAGCCATAAGAATACTCGAAGGCTTCATTTTATCTTCATTAAAACATCACAACACATTTTGGGTGTAGTTTGACTGATGTACTAGGATTTTATATGAACAATGTTCAATCTCCAAGCCGAGACAATATCGAGTTTTTGCAAAATCTTTCATCTCAAATTCTGATTTCAAGTGAACGGCAATTGCCTCAAGTTTTTCAAGAGTTCCGATGAGGTTCATGTTGTCGACATAAATGGCAACGATCGTAAATCTGGAATGTGACTTCGTTATAAACACGCATGGGAATAGTTCGTTGTTCACATAACCCTGACTTGTTAAATATTCACTCAGATGGTTATAAAACATTCGCCCGAATTGTTTCAATTCGTGGAGTGATATCCTCAACCTAATTGAGAGAGTGTTCCGTGGTCTAGAACTATTTGAACTAGTCAATGGAATTTCTTCTAGAACTTTCATGCATATGTTCGTATCTAAAACCCCATAAAGATACACGGTTACCATGTCCATAAGCTGCATATTCAATTTTTAGGAAACTACCAAACTGATAAGGTAGCGGAACATTATAACGTCCATTATGGGGGAATATGTCTCCTCGTAATCAATCCCAGCATGTTAAGAGAAGCCTTGCGCTACGAGGCGAGCTTTGTATCGCACTATTTCATCATTCTCATTACATTTTCTTACAAAAACCCATTTGTAGCACACGAGCTTCACATGTGGTGGGGTAAGAGCTACAGGCCCAAACACCTTACATTTCACATATGAATCAAGTTTGACCTGGATTGCTTGTTTCTAGTTTGACCAATTCATTCTACGTTACCATTCATCGACATAACGTGGTTTAATATCATCACTAAGCATGATGTCAGTAGCTACTATGTACGCAAATGCATCATCAACGATCATCTCATTCTGATTCCCAACCTTATCCAATACTGCATAGTGGACCAAAATCTCACGATTCTCGAAAGATCGGGTTGTCTCATCTAAGACATCACTGCAATCTAGAATAACCTCGTGCGTTGGAACAGATGAGAAAGTGATGGTCAGATTCAGACTATGGTCACTAGTTTGTACTGTTTTCCTCTTCTGAGGTTGTGAATCCTTTGAACTAGGGGGTCTACCACCCTTCAGGGTAGGAGCAGATGATTAACTAGCCGCCAATGTACTAGTCATATGGAAGGTGCGGCTACCTCACCCTCGGGGACGGTTCGGCATTCCCAAGCGGTATTTCAGCATACTCTAGGTACGTCAGTCTTTAGAGGTGCTTTTGCAGCGGGTATATGTGATCTTGTCATATTTGCTAGATTAGTAAAAGCATCCGACATGCTTTGAGCAATGCTCTGAAGATCTAGAATATGTTGCACTTCAGTTTTAGACCGAGCAATGCGGGAATCTAAATGAGACATAGTGGGAGCATACCACGACAATTCATAGCGTTCTACAAGAACATTAGTGTTCTTATCTCCCCCCTAACGATGGAAAGATTGTTTAATCAAATTGACAATCCGCAAAATGTACGGTAAATAGATCTTCTATCAAGGGCTCTAAGTAACGAATAATTGATGACGAATCATAATCGACATAGATTCCCATTTTTCTCTAAGGACCCATTTTGGTACGTAGTGGCGGCACTATTGGCACATATACTGCGCACCCAAACACACGTAAATGCAAGACATTAGGCTCGTATCCAGTAACCAACTATTATGGGTGTGGATGTTCAACTTCTATCTCAATTGGCATGCAATAGTTGTCAAAAGTTTATGACGTAAACTCTCCAACATTATCTAGTCAAATCGACTTGATCGGATAATCAAGGTGGTGAGCCCTAAGCTTAATCATTTGTGCTAAGAGTTTCACAAAAGTAGTGTTGCGTGTGGACAATAAACAAACATGTGACCAACGTGTCGATGCATCAACCAACACCATAAAGTATCTAAATGGTCCTCATGTTGGTTAGATAGGTCCACAAATATCCCTTTGAATCCTCTTAAGAAACTTATGAGGGTTGTGAATAATCTTTGTAATTGAGGGTTGCGTATTCAACTTCCCCAATAAACAAGCTTTGCATGGCAGGAATCCAACATGGGGAGGTAAATGATGCTCATGTGATGAATTGAGGATACAACGTATCATGTCACGTCCAGGATGTCCCATACGATCATGCCACAGTAGCAAAGTGCCCTTGTACTTGGGCTCAGGGCTGGCCACATGGTGGGTCTCTATGTCGTGAATGGTTGTGATGTACAATCCACTCGAGAAATGTTCTAGCTTTTCGTGAATATGTTTCTGGCCATACTCGTAAGAAGTGATTCAAAGAAATTTAGAACCATTCTCTTCAGTGGTTTAAACATGATATTGATTATTTCGAATGTCTGTAAAACTCAACAATGGTCTTCTGGAACGTGGAGAATAGAGGGCCTCTTTAATGGTTAAGACAGTACCATTAGACAACATTATACGAGCATTTCCGTATCCTTCAATCATGTTGGATGAGCCTGAGAGGATTGTCAAAGGTGCATTCTTAGGTACGAAGTTAGTAAAATAGTGTCGTTCACGCAATATGATGCGTGTAGTAGCACTATCAGCCTAATAACTAACTCCCCACTAGTCATACCTAAAAATAAACTAATTGAATTGGTCACATGCATAAATATAATTCCATTCATTCAATTAATCAATCAAGAAATAATATCCATAGAATAATTATCCATAATTCAAAACAAACCAAAACCAAACAAATTATTTCAAAGACTTAGAAAAATTGTCCAAAAATTAAACCATAAACCTAAAAATAGAGGGGGGGTCTGGCCACTCCTAGTGGGTTCGGCCACTAGGGGTAAAAACACCCTAAAAACATGTCTAGAAGAATAAAACTTATTTGTCCATAGGAGTTTATGCCCTTTAAAAATCTGATATCTCCATGGATGTAGTAGCATCTTCGAGATGTTCCACATGGGCAAAGTTAGACTCACGACAGGAATGATTCTTGGCAATAGCCTCAGGGGTAGCTCTGTATACAGGTGACCAATGATCCTTTGATCCATAGCGGTAGAACATGTCCATTTCAGTGGAAGCTGATTGAACAATAGTTTTTCCCTAATTCTTGAAGTTTGGGACCTTAGATGCAAGGGATTGGCTCTTCTGGGTCAAATTTCCTCCCTTGGGTGGGCCTTGGCTCTATTGACCTTAGGCTCGTGGGTGGGCTTGCCGCCCATTATCATGGCCATGATAATATTTTCATCATTTGTGGCTGCTAGAATTGGTCGCATGTGCTTCAAGTGAAGCGTTTGAGCCAGTGGGTCGAGCTTGATGATTTATGATCAAAAGTTGGTTCTGCTTTTCAGCGAGAAGTAAAATAGAGATCAAATCCGAAAATTTGGTGAACTTTTGTGCCCTATATTATTGATGCAAGACAATATTGGCAGCATGGAAGGTCGAATAAGTCTTATCTAGGATATCTGCATATGTTAAGTCCACTTTACATAACTTAAGCAATGATCTGATTCTACAAACTTCAGAGTTGTATTCATTCATAGACTTAAAGTCTTGGAAGCGTAGATGTTGTCAGTCGTGTCTCGCTTCAAGTAAGTAAATGTCTTTCTAGTGATCGAAACGATCGGCCAGAGTAAGCCAGAAGGTGCATGGGTCCTCCTCAGTGAGGTAATCGATCTGCAGTGCATCATGGATGTGTATTTGAATGAAGATCATTGCAGTAACTTTCTGAGCGTCATCGACGAGTTTGGTATCTGTAGGTTCCTCAATAGTGGCTCTAATACCCTTTGCAAGCCATTGAGTTGTGGAACGGCTGCAGGCCTCTAGGCCTTATGGTTTGGGTGAGCCCAATAGCAAAAGTTACTAGTTTTGGCCAAAAAAAAAAAGGCACGGGGCAAGCCCAGCCTAAATCTGGCTTGCAGGTTGGTGCGGGGAAGGCACAGCCGAGGCTGGTTCTAGGGTTTTTGGGTCGGGGCAAGTCAAGCCTAGCAACATAAGTTGCAGGAAGTATGCCGAGACTTGGGCAAAGCCCATCAAGCCATACGGGCTTGCTGCAAGTGAACTTGGGGCATGGGGTGGACCTAGCAAGCTACGGGCTTGCTGTAGGTTTGGGCCAGGGACTTAGAACAAAGCCCAGCAACTCAAAAGTTGTTGGTTTTAAGCTTGAAGGGGTTGCAAGCCCATGGTAACCCTTACCATGCCAAAGCCTAGTGTCCGTGTAGGCACAACAAAGCCTAAAGGGCTGTTGCCATAGTTCAGATGTCACAACTAAATCGTTCTAACGGCGTGCTCCACGCGGCTGGGCTGCATGCTAGCTGCGATGATCGGCGGTGATGCCAGTGGTAGCTCGGCAGCGAGCCGCAACCATGCCGCATATTTCTTATTTTTTTTTTCAACATCACTAGGGTTTGAAAAACCCTAAATTGCTTCTAATTTATTTATATGCTTTGACTCACAAATTCCACGTAGCAAAATAATAATTGCATAATGCATGAAGTGTGTGTGTGTGTGTGTGTGTATTGAAAGTAAAATATAAATATAGGGGTTCATGCATCATGGAAAATGTTTTCGTGTTTCGTGGACATTTCAAATATCTTATTTTATTTTAAACGTACCTGATTAGCAGAAACAAATGAAAGCCTTTGAATTTTGTAGAAGAAAACCTCCTCCTACGATCCTTCAGTTCCTTAGCTTCTGCTAAAAGCATGCTGATAACGTGTTGTACACCTATTTGACTGAACTGTATTTAGGACTAGATAGGGGGAGAGGCCGAGCGTAAGAGAAAGAACATAGATTTAATTGTGAGGTGTATGTTGTATCACATCATTGTGTCTTTATTTATAATAGTAGGATATATTAAATCATATGAGGATTACAACTCTACTAATGATAATATTCCAAGATATCCTAGATTACAAAACCACATTTCTATTCTAAATATAACTGAAACAAAAGCATTTTTTTGTTTTTTTTTAAAAAGGCTCAACAATACCAAACTAGCTACCAATTGCTACCGGATTATCTGGAAGCTCCTCCTCGTCATCCACTGATACCGCCATTTCTTCCTCCCCTCCAAAACCAAAACACTAGTTTCAAATCAGCTTCCCCAACCTCCAGCCTCCAAAACGCAGTCGTTCAGTGCATAATGTGTATGCAACGAAATCAATGGCGAGAGTAATACCAGTGGCTATGGCGGCCTCTCTACTCCCCCACATCACTTCGCTCTCTCTCCCTCTCAAGCCCTATCTCTCGCTGACAAGTCTCCTCTTCCTCAGACCCTTCTCTCGCTCGTGCGCCGACTGCTCCCCCCGCTCCGTTCACTGCTTCGCCGTTCCCCAAACTCCACGCCCTCCAAACAGCTTGAATGGAGATGTTGGCCCTTACTTGTCCTGTTCCATGCCTCATCAGAGCCTTAAAGTCGCCGTCTTGCTTAGCGGCGGTGTCGATAGCAGTGTCGCCCTCCGCCTCCTCCATGCCGCCGGTCACTCCTGCACCGCCTTCTACCTCAAAATTTGGTTCCAAGTATGTTTGAATGAGATCCCATATCGACAATTTTAGAAGAATTGGGAAATTCTTTCTATTGGGCAATGTAGAAACAGAGAAAAACGTGAACTTGTTGGGTTATTGATTGGATTCCTTTATTTCGGATGTTCTGATTCCGGTGTATCTGATTCTGTGTTAAAATTTTGATTATCTTGAGAATATAAATTAAAAAAAGCTGCTTCTGATGTGTGATTTTGTGTAGGAAGACTTTGAGAACTTTTGGTCAGAATGCCCATGGGAAGAAGATTTGAAGTATGCAAATGCTGTCTGCAATCAGGTCACTTTATTTCACTTGCAATCTATTTTTCTAAACTACCAACAGAAGTGGGGTGAAAATAAAGATAATTTTATTTTTCCGAATGAGACTTCACTATGAGTGTTCACATTTTCTGGGATGCCGAGTTGCAAACACAGACATGCACACATCACACACACAAGCAGCACAACAAATGCACCCACCCTTTTGAAGTTCATTCTGGTTCTTGGGTTTATGTATCCTCATTTTCCATCCATCTGCCTTATATATGTGAATCGAATCCCATATGTGTGTTTGTCGAAAACCTTTTGCTATTGTTTGTGATAGAAGAGCTTTATCTTGGTTTCTGGTATAGGTTATGCAAACGGGGGGGAGTTACAACTGAAACTAAACAACACTTGTTTACAGGTTGATGTCCCACTAGAAGTCGTGCATTTGACGGATGAATATTGGAAGAATGTGGTATGCGTTACTTTTCCAGTGTCTCAATTGTAGGTTATGTTCGAATTGTAGTCACATCTGTATGTAGTCTTTAGTAGTTTATGTTCCGTGTATCTCACGACTGTTTCATAATCTATTATTTATGTGAGCTTAAAGCTTTAAATAGTAGCAAATGTCAGTTGGTCACCAGTGTTCCCACCCCCTTGCACTCAAGTTCGAATCACCCTTCCCCATAGATTATTGCCTTTGTCAAAACAAAAATAAAAAGAAGCTTTAAATGAATAATTATATTACCGGCCAGTCTTCATCATCAGCTTCCTTCTTATTGGGTAACTGGAAGAGACTTTTGAAGTCCCATCATGTTTCAGGTATCCTACATTATTGAAGAGTATCAATGTGGTAGAACTCCTAACCCAGATGTTCTTTGCAATACAAGAATAAAGTTTGGTATGCAATGAGTTGAATTTAAGATTTAGTTCTGACTCTTATGATGCGGAATCGAACTTTTAGTTTTTTGTTTCTTCAAGTTTATATAAATTTTCAGGTGCATTCATGGATGCCATCAGCAGTATGAAGTTTGACCATGTGGCATCTGGGCATTACGCAAATGTTGTCCACCCACCTGCAAGTCAAACGGACAAGGATTCGGTTCTAGAACTATCACAAGATATGGTACCTATATTTGATAAACATTTGAAAACTTATATTTTTGTCAATTTGTCATTTTTGGATTATCAATCTTGGCTTGCTAAACTTGTTATGTTTGATATTATCTCATTTCATATTCAAACAGGGTTTTCTGCTTTGTCAACATGTGTGTTAGTTTTGCTGTCACCATACATCCTTATATATATTCTTTCTGATATGATAAGCCTTGAAACATCACAGTATTGTATCTCATTGCATGCTATATTTTTATGTTGATTTTTCTTTCTAAATTGTATCAAACTTCTGAATTTCTAGGTGAAGGATCAGACATACTTCCTTTCACATCTTTCTCAGGCCCAGCTTAAGAGATTAATATTCCCACTTGGTTGTCTGTCAAAGGTCAGTGGGTACTAGTTTGAATGCTATGCAATACTTAACTTGATACTTCTCTTAGCTAATTGTAAAATGTGCTAATCTGTTGAATTCTGAGTATTTCTTGAATCACAAATTCAGCTGGGAAGTAATGCATGTATTGTCTATAAATATTGGAAAGTCTCACCGTTAGTGTATTAGTTTCTCCAATAATAGTATAATACACATAGAAATGAAGTGATATTGTTACCTTGTTGTGAATTTGTGAAAATGTGTACTTTTCTTTCTTGTAATTTGTGGTCTCTTCTTCGTTCTGTTCTTTCT
Organism: Malus sylvestris; assembly: GCF_916048215.2. Taxonomy (NCBI): domain Eukaryota; kingdom Viridiplantae; phylum Streptophyta; class Magnoliopsida; order Rosales; family Rosaceae; genus Malus; species Malus sylvestris. The sequence goes on from NC_062262.1 coordinate 23,406,110, forward strand.
TTATGTTAGGTAACATAATTAGTAAAGTCATGTATAATACACGTGCTTATGCATTTTTCAGAAATATTTACCTTCCGTAGTTTTGGTTGTGTTTGGCTGTGGCTTCTTTGTGCACGTTTTATTGATTCGTTAAATTGCATGTTTTTTTTTAAATCCAACTATGATACACGTAATTTTCACGTTTAATACACATTATTTAGACACACTTTTCGATACTACACAAAATTTATGTATTTAATTCGTATTTTTAACATAGTATTTATAAATGAAAACAAGTAAATTAAAAAATTAAATAAAATGGCTGAAATTTTCAAAGCATCTTTCTAGCAAAGTTGCCGAATAATACACGTACATATTTCCACGTACTATACCCGTTCCGTAGTTTACTAACTATGTTATGTAATCCTTTTAATTCATTTTTTGTTATTTTCAGTCCATTCTGTATACTTTTTACTCTTTTATACTGATTCCTTTCTCTAAATATTTTTGTAGGATGAAGTTCGCAAACTTGCAACAAAGTTTGATCTGCCTAACAAAGACAGAAAGGATTCACAAGGAATATGCTTTCTAGGGAAGGTATGTCTTGCGAAGATAATTTCATCCCTTGAATGGCACAACTACCTATAGGGGTGCCAAAATTTGTATGGTAGAACTTGGAGAGGTACTAATTGATTCTTTGTGGGTTTACTTGAGTGGCCATTTTAAAATTCCTAACGTCAGTCCCTCGTTTTTTTTTTTTTTTTTTTTGTGTTTTTGTTTTTTTAATATAGATCAAGTTCAATGAATTTATCGCGAGACACATAGGGGAGAAGGAAGGTGTCATATTGGAAGCTGAGTCGGGAGATTTCCTAGGAAATCATCGGGGGTTTTGGTTCTACACAATTGGTCAACGACAAGGTCTACGCCTCCCTGGAGGACCCTGGTATGCTGATCACTTCTAATGTTTTTTGGTGGTACTTGTGCTGTTGTCGTTTTAATCCTAAATCTGGTCATTTGGGAAGCAATAATTGCAATATTACAGTGGTTATCTGACAACTTTTTTGTTATACTCAATACATTTTAAATTGCGATATGGTTTGGACATCCGTATTCTACTGTATAATATTTAGAATGATAATGACTTTTATTTCATTATTTCTGCTTGACGTAGCTACCAAAATCCTGGTGGATATTCCCACAAAATGTGATTGTGCCCTTGTAGAATAGATACTTTTGAAAGGATGGTTCTGATGAGGTATTTGTATAATTAGGTTGGTTGTGCCTACCTACATATTTACAGTCATGAACTGGTCAGCTCTGCTTGACCTGTCAAAATGGGGCCTGAAGCTGGTCCATGCTCGGTGTTGTCTGCTATCAACTGGTCAATGGGCAACATTCGTTCAACTTACTACCTAAATCTAGGGATCATGCTGTACAAGCTTAAGGGCCAATGGGCCTCTAGTGGCGTAGCACATCGGGCTTGAGTTATGGCTGGTTTGGTATTGTTGTGCTTTGAAAAAAAATGTTTCTACTGTGCTGTGAGAATAAACTTATTTTTGCTGCTTCACGTTTTCAGCTTTTTTCACCTAGAACTGTGAAAATAAGCTGTTTTTAAGTGTTTACCAAACACCTTTTTGAGCTCAACTTTTTTTTATACCCACTTTTTATAAAAGCACCTCAATACCAAACCAGTACTTAGTGATAAGATCACTCCTATCAAATGAGATAATTTGGATAGTTTAGATCACTTCAAGGGGATCTGACCTCCTAATACTTTATACTGAGATAATTATTTATTTTCGCCATGCTGCTATACATCATTTAAAACACCATTTTATAGGCAGACTCATACTCAAATTAGCATAACTAAACAAGCTCATAAATAATACCGACAGACACTAATTGAAAACACAAATGACTCTGCTAGAAATACCAACAGAACCCTAATATATCATAATAATGATGCTCATAATTATTGTAACAGTTAGGCATGGTCTTTGTCCAAGTACTCTGGATATTATAATGAAATAAATGTTCAAACTCAAAATAGAAGAATTATCATGATTAACTTTACCTATTGATCAGAGTAGCAGATATTGTTTTGTAAAGGTAGACTCTCAGGATGATTCCATTTAAGCACGCACTAAAACATTTTTTCCAAAAGTAGAATCATTGAAAGCAAAGGTTTGCAACATATTTTTGTTATTCAAAATATGAGACTATTCTTACACTTTTCATCTACAAATTCAACCATGCATGATATCAAATGTTCAACGTGTGCGCATTAAATATGCTGTATCCTTCTTTATTGAGAATCAATATTAGTTTATGTTTGGGTCTCCTTGTACCACTTCAAACAGGATTTTCAGCTTTACTGTCTATGGTACCTTCTTATGCAGGTATGTTGTTGAGAAGGATATAAAAAACAATGTAGTTTTTGTGTCAAGAAATTACTTTTCGGACAAAAAAAGAAGGCGCCTGTTTCGTGTTGGCTCCTTGAAATGGCTAAATGGTCTGCCCCCAAACCAGATCAGTCAGCTAGAGTGTAAGGTACAAGAATTAAAATTTGATCTGTTATTCCTGTTATATTTACTTTCTGTATATAAGTTTTTCAAAATGCAATGCTATTATTTTCCGACCAGTGTTTGTGAGTAAATATTGGTCTAAAATGAATCTTATACATGATTTCCTCTATAGTATTGAACTCAAAAATCTCAATATTATCAAAATGCTACATCACCATATGCTTACTGACCACGTTGTTGACCACAAGTGGGTCCACTGCTGCTAGAGACGTGGTCCACTTTGTAGACGTTTAATGTGGTATAAAATATAAATAGTTCTGTTGAGGAATTATCTGTGTTCTCATCATTCCAAAGGGAAAAAAGAGATTATCTGTACAAATGAAAAGTTTCTAGCCTAGAGTTACATGCTTTCTTTTTGTTTCATCTTGTTTTTTATTTGCCTTTTAGTTTATCTTGTCTTTTCTTTTGTTTAGAGTCTTGAAAGAAAGACATAGTTCATGTTAGTGGCAGTCTGACAAGTGATGGCTTTCTTGACTGCAGCTTAGAAAACATGCCACTAGTTTTAGTTGTGGGTTTAGGGTTGGAACTTGCACTTGGAAGCACTTATAAGTTATTGTACCACATTCATCGCATAAAAGTCATACGTCAAGTTTTAATTAGACGTGGACCAATGTGTCACACATGGTTTTGGATGTTGATAAATCTCGCGAGGAAGGGTCACAAGGAAAGCTTTGAACCATGCATGGATTGTAGTTAGTGTTTACTGTTTAGAATCCAAGTCAGGGGGAGCTGAAATGTTTTAAACCTTTCAGGTTAGGCATGGGCCTGCTTTTTGTAATTGTAGTTTAATAATGGAACCCGGTGAAGATGGTCACGAAGATGTTGCAGTTGTCCATTTATCTCAAGACGATCAAGGCCTGGCAGCTGGGCAGTTTGCGGCCTTCTACCAGGGAAGAACCTGCTTGGGCTCCGGTGTAATTTTGGAGTCTTGGGATGATCAAGGTTTTCCCGTGTGTGCAAGAGCCATTGAAATTGCAAGACTGGAAGATAAATCACTTCTGGGAAAACCAGTTAAGATTAAAGTAAAGCCTGAGAATGTTATAACGGAGTCTGGTGAGGCAGATGGTACCGAACTTTGTGGAGGACTGGAAAATTCTAGAATTGCTGCTGCCAAACCACCCACGCTCATGCAGGTATCTCCACGAGAAGCAACTGTCGTTTATTCCGTCATAGCTTACTATTCTCGCCACCATGTCTTTCTTATTTCAATTTCGATTTTTACAGCAACCGTCGTTTATTCCGTCATAGCTTCAGACATGCTAAAATGGAACAAGACAACATAGACATATATAAAGCTCACAAAAATTTGGTGGTGGTGCAGGCAGCAGGATCCACAACTGTTCCAAGTAGAAAACAAATTGACGTTGAGGATCCATGTCTTAGCACATGGATACATAGGGCTACCAACATGATTAATGCAACGTGACCACAATATAACACACCCATTTCTAAATAATTAAGAAACCAGTCAAAGCAGCTAAATCTACACGATAAAATAATTCTTTCAGCTTACATCTTTAGTCTATTGAATTTATATTAAGAGCTTACGTACAACAAAAAGGACGGTTTTCTAAGCCTAGCTATATACTATTTACATGAGTTTTTCGTATGAATTTGAGAACGATGGTTGTTTAATTGTACCCACGGAGCAATAGTAGTTGTTGGTGATGTGGCTAAAATGTACGTGCACAGGGATTCAAAATTGAGTCCTGATTGCTTGTAGCATAAGTAGAAAATGAGGTGATGCGAGGCAATCTATCAGTGATAAAGTAACTCTAACCTGATTTAGAGGATTGCTTGTGCACAAACTTGGGATTTGTGATCCTCCTGTCAACTCCGTTATTGGTCAACTCAGCAATAACTTCTTGATTTCAAAGATCAAATTAATAAATTAGGTCGTACAAAACTTAGAGCATTTTTAAATGAAATATCAAAAGGTCCACATCATCAATAACAATAACAAAAAACAGCACTATAATTTTCCAACCGAAATGTGAAATCCTACATGGCATGACATGGAAGGGGTTGTTGTCAAATTTGACAACAACTTCAAATAATTTTTAATTAATTACTAAATCTTTTTTATTAAATTTTTTGCCCTCTCACTCTACCCATCTTCCTGTTGAACCAAGACCAAGCTTATGAACCAAAACCAAGAACAACCGCACACAAATATGAACAACGGAAGCTTGCTTTATTAACTAATAAAGGATTACAAAAGAACTCACAAACTCTTACACATTAGTTCTCCTGCCTTACAAGTTTCTCTCAATTCACACACACTATAACGTTAAGCCCTCACATATTTATACTATATAACCTAGCCAAACCTACTCCTAAACTAATTTAGAAATCCCAAAACCAACAGCAAACTTGCGTCCAAGTCTCCTGCACATATTACAACTTGGATTCCTATTTTAGATAGGAATACAAAACTCATTTCATACCAATTCCAACAATCTCCACCTTGGTAAGAAGAAATCTACATCAAAGACCTTCATCTGCTTCCACTACTCCACCATTGTCAAGTTTTCAAACTTGTCTAACATGCACCAAATCCAAACAATGCTTGAACTTTGATACACCAACTATCTTCGTTAACATATCAAAGGGATTATCAGCCATAGCAATCTTCTTGACTAGAATTTCACCTTCAACTATAAGCTCTCAAACAAAATGATATCTTACATCTATATGTTTGGTCCTTGCATGATGTACCTGATACTTTGCCAAGTAAATGGCACTTTGACTATCACAATACACATCCAACTTGTGTTGATTTACACTCAAATCTTCTATCAAACCAAGTGTCCAAATAGCCTCCTTAATAGCCTCATCCATCACCATATATTTAGCTTCTGTGGTTGATAAAGCAACGGTTGGTTGTAGTATTGATCTTCAACATATAGGACATTTCGCCATAATGAATACATACTCTGTGGTAGACCTTCTTTTGTCTAAATCACTAGCAAAATCAGAGTCCATATAACCAATGGAGAACTTATCAATTTCTCCATCATTCTGTTCAAAACAAATTCCTGTATTCCTTGTTCCATGAAGATATCTCAGTATCCATTTAGCAGCATCCCAATGCATTTTTCCAGGATTTTGCATAAACCTACTTACAATTCCAACTGCATGAGCAATATCGGGCCGAGTACATACCATAGTGTACATCAACCCTCCAACCAAACTGGAGTAAGGAACATCTTTCATCTTAGCTTTTTCTTCATCACGCTTAGGGCATAGTTGAGAGCTCAATTTAAAATGAAGAGCAAGAGGTGTACTCACAGGTTTGGTTTCCCCATTAATACCAAACTTGTGTAGCAGTTTTTCCAAGTACTGTTTATGTGATAAATACACCAGTGCCTCCTTGTTTCGTGTGATCTCCATCCCCAAAATCTTCCTTGCTTCACCGAGATCTTTCATCTCAAACTTTTTCTGCATCTGAGCTTTAAGCTTTGTAATTTCGGTTATATCACTAAAGGCAATAAGCATATCATCCACATAAATCAATAAGTAGACATATGAACCTCCACTTAATTTCTTGTGATACACGCAATGGTCGTAATGACTTCTAGTGTAGTCATGATCCTTCATAAATTTATCAAACCTCAAATACCATTTCCTCGGTGATTGCTTTAAACCATATAGTGACTTGTTGAGCATGCAGACTAGACCCTCTTTTCCTTTCTCTTCATACCCTTCAGGTTGCCTTATGTAAATCTCTTCAGACAAATTTCGATGTAGAAAATCAGTTTTTACGTCCAACTGGACTAACTCGAAATCAAACTGTGCCACTAGTGCAAGTAGAATTCGGATGGATGAGTGTTTCACTACAGGGGAAAAAATTTCGTTATAATCTATTCCTTTCTTCTGAGTGTAACCTTTAGCCACTAGTCTGGCTTTGAACCTCACCGAACTTGCATCATCTATTCCATCCTTCTTTGCATATACCCACTTGCATCCAATAGCCTTTCTTCCCTTAGGCAACTCCATCAATTCCCAAGTTTTATTCTTCTTGAGTGACAACTTCTCGTCATTCATATCTTCATGCCAATGCTTTGCTTCTCCACTACTTGCTGCTTCAGTAAAATTTGTAGGGATATCAACTTCGATTACTGGTAACGCTTATGCCATACATGCAACAATAAGAATATTTGAATAAAATATAACTAAACAAAAATATAATTATTTGTGAAAAAAAATTAAAAATCGGAATAGGGGTTAATCCTGAAAACTACTGGAGTATAATTTTTATACTTCTCTCTATGGTAGAATTGAGAAAGAAAAGAAAAATTCCCAATTCCAATCAAGAAAATGCAAATTTTATGTGGATATTTAAGCTTTACCTGTACATAATCATGTACAACAACCCTGTAGAAAACAAATTTATTTTTAGTAGTTTGAATTCACACTTGAAAAAACTAAAAAAACAAGGTCAAATCGCTTACCGGATAGAGCGGAGGTGGAGGTGGAGATTGAGATGGTGATGGAGAGAGATGGAGTGAGATCAAGAATGGCAACTACTGCAAATGGTCTGCAGTTTTTGCCTCTCTCACGTCTGCCGTTTCATAAACCTATTTCAGTGTCGTTTTGTAAGAATTTTGAGAAATTCGATATGGTGAAGTTTTCATCTTTCTCAACTTAGATCGAGAAACAATAAAGAAGACATGTATGACTGTTACAAGGAAGATATCGATCATAAAAATAGAAATGAGACTACTAGTATAAGTTTCTACGACAGTAAGCAGGACACAAATATGCGGTGTAGTTGCAATAACGGAACATAATGCACAGGCAAAGTCCGAACAAATATAAAATTGATCTACATTACTTTTATGATGTTTCACGAAGTTTTCTAAATTGGCAAGGTAGTTGTTTTATTACTATAGTTCATTCCTCAATCATGAAGAAAATGCTTTACAATTTATAGCAACAAAGTGAAGTTGTAACAAGGCATCAAAGCAAGTATATCAAAATTTTGTTCTAACTCATGAAACATCCCAAAAATTTATTAGCCTTAGAAAAATCAATTCTCTACTTAAGATGGAGCAGAAGGAGGTGGGACGGAAGTTATAATTGTACAATGATTAAATACTCAGTTAGCCCTGACTTGAAGGGCAATTCTATTCCCGGTGTGTTCATAAGTAAAAGTGTTGTTCATGAAAACATTATGGCATGGTCTTCCCAACGCGACAAGAGCCTGACAACTACCGTCACCAATTTTCTGCTCTTTGAAAATATAGTTTTACACGTTGAATGCATACTTTATGCTGAAATATTTGTTGCACTCAACCACGGCCGGCGAGTCATCCAAATGCGCCAATGTGGGAAGTGCGCAACTCGCTAGAAGAAAAATGACCACAAATGGAATCATGTTTAGTCCGGCCATAATGGTGGAAAGAGTGAGCAACTTTTGATTTTCTCAAAAAATAATCCCTTAGGTACAGATGAACTTTAACACAATGATTTCTACACTTATAAAGGATGAATCAAAGGTGCGAGTAGTTCGTGAAATGAAAAACATTTTCCTTTAAAACTACCTTAGCAATGTATCTACTATGTGAGGTATCAAATAAGAGAGTTTCTAAATTTGCTATTTATTTGGTACGATAAAAGCAACTAACAAGTTGCAATAAATTGTATAAATCTCAACAATCACATAACTATTGATTATTTTGCACATTTATTACTTATTTGCATATTAATTGATTGACTATTTTATTACAATAGAGTTGCAAAAACCGTGATCTGAACTTGAATGTCGTGTTTGTGACTATCATAGACGTCCGAATATCATTGTGCAAAAAAGAGACGACAAGCAAGAAAAAGAACACGACTAGCCTTAATTGTTTTGTAGTAAATAGACAAGCGTATTTTTCGAGCATTATTATTCCTATCATATCAAAATGGAAATGTGACATAAGAGATTAAATTCGTTAAGAAGCGAAGAATTGGTGAAGAGCAATAGATTACATAAACGAGCAACCCTTTTTTGGTAAACCCATTTTAGCACAAAAATTAAATCACACCCTAGTGTGTGTGTATATGGTACAATACACTTGTCTCACATGCTAAATATAACATCAACAAGATACAGTTGCGTCAATGATAAGTGTTAAATCATTCAAAATTCTAGTTTTTGTTATTCAAACCGCAGAAAAAAAAAGAAAAAAAATGCGGAGGTGTGCAAAATGAACACACTTTTACGAAGTGTAGTATGTGCATAAGAACTTGATCTTCAACAACCTCAGCTTGGGCAACGCCGTCCACAGATACCCTATTCTGGGCATCATCCTCACCAATTATCTAGCCAAAAGCGGCTTTGCAAGAAAAGGTAAGTAGATCCTATGGAGAAATGGAGAAAGTCTCGAAGTCTTTCCTGGTAAACTCATAGTCCAACGGTCTACCGAAGATATGATCTACATAGTCCAACTTGCAGAAACCAGCCTGACCCTGAGCATGTCAAACCTCGAGACCAACATTTTCGCCCTTCAACTACTCGGTCTCTTCAAGTAGATCAACACGGACACGCTGCAACTCATCCACTTCCTTCTTCTGGACCCTATTGATCTCCAGCGCACCTTGAAGCACCAACTCATTTAGTTTAAGCCTATTAACGATCTTTTGAAATTGGATTACCTAATTATAAGCAGTGATCTTCTCTTCATCCTTTGCATAGCCGGTAAAACGAAGCTCCAAAACGGCATACTCAAGATCCTGAGTCTGAGCTATGTAGTCCCCAATCTTATTCTTTGCAGCATCCTACTTTGTTTGAATCACATCAAGCCTAGCCTTCAAGTCATCAATCTTTTAGCGAGCAGTCTCAAGTTGTAGAGAAGTGGAGGAATAGACATTGACCCCTTCAAGACAGCAACTTCGAACTCTAACTCTTTGATTTTCTCAACAGTTGAACAAGCTTTAGCTACCATAAGTAACTTCATCTTCCTAGCAGCCTTGCTTCATCATGGTTAATGTACATGGACTCAGCTGCCAAAATCGTAGTCTTTTGCATCAAAGCAAGAAAAGAACTCATCCTAGAATGAGGTCGTATGTTTCGCAAAGGAACTCGAGTTGATGACCTTCCCAACGCCATCAACAAACTTAGCGCATGCATCCATGTCCTCGAGCAAATCAAGTTTCAACAGTGTAGCAATTTCAGCAAACTATCCAAAGGCAGGCTTGGTGGACCTCTCACAACTAGTCCCGAGAGCAGACTTCTCTTTCCCAACAGTAGGAGGAACAAGCCTATATGCCACTTTTCCTACTCTTCATGGCACCAAGCCTCTCCGAAGCCATACGAGACATGTGTCACAACGCAAACTCAAGAACTAGGCGCACAACAAAACTTCTACGCTATACAATCATGTCAGCAATCTTTCTAGCCACCTTCGGAGCAGCTAGCTTCACAAGCTCATACCCAGTAGCCTTTTTCTTCCTCTTGGAAAAAGTTAAATCAATCACGAGCTTCTCAACAGTGGGCAGACCCTTAAGTGTGGTAGAAGAAGTCTTCGGCTTTTTCTCAACCGAAAAATCATGAACAAGTGGCAACGACTTATTATTCCCACTCTCGTTCACAGCAGGCTCCACGACAGTGATTAGACAAACTAGCACCTCAACCTTGATCCGCTTTATCTCCTTCCTCATGGGCAATTGATGAGTCGATATTATACTATATATTTTATCCTAATCTTAGTATTAATTTATTAGTTATTTTGTAAGAATTTTGATACTTTGAATTATATTTCTAATGTAAGACATTCGACTTCCTCTAGATCCAAAAATTTGTCAAACGGATGAATTTTAAAGTGATTTCAATTGGAGGATGTTCATGAGTCCCTCAACTTGTTCGTGACAAAGTTTCAGATTTTTCCAACAACGGTTTATTTATGGCAATGAAATAAAGGAGTAGTGCGCAGTGCTGTCAAACTGACTTTTTGGACTTCTTTGGGCTTTTTAGCATCTAAGATGATGTATTTTGGGTTCGAGGTCTTATGCAATTATGTTCGAGGCATTTCAATCTTTAATTCTAGTCATCTGGGCCTGTTTTGGAGCCCTGAAAGCCTAAAAATGTGGCTGATTTGTGGCTAGGCAAATTTCCCATATTTGATTAGGATTATGTTTCCTAATTTCTTTTAAGTTATTATGTTTCCTAGTTTTTAGAAGACCTTTTTTTTTTTTTTTTTTGAACAAGTGATATTATCTACACTAATGGGAAAGGGTGGGCTTAGCCTCACAATTGGCTAGCAATAATGTGGTTCAAACTCGCCTTTGGTGAGAGTCGAACCTAAAACCTCTCACTTACAAGTGAAGAAGAATACCACTAGACCAGTGTACTAAGTGGCTAGAAGACATTTTCTAGTAAAGATTTTATTTTGTAGTAGTATAAATAAGGCTTATTAGCCATTAGAGAGGAAAAGGAGAGAGAACGCACACACTAATTTGGAGAATTGCTTTTGACGATTCGAGTTTATTTTTAAGGTGTTTTCAATAATATTTTGTTGGGTAAATCTCAATTTACTACCCTCAAGTTTCGTGGTTTTCAACATTTAGTACATAAAGTTTTTTTCGTCCCAAAGTCATACCTAAAGTGTTAATTTTGGAACAGTCTCATACATCCGTTAGTCTAGCTGTTAAGTCTCCCGTTAATTGATGACGTGGTGCCCATGTGGACAATGATTGGGCGCCACATGTCATTAAGGGGTCCACGTGGAAATTAGAAATTCAAAAAAAAAATTTCCTACCCAAATTTAAAATATTAAAATAATTAATTAAATAAATAAAAGTATTAAAAAAAAACCCCAGAACACCCATCGTTATCCCCACCCGACATCCCTTCATCCCCTCCACCCCATCTCCCGTTACTAACCTCATCCCCCAATTTTCCCCCAGACCATCACCTCCTCCTTTCCTCCCGCTGCAACATCTCCTCCATCGGCAAAACCCTAAACCCTAAAAAATCCAATCCCAGGCTTCTCTCCAACCCAGATTCTCCAACCTCTTCGTACGCCACACCCCATGGCCACGAGCACTAGCGAAAGACACCCACATCGACATCGACCTCCATGAACCCCTCACCACACCATTCTTTACAAAGATAGAGGTCGAGGATTATGGCGAGCTCAGCACAGGTGGTGGATTAGCCATCGAGCAAAATGGGTCATGTGCCTCCCACCGTTGTGGACGTCGATTTGGGTAATCAAAGCTACCCGATTTACATCATATCCAAACTGGGAAAGGGAATAGAGTGGAGGAGAGGGGGAAGGTGGGTCGGGGAGGTGAATAGGGAAGAATAGATCAGAGAAGACATGGGATTTAGGGTTTGGGTTGTGGGGGATAGAGGGGTGCAGCCGTGGAGGGGGTGAAGGGGATTGAGGGGTGTTGGGTAGGGAAGACGAAGGAGATTTTGGGTTTTTTTTTTAATACTTTTGTTTAATTAATTATTTTAAAATTTTAAATTTGGGCGGGAAATTATTTTTTTTAATTGTTAATTTTCACGTGGACTCCTTAATGACATGTGGCGCCCAGTCATTGTTCACATGGGTGCCACATCATCAATTAACGGGAGACTTAACAGCCAGACTAACGAATGTATGAAACTGTCCCAAAATTAACATTTTAGGTATGACTCTGGGACGAAAAAAACTTTATGTACTAAATATTGAAAACCATGAAACTTAAAGGTAGTAAACTGAGATTTACCCTATTTTGTTTTATGATTGTTTGTAACTAATTTCATTTGTTAGGGCGAGGCCACGAGCCTTAGTAAGAATATGTAGTTTCTTTTCAATTTACTTATGATATTATGCATGCAAGTTTTGAATTATTAGTCACTGTGTTTAAATTATATAAGTGTTTTAGTGATTGGCCAACATTAGGATATTTAGAAAAGTAATTTGATGCAATTTTGGCGGAGGGTTGTCCCTGAAATTGACCAAGGCTTCTTGTGGTTAATATGTGTAACTTCTTAGGATGGACAACACGTTTTAAGGGTTGTATGATTTTTCAAAAAGTTTTCACAAAACTTAATGAGTTTTGCATGTTCACATTCGATTTGGACGCCATGGACGGGTTGCATGTTAGATATACGTTCTATGTTGGAGGTTCCAAGTCGGGCATATATTAGGAAAACCTAACCTTCAAAATATGCATGGGTAATTCATAAGTGATTGGAAGAACTACGTAGGATTGTTAAGGTGACTGAGGAACCCTAGTGCGTAAATAGGTTTTCAAAACTATTTTCTTTTATTTTCTTTACTTTCCCAATTTATTTAATTGTTTTTAGTTAAATTCGTTTTTATTATTTTAGGTCATAAAATCAACATTGTCCGAACTTTGTTTTCAAATAATTAATTAAGATTTGGTATTTACATAAGTTATTCACTCAATCCATGTGGAAAACGACCTTGCTAGAATTGTTATACTATGATTACTTTGTACTCTTGCAAGTATTTTAAGTGTTTTTATCCCTACTTTGGCAGGTGGAAAAAATCTTATCAACAATCCACCTTTCTCTCGACGAAGATGACTAAGTAGCCATCACTATTCATGGGACTCAACAGGGATACCCAGAGCAATATGCGTCTTTTTCATATCCAGCGAAGTCTTAGGATTTGAGCCAAATTCCGAATCTGCATAAACAGAGGAGGACATTTAGTAAATCAAATAGCAGCTTAACAAAAAAAGCATAAAGCAACCTAAAGACAAAGTGGTTCACTTATCATCGATAAAAACAGTCAGAATGAGCCCAGTCGAGTAGTCGGATTCCCACTCTCCGCCAATTTCTAGGGTCACCCTGGCCCAGCCATGGTCCCATTTGCTTGAATGGTCAAAGAGCCTATGGCGAGATCTCAACTGCCCAACTCCTTCAATGTGGTCTTTGTAAAAAAAAGTATCTGAATTTGTTAACAATCAGGTCCAAGTCAAAGAACTTGCTCAGATTATGGAACCCCACCATCACGCAGACTGCGTTCAGAGAACAATGAGCAAGAACAGATAGGCTCTTGGAAAAAAACATGGCATAGGAAAGTTAAACCCTAGCACAAAATAGTAACGGTGAAACTTAATGGCTTTCCTAGATCCACATGCCTCACAACTGTTCCCTACCTTAGCTCGCTCCACGCATAATCCAGACATAATTGTGTGCTTGTACACCTTTAGGAAGTCCCTAAACATCTCATCAAAATTAATCTTGACGTGAGTAGCTTTGAAGTAGCCCACTTTGCTTACGGACCTGCCCTAGCAATACCATGACAAAACAAATTCATCCTTCTTAAAGCTTGAAAGAGACATGCTCAAAAAATTCCTACAAAAACGCAAGGAAAAATTAGACGGCTACACACAAAACAAAAGAAAAAAAACTGCATGGAGTAGTGCGCCAAGCCGCAGCCCAGCTGGCTGCCCCATGGACCAACCCAGGTGCTACTCTCACCCTCTCGGCCTAAAACAATTTAAGGGGGGCTAGCGCCCCTGTGCCTCCATCTTTCTGTGTGTCATCAGCACGGGCCCAAGCCCAACAACCTAGGACCAGCGCCCTGCACCTTGTCACCTATGCCCAAGTCGAGCCGTAATTAGCCGACAGAAGCAGCACAATAACCTTGTGGCTGCTTTGTCCCGCTTCCTCGACCCTCACCAAGCCAATTTTCAAACCCGAAGTTCCCAAAAAAATCAAGAAGAAGATAAATTAATTTTTTCTTACCTTGGTGCGGTGTGAAGACGAAGAAAAGTAATGGAAGACGGTTCTTTACACGGGCATGCGAAGAAGAATGCTAGGGGAGGGGGAATAAATATCCTCTAGCTTTCTCTTTTTCTTGTAGGGATAAATAATTTCTCTTGAAAGTTAATTTAATCCTTTACTTAAGGTAGGCTTAAATGGGCTTTGGTGGCAATTTATCTCTCTTTCCTAGAAGAATCTAATTCCAAGTCAAAGTGAGAATCCACATCAAATTAGGAAATAATTTTATGTTTCCCTTAGCAGCTTGGGATCTCTACACTTACTGCCATTTCCTACGAGCAGCCCAATAGGTGAGGGTTCATTTGTGGAGTCAAAATAATCCCAAAAATTTTGGAGGCCACAAGTGGATTTTGGGACAAGAAAGATGAGATTACCTTCATTAGATGGGCAAGGCACACCCAAATTCACACGCACATGCAACGCACAATAACAACTCAAAATTCCCTCTTTCCATGGAAGAGTTAAAGGTTATTAAGAAATTTATTCAAATTCCACTCATCATTCCTTCATTGATTTCATTCAGTAATGTAACTCCCAAAATTCCTTATTTATTATAGAATAAATGTCAAAATAATTTCAAGATATTATTTCACATAATATCTTGAATTACTTCACCCAATTTCACCAAATATGGTCGGCCATTCCCAACCCTAGTGGTTGGCCACCCTCCTATGAATAACCCACTTATCCCACTAAAATGCTAAGCCATTGGCTACCCACAAGCTTCTAAAATTATATTCTTTTCAAAATATTAACTTTGGCAACGGAGATTCTTCGGCCAAGATCCCTTGTTCATCGTGGTCGCATAAGGCTTTTGGTTTTAAGCGAATGTGTTATTATTTTGAAAGTGCATTTTCATCAAAGCTAGAGATGGTGGAAATTTGCATCCACAAACAAAGTATAACATTAACAACACATGTCAACAAGTTTCATAACAATACATCTACAATGAACAAACATTCATGACTTAAGTAATATCAACTTAATTCATAAAATTAACAAAGATTTCATCAACACAAATCATTCCCAACTCAACAATGTAACTTAAAAAAAAACATTAAACGACCTATCCCTTATACATGACCTATCAACAACATTTCATAAACCCACATTCCACCGAAATTCCCAAAAATTCCACAAATATCCACCAATTTAAGCTAATTTCATCTACCAACAGGCATAATTAATCAAATTAATCAATTTTACAGAAATAAGAAAATTTATTTCTAGGGTTCCATATTTTGAAAACTCACCAAATTTCAAATTTACTTTGGGGAATGAAGTATGACGTCGACTATTGGGAAATCAACAACTCTGAAACCAACTCAAATCAAGCAAGCACCACGTACTTTATGTGGAACCGACTACTCACCCTCGAACCAAACTCGCCTGAGTTTTTAAACTTCTGTGTGGAAGTGCAATGAGGCCGGAGATGACAAGCACAACAGAACTACGACTGGGTTTTGAAAGGCAACGAAATTTTCGACAGGAATGATGTTTTAGGACTGGCGAGATGGAGAGTTTTAGGAGGAGAAGCAAATTTAAGATGGTAACTGTTGATGTTCGGGGAGGGGGGAATTTAAATTCCAAACATTTTGAATCGATGATGGGTACCATTTTGAACTAGTGATGGGTCAATTATAACCTAGCTTCACCCCAAGCTCATTTTGATTGATGGTTTTCAGCCACTCAGATTTCATCCAACGATTCACATTTGGTCCATACGGGCAGTCGTCAAAGCTTCGTTTACACCTTAAAAAACACGTTGCTGAGTTAGGCGTTCCGTGAGTCATATCATGCATGCATGTCCAATATGCCTCATATCATGCATGCATGTCCAATATGCGAACTAGCAGAGCCGTGTACACTCTAGTTGTCGAATGTATCTGCTTCGGTTCATTTCTTCTTTATTGTTTTTATGTTTTATTTAATAGTGTATTTTTCTCACCCACATTAACCTTAATGCATGTTCACCGTGTTCGGGCAGGAATTCCACTAGGAAGGGTCCCTAGCTCGAGCACATAGCTCCCTGAGGAGTTAGCACTTTGGTTGGCTATCGGGCTCTCGCTTGCTCGTTAGGCTGCAGGAAGAGGACGGAGTTAATTCTGAAAGGTGCCTTTGTCGGGCCTTAGGTGTAGGCCGTGAGGCTCGCAATCAAAACTAATTAAGTGTTGAGGCGTGCCACTACCATCTCTGTATGGCAGATGTAGAATGAGTGTGTTTAAGCCGATTACTTATGCCCCAAGTTATTCTGACTTCTCATTATCAAAGGATTGTCGTGGATGGGTTAAGTCCACATTTTCTTTTCTATGCCTTGAGATTAAGGACTTTTGTTTATATTGTATGCTTTAAAGGGTAGAAGTCCAAATTTGGTCAAAAAATCAGTTTCATTTACTTTTACGATAGCAAAGGTACTAAGTGAACCACATTTGAGAGTTAATGGAACTTTTAATCATCGAGAGACCGAAAATAACTTGCATATCTATTAAGGGATACATTATAACACGAGATCTATTAATGGAAAGGCAAAAACAAAAGAGAGTCGGGCAAAATTTCACCTTGTCGGGCAAGGTTAAAACGTCTTGTGGTCTTTTCTCTTGGCAGTTACAAAAGGATTGAGTACTAAAGGGGATGACTGGGAAATAGTTTATACTTGAGAGATCGATACTACAACATTTAGGAAAAAAAGGTAACAGAGCTTTTACATAGACAAAAGATGTCTTTCTAATGAAGTTTAAGGCTTAGAAGGGTGCACAGTCTGGACAAAGCACGACTTTCTAGGTATTTTCTTGGCTAAGAGACAAGTTGTATGTTTGTTTGTTTAATTGGTTGAGTGTCATCGCCTCTGGGCCCTCTTCCCCCTTTTATAGATGAATTAGCCCAGCTGTGTTGTTTCTGTTCTTGCCCGAAAACAACTGAAGGGTAGTGAGTCACCAGCCTTTTTACGTGCTTGCCATCCAAAAGCACTTTTGGGCCGAGAGTTGGTGATTTTCCATCGGTTGTCACTTCTTGTAAGCAATTAGCCCTTTGTATTAATGGGGAGCCGCCACAATATCTTGAGATGGATGATCTAGGCTTGATTATGGGCTTCGGGCAAAACCTTCTTTATTGAACTCTCTTAGGCTTTCCTTCTTGAAAGCCCAAAGTTTAAATATTAACCCAAACACACCGTACACTTATTTTTTGTTATATGTCTCATCTCTTAATTATTAATCATTAATTAACTTCTTAACTTAAATATAAAACTAAAAAAAATAGGGGTAACTTGAAATAGGTCCAATTTTATGGCCTAACATTAGGATTAGTCCAATTTTTAGTTATTTTTTATTTAGGTCCGATGACTAGGACACCATGTCAGCACTTTTTGCCGTTAGGTTGACTTTTTTACATTGTGATCACTATTTTACCCTTTTATAGCTTTTAAACGTTGTCCATAGATTTCCCACGTTTTAGATTTGTATCATCAACAGTTATCCATCATAAAAAAGAGAAATTCTTCAGTTTCTTTCATCTTCTGCTTTCCAATTTCTTGATAATATTTTTTTGAATTTGAAATACTTATCAATCTATTTTAAGGAGGCCTTTAATTACTTATGTCAGGTTTCTTATTTATCGGCATTTCCCAAATTTTTGTTGATCTTTTACAATCTAAGCTACCTCTCATATAAGTGTTTTACAATCTGAACTACCTATCATATAAGTCCTTGTAGAAGCTAAACTACCTATCGTATTGTAACTACCTATCCTGGTGGAACATGTAATTTTACATTTTTTTTATCAGAAACATGTATTTTTACATGATTCTCGTTTTCAACAATTATGGTGCAGTCCTCCATCTTGGTAATGTCAAAAGCTCCTGAACACACAATCAATGTCAAAAGCCAATGGAGCAATTCTTATATAACACAATCGCATATAAAGCGCGCGCATCATGTATTTGAAATCTCGTGGGGATGTGCCATACCTATTATCCATGTAGCAAATACCAGAAAAACCCAAACCAGATATTTGTCATGTTTGCCTTCGTCATCTGCAGAGATGTTCCTTTAGTTCTAATAGCTTCATACGAATTCGAAATTCAAATTTGGATGCTAATCCGCAAGAATCGCAAGGAATATTCAAAACAGGAGTGGGTTAGGGTTGTAGAAACCATGATTTGTAATTTAAAGTTCAAGTTAATTTCTGAAAGAGTCCTAATAAAACATTCAATGGCAATTGATGTAATTTGATTTCAAAGTATGAACACTTTAATTGCTAATGTGGATGATTGCTCGACTTATTAGTCATCACCTATGACTATATAATACATTGGACCCATATCAGAACAAGCTTATAAAATTGGACCCATATCAAAAGACCCCAAAAAAATATGTTCTAAAAATAAATTTTTGTTATAATATTATGAGCCATTTAATGTGTGGATGGCCAACCCACTACATCCCACTCATTCCACTCATTCCACTCTACATGTCCTTCCACTAGAAGCACAACGCCACAAATCATGTTCACATCTGTCGCCTGGAATCTCACAGATAAGAAAATCTTTTCATTTCATGTTAAAATCTTTGTACTACTGATTTTCCTGAAGTAAATATATATATGTTGTTGTATGACTGTATATCATCCTCTGCAGAAGCAAAAGAGTATAGATTCAAAATTCGTAGATAATCTGACAGCCATGTACACAGCCTCGGAACTCCAACTAGCAGACACCGGATTGAAATACTTTCTTCTTCAAAGTTGTTCGTCTGCCCAATACCTACAACATATCAAATTTGCAGAAAATTCCAACGGTGCGATCATTGCAGATGGCTAAAATACCAAACCAGTTTCCAATTTCCGCAGAAAATTGGACAGACACCTTATGAGTACCAAAACTCCATTTCGGTAGCTCAGATCAAAATTGTTGCTTCACAAAAGTTGTTCATTATCCTCTTGTCCATATCATATTAAAATTTGAGCTAAATCTAACGGTTTGATCTTCTCATAAACTGCAAAAACTCTTGACTCCAAAACTTATGGGAACCTTTTCGACTCTTTCGAAACTCACGGAGGAGGGACACCAATTGAAACTTATTGTTACTATTATTTCCTAAGTAACCAAAATGACTTCAAAAATGTGAAATAAAAATAAAAATAAAAGGAATCAAACAAAAGAAGTGGCAGACCAAGAAAAGGAAAAAGCAAAAGATGAGGATTTAATTATTGCATTTTCTGTTTTGGCATATTTATGTGCATGATGTTGGTTTAAAGCCCTATCACAAGTTCTGTTTATTTACAGTGGGTAGAATTATTACCCTTTGCTTTAAAGCTTTGATATTTATGTGAATGGTGCTAAATCAAAGCCCTTATCACAAGCTTTATTTACTTAAAAGCAATTTATTTACCATGGCTGGAATTGCCGCCTATTGCTTTAATTTATTTATTGTACTTCCTTTTGTTACGATGAGTACATACTAGACCCAAAATTTCTTGATCCGATCAGAACCTGAAGTTTCTTGATCCTCATCACATAAAATGATTAGACCTAAAGTTCCATCATGCAAAAAGATCAAGAATGAAGTCCCTAAATCCTCAAGATTGGACATGAAGTTCCTTGATGAGTACCTTTAGTTGCCACAACTTAATTGTAATAAAGGCCATGAGAATCCCAATTTATAGGCTATTAAATAAGAACCAGAAGTTCCTTGATTTATGTAAATGATGATATAATGCATATATACTGGAGAGTTTACATTTCAAAGTTTTGATGATTATTGCATGTCATTGGGCATTGATGTTGAACACCATGTTCCTCATGTTCATACTCAAAATAATTTAGCAGAAGCATTTATTAAGCAAATGAAATTGATTATCGCGCCTTACTCATGAAAAAGAAATTGCAAGATGGGGACATACCATTTTACATAATTCATTATTAAGTTCAATTGAGACCAGTTGCCAACCATCAATATTTCTCAGTACAACTCATGTTTAGGCACCAGCCAAACATTACACATTTACGAGTTTTTGGTTATATTATCTATGTGCCTATTGCACTGTCATAACGTACTAAAATAAGTCATCGATACAAACTAGAAATTTATATTGGATTTGATTCACCATCTATCATTCAATATTTGGAACCCTTGACTAGGGATATATTTACCGCATGATTTACGGACTATGATTTTAATAAGACAGTTTTCCTGCCATTAGGGGGAGAAAATAACTTCATTCCAGAAGAACGATGAGAAAATATCATTCTAGAATAATGATGAGAAAAGACCGTTCCAGAAGAATGAAGAGAATTTGTCTTATTTTGATTCATGAAGCAATCAATATAAAAATGAAGTGAGAATGATTAATGATGCAATGATATGCAAGTCAAATGCCAAATGCATTTAATGATGCAACGAAAATGATAACATCACATATACTTGCTACAAATGTGCCTACAAAATTGATGTCCCTGTTGTACAAAAAAATGAGGCAATAAATGAATTATCTGTTGCACTCCTGAAGCGTGGCAAACTCTCAGACTCAAAATGTTCAGTCATTCGAAAGAAGAAGAATGTGGCACTACTGAATTATTGCATTTCCGAAGCATAATTGTTGCATGTCAAAAGTATGACAGTCACCGCATGGATACACGTCCCAGAAAGGACAATCTGCGGACATGGGAATGTTGATGTCTCATGCATCAAGCATGATAGACGTATAAGTTCCAAATGACTCAACCCCCAAAAGTGGAGATTAAAATTCAAGCTCTATAACGCTTCAGAGGAGGTTATGATCCACATTCTCTAAATTATGAGTATCATGGGAGAGATAGTATAATGCCCTTGAAGAGGCAATGGATATCCAAAGAAATGTAAAGTTTTTATGCATGCGAATGCACATGAGAATATGGGATCACGGATTGATGATAACCAATGATAATTTTGGTTTTTACAAATAGCTACTAAATTCATCAAATGAGCTGTGTTGATATTGAGTCTCATTCTTTTTTTTTTTTGTGAAAGGAAAAATTATTGGCCAAAGATGGAGAAAGGCAATTCCATTACAATTTTGTAAGAACGTTGAAAAATATACCTATATACTTGAATACAATACAAATAGCCAAAAGATGTTGAACCTAGAAGGTTACATATGGGCATTTGTAATATAGTGAAATACACTCACATGATATGACACAAGGTTACTAATTGAAACCTGAAATTATACTCTTGTAAACGAGTTCATATGAATGGAGAATTATATACGAAGGGTTGTGAGTCGCCCACATCATATCTCCATAAGTAAATCCCTCAAGTATACATGAGAGCAAATTGCTCTATATATATTCCAAAGGAAAATGTGTCATGAAGTGTAGAAAATCTATGAATGTTTCAAATTGCTTAAAGTAAGCCCCGGAAGGGTAAAGCATGAATTATGTACTCAATACCAATGCATGGTATAAATTACCTTAGTGAGTACTATCATTATAATATTGTTGCAACATACTAAAATCTCTTGCAAGAGTCAATAACATTAAATTAGAACTCCTGAAGAGTCGATGACATTAAATTAGGACTCCTGAAGAGTCTAGAAAGATTATAAAGTGTTGAGAGAAATATTGTCTCGAATTGCAGATCGAACAATATGCCAACATGAATCTTATCCATGATGTTTATGATATTAAAGAATCATATGGATTGAAGATCATGAGTTGAACACTTAAGTGGTTATAAATATTTAGACACTAAGAAAAATCATTCATCCTCGTGAGGGAAAAGTTGAATTGATATTTGGTCCAAAAGTACCACATCTTGGTGAAGTATATACTTTATTGTATTTGACACAATACATTGAATGAAATAAAGCTTATCTATTAATATCTCCGAGAAATTATAGACATGTATATACACATGAGTTAAAATGAACAAACAGGAGGGAACCTTCACAAAGGTTGCTCATGTAAAGCCTCAGTACTCGGAAGTACCCCAGAAGGGGGAGGCACATGAGGTTAATTATTTGGAGCCTTAGTACTTGGTGAAATTCTAGACAGTTGAGACAATGGGTGTCTTTGGAATAAAGACTTGAACCCTTGATTGTCATTTTGAGACAGACCTTCGAATTCCAGTAGCTGGTCGAGCTTTCTTTTCATGTTCGTCGAGTAATTATTTGCAAGCATGTGTAACACTCTATTTTCGTGCTTGAGCCATCTAATCTCTTGTTTAAGACTTACCATCTCAGCCATCTATGATTCAACTTGGTGAGTTTGAGCAAGTAGACGTTAGCCCATATTAGAAACAAAGCCCGCATACTAAATATTGAGAGCCAAGGAGTCTTGAACTGCCGACTCATCAGACCGGTTTGAAAGGATTCTATTATCCTTGGGAGTGAGAATATTCCTAGCTACCACTGTAGCGGTTAGGTCATTCTTCATCACGGAGTCCACAACCGTAAGAGGACCATTTGAAGATAAGAAAGACGGGCGCCATATATTATCCTGATGCGGCTCACCTGTATTAGTCCTAAGACTTAATTCTAAGCAAATGTTAGATAGGCAAGCTATTTTTAGAAATTGATGAAAGAAAAATGTTGGATATAATGAAATCTCACAAATACACCAAAGACAATTTTCACAAGTGGGAAATCTTCAAAGTGTGCAAATTTGAATACAATCAATACCTCTATAAAAGAAGAGGCAACAGAGCTACTTGTTCAGAGATCGAAAAGGCACAACTTTCTGAATTTCAAAAGCCAGATTTTCCTAAATAAAGTTCGTTGGCATTTTTCAGACGCAATCTCAACTTTTTTAGATATCGCATGCAACTTTGTCAAAGATCTCTAACAAAGTTGAAAACGCATAAATCTTACTATTCCAACTACAACACTATTGCTGACAAGTGTGGATGACAAAGCCACATCCACACCACTACCTGCTATAGAGAAATTCCTATATATGTCGACCTCTATCTTCCATAACAAGAAAGACCTGCAAAAGTATCTAAACTCTTCCCTCGCTCCGAAAATGCATCTGCAACCAATCCTCTCAACATACTCAGTATTCTTTCTCTCCGAGAATACATTTTCAAAACAAGTCATACCAAAGCAATAGTACCTCATATCATCAAGGACGAGAGCAAGAGTATCTCATATCATGCACTCTCCCTGTCATTTCCTTTGTCCTTGTTCTTACCTGCAAGACAAGGATAAAAAAAGCAATCAGTCAGAACCTGCAATCAACCTTCCGGTAAGGAACCGATTGCCTGAAAACTTTCCTGATTGCTTACCTAGTATTGCTCTCGAGTAGTCATCTTCAACTGTTGATGGAGCTGGATCTCTAGTCACCAAGAAGTGATGAACCATCCAAATGCAAGGGTTGCATTCCACTCCTGCATCAAGGGACAAATACTACAAGAGAAGATGCCACACATGCATGGGAGAAAACCGGGGAAAATACCACTTATGCAAGGAGAACAGATAAGGCAAGTAAAAATGATACATTGAAACATGTGGAGACAAGCGCAACAAACACGTGCTGATTCATCCCCGACAAAGCCGAAGATCACTTGCCACGCGAAGCTCCTCATAGTCCAATTTCATTCAAAATCAAGCTTCAAAGGTCCTTGAAGAAATCACAAGTCCGATTCAAGATCAAGTGTCCACCAACCTTGAATCAAATTCCGCTCCAAATAAAAGGAGTAAATTCAAACCTTTGATGCAAGTCTAGCAGAAAGCCCTCCAGCCCAGTTCAAGAAATAGCATGTGGAAAGTCAACAAGTACAACAGATGTGTTACTACTCGTCAGGGGGAGCATCCAAAAATAGATCAAGGTTTTAACGAGTCAATCGAAGACTTATGGCCTTCTAAGGAGGAGTGTTATAATATTATGAGCCATTCAATGTGTGGATGGCCAACCCACTACATCCCACTCATTCTACTCTACATGTCCTTCCACTAGGAGCTGCCACTGCTTGCTTTTGGTGCTCTTGCTTTGCCTATAAATCAAAGGAGATACCAAGAGAATAAAGAGAAGAAAAAGAACGGAAGAGAGAAGCCAGAAGGCTCATGGCAGAGAGAGGAAAAACAAATGAGAAAATAGAGAGTTATCTTTGTAATCTTATTATTTCAAATTATAAATGAAAGCATAACTACTGGCCCGAGGACGTACTCCAGTCACGGTGACTGTAGAGGAACCTCGTAAATTTTATGCCTTGTTTATTTATTCCATTGCACACACCATCAATTTTACAACAATTTTAAGTTAAAACTCCTATTTGGCTAATGATTAATTGTATTTAACAATTTATAAAATAAGCATAAACCCCAAAATGGAATTGGATAAACCTCCCACCCGCCAAACCCCGAATACGCAGTCTCACACAAAAAAATGGCAGCCCCCTCGGAGCTCTTGTGCTACAGAGGAACCACCACTTCTCCCTCTCTCTCCAAAACTCTCTCTCTCCTCTCTTCCCCATTTCCAATTCCCAAATATTTCTCTCGCGATCTCCGCACTCCTTCCCTTTCTCTCCACACTTCTCTTCACACTCTTCCTTGCTTCGTTTCCCGCCTCCCTGCCAACGAATTCAATATCTCCTCCACAGCAGATGACCAACAACAACAAGAAGGCGATGGCGAAGAGGAGGAGGAGCTCGTTGACGAGTCCGACGGCGGCGGCGGCGAGTTATTGACGGCCGACGTCGACGACCTGGAAGAAGACGCTCGATACTTAGTTGAAGAGTTCTCTTCCTCTTTGTCCACCCAACTCAGAATTGGTGTGTTTTTTCTTGTGAATGGAAAAACCCAGTTCATAATTTGATTGCATATGCAAACCCCAATTCGTAATTCGATCGAGTTATTCCGGAAGCTGCTGAATTTTTCCCAAAATTTCTGCTTTAAGTAGTGGGTGTCAAAATATTTATTTTAAAAAGATTTTCATTAAGAATTTTACTCCTTTAAACTTTGACAAAATAGTGAACTTGGGTTTTGGTGGAATTTTCTCGTTTAGTTTGGGATAATTGATGGGTAAGTTTCTAATGTGTCTTGATGGTTTCAGAAGATGACAAAGATGACCAAGAAAAAGTTGGTCGAAAGCAGAGGAATCAGAAGAGTACAGTTAAAACTGTGAGTATCTTCTCATGGTTATTTCATTATTTATTTATTCAGAAGAAACTAATGAGAGTTTATGTTTGGTTGATGCTCACGGATAATGGTATTACCGGTATCCTTCTAAAATTTTGGTGTTATTAAGATTGAGATGTCAGAACCATACAGCATATTCGAGCTGCTATTAAGAATGAGATATCAGAACCATAAACTGTAAGAAGTTAGTTGAAACTTGCAACAGATGTACGGTGCCCGAGGTCTCCAGGCATGACCAAGCTAGTTTAAATGAGTTCAAGATCTTCACGTTACAGTGGTTACCATGTTTCCAGCACTTAGGACCGTAGGCCCTTTATCTTAGGAATTGATAAAAATGAATATACTTCACTTGAAGGATCATAAGTAGGTGGGACTTCAAAAAATTACTTCAGCCATTGTTTTGATTAATCGTTTTTCGCAAATAGTTTCATGAGCAATTTTTTGGAGTGAGACTTTGCATATGGCCTCAGTTCTGTTTATCTTATACGTCTGGAGAACTTTATTATATTTTTCTTTTTATATTCCAAGTATACTGTTGATTATAGGATCAAATCAAATATTATTTTCCAATGGTGTAAGTTGGGGAGTCATTGTGTTGGAATGAAGGAAAAAAATATAAGTCTCTAAACCATTCAAATTTCAATTACAGATCCCTGACCATCTTCTTCCAAGGGTTGCAATTGTTGGAAGACCGAATGTTGGCAAATCAGCATTATTTAATCGTCTTGTCTCGGTACTTAACCAGAATCTGCCCTTTCATTTTCTAGTCATCATCAATACTTTTATACAATTAACAATTTCAAGCTTCCAGATGCAACTATATCTATGCTTGTACCTCTATAAATTGACTTCCCTTTTGCTTTCCTTTTCCTATTTCTATATTTGTTATGTATCTCAGGGGAACAAGGCAATTGTAGTGGATGAGCCAGGGGTTACTAGGGATCGCCTGTATGGTAGATCCTTTTGGGGTGACCATGAATTTATGGTGGTGGATACTGGTGGTGTACTTACAGTTTCAAAGTCCCAGGCTAATGTCATGGAAGAATTAGCTATTTCAACAACCATTGGTATGGATGGAATCCCACTTGCCTCAAGGGAGGCAGCTGTTGCTAGGATGCCCTCAATGATAGAGAAACAAGCTACTGCAGCTGTTGAAGAATCATCTGTCATTATATTCCTCGTTGATGGCCAGGTACAGTTTTTGGTAAATATATGCAGGACAACTGCAATGTGCCTTTTAGTTTTGACTTTCAGCTTCTTTGTGTTGAAAAGGAATATAACCTTAAATTCCTTTGAAATTCTAAATATAATCATATTCAAGCATTGGCCAGTGATACTGGTCTGAAAACTTTTTAAAAGTTAACAAGTAAATTTTAATATACTGAATAAAGTTGATCATAGAAATTGTACAATAGTATAAAATATACACATGATACAGGTTTACGATAATAAGGTGGAGGAAGTGAATTGACATTTTTTTCTTTCAAGACTTGACTTTTGGATGTCATTAAATAGCTTGGTTTTGGCGATCTTTGTGAAAGACTTTCAAATTTCTTTTAAGTGTCATTCATTTGATTGGTGGGACTTTGAGTTGAATGCAATGTGGTTTTGCTTGAGTTATGTCATTCTGATTATGATAGATTTTCCCATCATGCTACTTGTACTGTTATTCCTATTTGAACTTTTGAAGGTTTTTAAATTAAAACATACTTTGGTGAATATTGGGTTTATAATAGTAAAGATTTTAGTACATGGTATTGACAGTGTTAAACAGGCAGGTCTAACTGCAGCAGATGAGGAAATTTCAGATTGGCTACGTAAAAACTTCTCAGATAAGTACATCATTCTTGCAGTTAACAAGTGTGAATCTCCACGTAAAGGGATCATGCAAGCATCAGAATTTTGGTCATTGGGGTAAGCTAAACTCTTGTCCATTTTGTTCACGTATGTTACTTTACTAAATTTTGAGAAAAGGGTTCTGGTTAAATGTTTTTATTTTCTTGTAAAAAGTAAAACTGATAAATAGTAATGTCTTCAGGGTACCTTGGTTTTTCTTCAATACATAATAACGTAGGATTGGATAGTAAATTTCTCTATTTCTTTCTTACAACACCTGGGGTGTGGATTATAGGTGCAGGGTTGTGCTTAGGTGATGCATGATAGCATCATTCTGGGTTTAAATACTTTTTTTTTGTTATGTCTGATACACTTTTCACCGATATAGTCTTGTAAATGTTTCAATTTAGCCCTGCTTTATTACCAACTTGGACAAGACACTAAAGACTCAAGAAAAAGGGTAAATAATCTGATAATCAAAAGGAAAATTTGACTTATCTCGCAAGTTTCAAACCGTACCAATCTGTTTGTTTATAATTAGGCATGTGAATATTGAACCGTCTTGATAAGAAAATACAAGAACTAATGCTAGGATAAATTTTTATTGTTCCGATAAAAAAAACTCAGGCACATTTCAATTCTCTAGCGGACACAATAGGATACTAATATTAATTTATGAAAGGTACGGTTTTTGGTTGGTTGACCAGGTTTTCACCACTTCCTATATCTGCTATATCTGGAACTGGAACTGGAGAGCTTCTTGATCTTGTGTGTTCAGGGCTGAAAAAGAATGAGGTTTGTAATCAGTGATCACAGAAATTTTAATGTGGGTATATTAATAATTAAGTTTGACTGTCTTTTGTTGAATATTGAATTTCAATTGGCAATTGGCTTTGGCTTAACTGTGCCACATATTACTCACTTTTCAGAGTACTTTGAGCTTGTTAGTGAACTTTTCAGTTTCAATAGTAGAATCTTTTCATGCTTCTTATTATTTACTTGAAATTTTTGGTGCTTTTCGTCATCTATTAAGCCCAAAGATGCATTTCTTGCCTTGTTCTATGAATATTTTCATTTCTTTATGATTTAGTTTATTATGCTTCTATATAGGACCCGGAGGATTTTGCTGAACAGGAAGAGTATGTTCCTGCAATTGCAATTGTTGGCCGACCAAATGTTGGTAAAAGTAGCATTTTGAATGCATTGGTTGGAGAGGACAGGACAATTGTTAGCCCAGTCAGTGGAACAACCCGTGATGCTATTGATATGGAATTTACTGGACCAGATGGACAGGTTTGATTGGTTTACAATTTACATTCTACTATACCGCCTATTGTTGACAGTTATTACAAAAATCTATTATGTAACATAACTAATCTGAAACTGAAGAATCAGCAAATAACACTTCAGATTCGGTGATTTTAATACCATTATTTATCTCCTTATTAACTGACGTTATATATAAGTTTCCTTTTTGGATTTCTGCCTAGGAATGTCAAGAGACTTTGTACTGAAATCAATGATTTGCAAAACTTTGACTGCATACTTGTATGTCGACACTGAACCATGAATCTGATCTCTAGCATAAGCTGTTCATTTACTTGAATTGCATTATTCTTCTTTTACTGAATTCATGTATTGATTTTGTTGACTGAATCATGGAATTGGGTCTACAAAAGAGCCTTGCCACTTTCGAGTTGTTCAATCTCAGATAGCTAAAGCTTGTTCGTTTATTTTCCTCTGCCTGTTGGTGTGTGCTGTTATGCTGGATTTTCATTCTGTTTGGTATTGACACATGGAAATTATTCTAACAATAGGCAGTCTAGAAATTAATTCTTTGCCGACAAATATATCGAAATCCTATTTGCCTCTCTTTTAACTTCTCTTTCTTATCTGTTTTCCCCTTCCCTTTGTCTTCTTCTCTTTCTCTCCATCTTCTCCTTCTGTCTATTGATTCTGCATCTTGATCCGAGGAGTTGCATCAAGGCCAATTTTGAGCCTGTTTAAGCAAGCTCAAGTGTAGGTACAGCTCTGTTATCAACATACCAAGCCGAGCTCAAACAAGTAATAGCTTGGTTCGGATCAACTTATATGCACTCCTAAGTAGGATCCTAAAGCTATTTTGGTTCACATGCTTGAAATCTTAGCGGACAACTGTCAGAGCAATTATCTATTATATTATTCTATTTTACTTTCTTTCTGATTCCCTCTTGATGTTAAGACAATCCATTATTGATATTCAAATTTACTTGGATACTTATAATTGCAACATTTTTTTTTTCTTATCTTGCAGAAATTCAAACTAATTGATACTGCTGGAATCAGAAGAAGAGCCGTCGTTGCTTCATCAGGTAGCATGACAGAGGCTTTATCAGTAAATCGAGCATTTCGTGCCATTCGTCGTTCTGATGTTGTGGCTCTTGTCATTGAGGCCCTGGCTTGTATCACAGAACAGGTACTTTGTCCATTCTTCTTGAGTTATCATTTCTGTAAATATCTGAGAACATGCCTACAGTTTCCTGCCCGCATGTGCGCATGGTTACAAAAGTACAAACTAAGTCAGATATTGATTAATGTTTGAAACTTTTTTTGTACAAATACAATGCATTAATCACATTCAAGCGAAACCAAAATTTGAAAAAAAAAATCAAGTTAAGGTGGACAAACTTCTCAAAATAATCGTGATATAACTTTATGGATGTTTTAGCTATATGTTGAATCTTTTCTGGTATTGTAATTGTAACAAAAATACTGTGTAAATGGAATCACGTTCCTCTCCATACCCTAGCAAGTCCTAGCAGATTTGAAAGGCAGTTTCATTCATGCCAACCTAGCACTTTGCACATGTGATGCATGTGAACGGAAATAGAATTTCTATTGAGCTTAAGGAAGTTGCGGTTTTCCTGAATTGATTTGAGCTTTTTGTGCGCCTTCTTGGTGGCTGTTCTAGTTTTATCTTGTCGGTGGTTTTAAAATAAGTTTCGATGAACAAACTTTTGCATATTGTATTTCTCTAAATCTTCAAGAGTGAAAATAGCTTTTCTTTTCTCAATTTTTAAGGATTTTAATTTTATTTTTGTAAGTATAGCTTCTATATAAAATTTGAAATTTAAACGGCATCTTGGAATTTCAATGAAATGAGATGTTTACTTTCCACAAGTAAATTTCTTTTAACTATATTTCCTTCTGTATTGAACTCCTAGGATTGCAAGATTGCTGAGAGGATAGAAAGAGAAGGCAAAGGTTGCCTGATAGTTGTAAACAAATGGGATACCATACCAAATAAAAACCAGCAGACTGCGACATACTATGAGCAGGATGTTAGGGAGAAGCTTCGTATCCTTGGCTGGGCACCTATTGTATATTCAACTGCAATAGCTGGTCAGAGTGTTGATAAGTACGTTCTGAAACAGCATCTCTTTTATAGCTTAACTTGCATCATAGTTGCATTCTTCAGCTAACTTCTTGTAAACCCCAAGAATTCATTTCATATTGCTGATATTTTGGCTTGTGGAGTGGCTTTAGGATTATTGATGCTGCTAGCACAGTTGAGAAAGAAAGATCAAGAAGGCTTAGTACTTCTGTAGTAAACCAAGTGGTCCAGGAAGCACTAGCTTTTAAATCACCACCGAGGACACGAGGTGGCAAAAGAGGCCGCATTTATTACTGCACTCAGGTACTTGTTTTGTGCAGGACTCTTTCATTCCTGTTCATTACATATCTTCCCAAGTGACACCCTTGTTTATGCAAACTTTGGATGTTACCGTCCACAAGATTACGAGAAGTTCTTGGAATAAACATTAATGATGTGCCTATCTTTATGGTAGTATCTGTTCTTTTGAACTTGCATTGCGTGTCATAAACAACATATCCGGTATTTTCTTATGAACATAACAATAGATTGTGTATTTACTTTGTTTCATGTACAGGCAGCTATAAGGCCACCAACATTTGTGTTCTTTGTCAATGATTCAAAACTTTTCCCCGAGACATACCGGCGTTATATGGAGAAGCAACTCCGTTCAGATGCTGGGTTTTTAGGCACTCCAATTAGGCTTCTATGGTCTAACAGCAGAAAAACAGAAAAAGAGGAAGGTCAGTTCTGATGTAGCCTGTTGTAACGCTCACACATACATTTTTCTTGCATGCATGCCCACATGAATTTCCATGTTTTTGTGATGCTTGAATGCCGTAGAAGACAAATAATCACCTTTAAGGACTGTAAAATCATATGTTTGCAGGAAAAGCTGCAACGCGAGCACAGGCAAATCTTGTGCCACGTGACCGAAAATTGGAGTTAGCTACATGAAGCATGTGTCGTATCATCTCATAACCAGCAAGGCATTTGTTTTGGAAAGGCTTTGTGCACGGGGAAAACTAGTTAATATCAGATGCCGAAGGTAAACTTGCAATGTGGTTCATGTAAAACTGTTCTCCAGTTGACGCTTCGGACTTGGTATCAGGAAGAATTTTCGATGCAACCAACCCATCTACGGAAAAGAACTGTAATTTCATGTATGTACCCAAGTTTTGATGGCTTGGAGCTGTAGCCTTTGAATTGTAATTTGAAATCAATGTAAATAACAAATATGATACGAAGATCCAGACGTAGAAGATGTCATCGATAATCAGCATATGCTTAATCCCTTCTCCTCCTGATCCCGTCTTCGAAACTATTTAAACATTTTACATCGATATATTCTGTTCCATTAACTAATGGCTTCAAGGGAAATGAAAGTTAAACTTAACCAAATGGTTTTGATATGTATTTGCGAATCCGATAACCCGAACCTGAACCACTTTCCGTAACTATCAAGTGCTGATGAAGGTGAGAAATGAAGGAATTCCACTTCCAGGCAGATATATTTTGAAGATATTAGAGGTAGCCTCCTTATGAAACATGGCCATCAGATTCCATCTGAAGCCTTGTTGTGCTAGGATAGCACCAAACCAATTGGAACCAACTCAAGCTAACCCGCAGGAAATATATCAAATGGAATGCAAGAACAAAATATAAAAGACACCAAGAGTTTAACGAGGTTCCTCAACAATCAGTGTAACTGGAGTACGTCCTCGGAGCAGTAGGAGCTCACCCAATAATCCACTATCAACCAAATGAGAGTTGACAAAGTGTTGGCAAGCTCACAACCCAAAACCCCAATACAACCAATAACTCTCACACACCAAAGAAACAAATAGAGAGAAATATAATGAATAATTTCTTCTCTATACGAAGCTCAAAGCTAATACACAAATACAACTTTGATTGAGTGAGAACTAACCAAGAAAGAAAATCACCTTCCTTTCTTCTCTTCAAATGGGGGTTGCAGCACCTCTTTTCTGCTGTGTGTTTGCCCTCTATTTTCTGCTCACTGTTTTTCTGCTCTCTTAAACAAAAGGGCAGCAGCTCCCCTAATCCATAACCTAGCCATTCCCGTGGCTTTTCACATGGGCCAAAGAAAAAACAGGACTTTAGACAAGGTGCCTTTTTTTCTCCCCAAAACAAGGAAGGGACACAATGATGTTGTCCACCTTTTCTTTTCTTTTATTTAATCAAAAGTTGGCCACTTGGCCACTAATTCAACAATCTCCACCTTGGCCAAGTTCTGAAAACGCCATGATAAGCCAACCAACACAATCAACACAAAAATTACTCCCAAACACTAGCAAGAGAACAACTCATGCCGAGCCAAATGCTCCAAAACTCCTACTGCTCAACGCCTTCTTTATATAGGCATAATGTGAGCCAAGTTCAAACAGTGAACAAACTTGGCTACACCAACAACCTTAGTCAACATATCAGCGGGGTTGTCTTTAGTTGAAATCTTTTGGAGAATAATCTCTCCTTCACCAACAACTTCACGAACAAAGTGATAGCGCACATCTATGTGCTTGGTCCTCGCATGATGAACCTGATACTTAGCCAAATAAATGGCACTCTGAATATCACAATGTACCTCCACCTGCTTCTGATCAACCCCCAAATCTCTGATCAGCCCATGTAACCAAATGGCCTCCTTTATAGCTTCAGCAACTGCCATATATTCAGCCTCTGTAGTAGACAAGGCAACAGACGACTGCAAAATGGACCTCCAACAAACTGGTCCTTTAGCCATAGTAAACACATAGCCTGTAGTAGACTTCCTTCCATCCAGATCACCTGCATAATCTGAATCAACATAACCAACTGCAAAATGACCAATACCAGAGTTATTCCTCTCAAAGCATAAACCAACATCTCGAGTACCATGGAGATATCTCAATATCCACTTAGCTGCTTACCAATGCTGTTTACCTGGATTATGCATATATCGACTCACCATGCCAACTACATGAGCAATATCTGATCTAGAGCATACCATTGCATACATCAAACTACCAACCAAATTTGCATATGGTATATTTTTCATTTGCAGCTTCTCTTTATCAATTTTAGGACACTGTAGAGAACTCAATTTAAAATGAGGAGCCAAAGGGGCACTAACCAGTTTGGTTGAATCATGAACTCCAAACTTCTGAATCAACTTCTCAAGGTATTGTCTTTGATTCAAACTGATCAAACCCTTCTCTTTATCTCTAGTGATCTCCATGCCAAGGATCTTCTTCGCTTCACCAAGATCCTTCATCTCAAACTCATTCTTCATTTGCTTCTTCAATTTCTCAATCTCTTCGACATTCTTTGAGGCAATCAACATATCATCAACATATATCAACAAATAAATGAAAGACCCATCTTGCAACTTTTTGAAGTACACACAATGATCATATTGACTTCTAGAATAATTTTGGCCTCTCATAAATTTATCAAACCTCAAATACCATTGCCTTGGAGATTGCTTCAAGCCATAAAGTGATTTCTTCAATTTGCAAAACAAATCCTCCTTCCCTTTCACTATATACCCATCCGGTTGACACATATAGATCTCTTCATTCAAATCACCATGTAGGAAAGCCGTCTTCACATCAAGTTGTACAAGCTCAAGATCATACTGTGCAACAAGAGCTAACATAATGCGAATTGAGGAGTGCTTCACAACCAGAGAAAAGATTTCATTGTAGTCAATGCCCTCCTTTTGTGCATACCCTTTAGCAACTAATCTTGCTTTGAATCTCACATTACTTTTCTCATCAGCATCTTCCTTCTTGGCATACACCTATTTGCAACCGATAGCTTTCTTGCCCTTAGGCAATTTAGCTAACTCCCAAGTTTTGTTCTTCAAGAGAGAATTCATCTCATCACCCATGGCATTGCACCACCTCTCATTCTCCTCACTCTCAATAGCTTCCTCGAAATTGGATGGAATATCATCAATGATAATAGGAAAAGCAAAAGCAACATAGTCACTATATCGAGCTGGCTTGGTAATTTGTCTCTTTCCTCTGTTCTTGGCAATAGACTCTTGAGGTGAAACTTGCTCTTCAACTTGAATAGAATCTTCAAGTTCAACTTCTTCAACATCCTCATGGTCTCCAACTTCTTCACTTGTAGTGGCTTCAGCATCAGCAAAAATAGGATTTGAAGTACCAGAGGCAACTTTCTCAAGCTCCACCTGTTGGACATCTTTCACATTCTTCTCAGAGTCTTTGAACATACTTTCTTCATCAAATGTCACATCTCTGCTGATTACAAGTTTTTTCATCTCTGGGCACCACAACCTGTAACCTTTGACACCACTACTAAAACCAAGAAAGATAGGTTTTTTGGCTCTAGGATCAAGTTTATTTTCAGTCACATGAAAATAAGCAGGTGAACCAAAAATACGGATATAGTCATAATCAGAAGAAGGTTTTCCAGTCCATACCTCCATTGGTGTCTTGCCCTGAACAGCAGCTGAGGGTAACCGGTTGATGATGTGACATGCATAATTAACTGCCTCTGCCCAAAATGACTTGCTTAAACCCGACTGAGACAACATACATCTAACCTTCTCAAGCAAGGTTCGATTCAATCTTTCTGCAACTCCATTTTGTTGTGGAGTTCCCCAGACACTAAAATGTCTCACAATCCCTTCCTCTTTGCAAACTTTAAAGAAAGGGTCGGATGTGTATTCACCACCATTATCCGATCTCAAAATCTTAATCTTTCTCCCAGTCTGGTTCTCAACCATTTTCTTCCAACTCAAGAAAATGCTCAATACCTCACTCTTGTGCTTCATAGTGTAGACCCAAGACTTTTTGAATAATCATCAACAAAGGTCACGAACCAATGTCTACCACTCAAAGAGGGAGTCTTTGTAGGACCCCAAACATCTGAATGCACATAATCAAGAATGCCCTTCGTCTGATGTACTGCAGTACCAAACTTCACTCTAGTTTGCTTTCCCAAGACACAATGCTCACAGAAATCAAGCTTACAAGTCGTGGCACCTTTTAGAAGACCTTGTTTCACAAGCCCTTATAAAGCTTTCTCACTGGCATGGCCTAATCTCATATGCCACAGTCTAGTAGTATCTGAATTGGATGTGCCCATATTTTCTGAGACTACAGACGCTTCACTTGTCACAATGCTTCCTTGCAATAGATACAAATGACCACATCGAGGAGCTTTCATCACAACAAGTGCACCATAAGTAACTTTCAATGTCTGTCCATCTGAATGAAACCTGAAGCCCTTGGATTTTAAAGTGCCCAAAGAAATAAGATTTTTCTTCAAATTCGGTACATACTGAACACCTGTCAACTCTTTAACCATACCATCATACAACTTCAAACGAACTGTACCAATCCCTTTTGTTGTATAAGGATTGTCATCTCCCATGAACACAACACCACCATCAAACTCTTTCAAGCTTGAAAACCAATCCTTGTGAGGAGTCATATGATGAGCACAACCCGTATCCAACACCCATTTAGTTGCACAATCAAATGATGAGGAAGTGGTTAAAGCAAAATAAAAAAAAAATCTGTTTCAACCTCAGCAACATTGGCTTCAGAACTTTCTTTTCCTTTGGTCTTCAACTTAGGACAATCTTTCTTCCAATGACCCTTATTATGACAAAAGGCACATTCATCCCTTTCCAAGGTTTTTCTACCTTTAGAGTTTCCTCTAGGTCGAGAGTGTGATTTTTTCCTACTAGAAGATGACATCCTCTCAGATGATCTACCTCTAACAAATAAAGCTTCAGAGGTACTATCATGATTTTTATCTCTATGCCTCATTTCATAATTCATCAAGGCATTTGATACATCTTCAAATTTCACAATTTCTTTACCATGCATAATAGTGGTAACAAAATGCTCATAAGAGTCCGGCAAGGAATTCAACAATATTAAGGCCTTATCTTCATCCTTATTATCCTCATCTAAATTTAACAAGTCGGCAATTAACTTATTAAAAGCATCAAGGTGCCTAATCATTTTTGTACCTTCTTTGTATTGGAAGCGGTAGAGTTTTTTCTTCAAGTGTAGCCGGTTCTCTGCACTCTTCGTCATATACTTGTCTTCCAATTTTTGCCACAACACACTTGCTATTGTCTCCCGCATCACAAAATAATTCTAAGTTTTTGCAAGGCACAACCGAATTAAAGAACAAGCCCACAAATTTAATTTCTTCCATTCCGGCTTCGACATAGCTTCTGGCTTCTCTCCCAAAGCGGCAAGTAGATCTTGTTGAGCCAACACATCTTTGACCTCACATTGCCACATCCCGAAGTTGTTTGTGCCATCAAACTTTTCCACTTCAAACTTTGCATTTTGCACCGTAGTTCTTGCAAACCCGGAGCTGCTTCCAAAAGGATTCTCGTCTTGCTTGTCTGACATCTTTGGCAACTAGACAGTACCCAAGAGCAACCAGTGCTCTGATACCAATTGTTATGCTAGGATAGCACCAAACCAATTGGAACCAACTCAAGCTAACCCACAGGAAATATATCAAATGGAATGCAAGAACAAAATATAAAAGACACCAAGATTTTAACGAGGTTCCTCAACAATCAGTGTAACTGGAGTACGTCATCGGAGCAGTAGGAGCTCACCCAATAATCCACTATCAACCAAATGTGAGTTTGCAAAGTGTTGGCAAGCTCTCAACCCAAAACCCCAATACAACCAATAGCTCACACACACCAAAGAAACAAATAGAGAGAAATATAATGAATAATTTCTTCTCTATACGAAGCTCAAAGCTAATACACAAATACAACTTTGATTGAGTGAGAACTAACCAAGAAAGAAAATCACCTTCCTTTCTTCTCTTCAAATGGGGGTTGCAACACCTTTTTTCTGCTGTGTGTTTGCCCTCTATTTTCTGCTCACTGTTTTTCTGCTCTCTTAAACAAAAGGGCAGCAGCTCCCCTAATTCATAACCTAGCCATTCCCGTGGCTTTTCACATGGACCAAAGAAAAAAAAGGACTTTAGACAAGGTGCCTTTTTTTCTCCCCAAAACAAGGAAGGGACACAATGATGTTGTCCACCTTTTCTTTTCTTTTATTTAATCAAAAGTTGGCCACTTGGCCACTAATTCAACAAGCCTATTATGTGCCGAAACCTGAGATCGAAAACTTGGTAAGGGAAATGCTAACTTCTAGCATGTATTATCCAGCTAGAGCCAGGCAGCAGTCTTGTTGCTTCTTCGGGCTTGTCCTATTAATTCACAGTTGAACAAGTTCAGCTCATTCCTGGCTTCAATCATCGATTCATAAGAATAAAAACAACAATAACAAAGTCTTATCCCACCAAGTGGGGTTGGTTGTATGAATCCTAGAACGTCATTACGCTCAGTGATGTGTCATGTCTTCCGTTAGATCCAAGTACTCCAAGTCTTTTCTTAGAGTCTCTTTCCAAGTCTTCCTAGGTCTTCCTTTACCCCTTCGGCCCTGAACGTCTGTAGGTCTTCGTTTCACACAGTGTTCTAAAAATCGGCCTAGGCAGCCGCCTAGGCGCTGGGCGGGGTTGTGCCGATGCGATTAGGTCCAAATTGTTCAGAAAAATTGGGGAGCTGTTAGGCGCCCGCCTAGGCGCTCTTAGGCGACCTGGGTGGTCTAGGCAGCTGTCTAGGCAGCGATCTAGCGGAGTGAAATGGTTTGCTGGGAAAAAATTCGCTGCTTTGACTCCCTTTCTGTGTGTAGTGTGCACCACGACTTTCGTAGCTGTGGCGACTCCCTCTCTCTGAATTTTGAAATTCATCGAAGAAGAGGAAACAAAAAAGAAAAAAGGGGGGAGAATTTAGATTTATAGAGGGAAAACGGAAAAAAGAAAAAGATGAAGAGGAAATGGAAACAAGACGAAGAGTATGAAGAAAATGAAAGAATAAAAAAGAATAGAAGTTTCCGGTTTTCAAGGGTTCAAAATGGGCTCCTTGGTTTGGGAGTCTGACTGTCTTTGCTGATAGGGGTGGAATTTTTTGCCAAATTGCCATGCCAACCGAATTGCCAACCGTGCCATACCGATTTTGTGCCAAATTTTTTGTACCAATCGGTAATGGTACGGTATTGTACTGTACCGAAATATCATGGTATGGTATTGGTAATGGATACCATTACCACGGTATTACCGTACCATACCGAAAATACAATATAATTTATAATTTATATAATACATACTTATATA
Organism: Malus sylvestris; assembly: GCF_916048215.2. Taxonomy (NCBI): domain Eukaryota; kingdom Viridiplantae; phylum Streptophyta; class Magnoliopsida; order Rosales; family Rosaceae; genus Malus; species Malus sylvestris. Next base: position 23,444,907 of record NC_062262.1, read on the forward strand.
ACACATATTTATAATATTCCAATAATTTGAAAATAATACCCTACTTATATTAGCATTGTTGTTGGTGACTTTGATCTCTTAAAATTGTGGAAATCAAACACAAAAGAGTTTAATTCTTTCACAAATAGCCAAAATATCTTTGTAACCCCCACTTCTACTGTTGCTAGTGAAAATGCATTTAGTTTAGGGAGGAGGGTTGTGAACCCTTTTAGGGTATCCTTGACTCCTAAAATAATGGAGGCACTAGTGTGTACTAGTGGTTGGCTTAGGGCAGGTGAAGTAAACTTCTATAAGGACCAACGGAAGATATGCTTCAATTTTACAAGGAAATAGAAGAAGAGAAAACAAGAAAGATATGCTTTAATTTTTTTAGTAAATTTGTTATTAAATGGTTTTCAACTTTAATTCTTCTTGCTACTAATTAATATGTTTTCTTTGTTTGTAATGTAGGCTTGACACAAACTCAATCTTCTACAAGTTCAATGCCTCCTCCAAAAGCTTCGACATCTCAAGCTTGAATAACTGATCAATGAATTCTCTTTTTTGAAGTTTACTTCCAATTTTCATTTGGTTTGAAACTTTAATTTCTATTTGGATTGTTAACTTCTATTTGTTTTGGTTCGTAACTTCAATTTGGATTGTAAGCTTAATTTTCATGATGAATCTTGATGCTTCATTTGAATTATTATGTGTGTGAATTGTGAATGATGAATAATAGATGAATTTAATCTATAATGTATGAGATAAAGGTACAAAAAAAAAAGTTTTGCCCTTGAATTGGGTTAAAAAAACAAAAACATATTTTGTCCCAAAACAAAATGGCAATTACCATTGCCATACCATGCCAACCAAACTTTTGGCAATACCGAACTTCGGTATACCGAAAGTTTGGTACGGTAATGGTAATAGATTTTACCAAACCGAAAGTTTGGTACGGTAATTGGTACAAGGATTTTGGTACGGTAACCGTACCGAACCCACCCCTATTTGCTGATGTGAGGCATGGGGACTAGGGTTGCAGGGGAGGGGTCACACCACACACTGTGGGTGGCACACAGATTTAATATTTTGATGTTGACTTGTCTACACTAGTTTCTTAACGATAAGGAAACCCTAATCAAACAAAACTACCAAGCTAATTTAGAGTAAATTTCCTTAATTAACCGATAATTTAATTAGATGCATTTTGATTCGTTGTCATTCATTTCAAGAAACGGTTGTGCAGCTATACCACCCACATTGTGCTTGGGGAAGGATGCATATGCACCTTTTCATACCAACCCATGGGATTTTTACTTATAATTTTTAAAAATTAGATATAGTCATTCAAAATGTTAAATTATATGATATATATATATATGCTTGATGTATTTTTAAATTTTGGATTTGTTGGATATTATTTTTGTATTTTGTCATTTTTTTATTATCTTATCGATATACTTCATACAACTATAATTTTTTTGTAAGTGTCAATATGAACTTATTTACAAGATATACAAGAAATTTATCTAAATCTGCCTAGACGCCCGCCTAGACCCTGCCTAGCCGCCTAGGCGCTAGGCGCCAGCCTGCCGCCCGACTAGCGCCTAGCGTTTTTTAGAACCTTGGTTTCACATATCCAAACATACAAATAAAAACAAAGATGCTTTCAAAAAAAATATGTTCCTTCTGTTTAAATTTCTCAAGTCTCACTCAAATAATTTAAAACAAATGTAGTTTAGGAAAAATAATTAAAGATGATAGTCAGTCCCGAAAGGAATTTATGACAAGAATGTATGTAAATGAGGAGGTTCTGAAACTGATTGAATCTGAAAATCAGAGATACTTGGCCAACCAAGGTAGCTCCTTGTTGTCTTTGAGTGCAAACGCTACATCGTCACTGAAACGCAGCCATTTCAAAATCATATCAGCAGCGAGACCATTGCAACTACTAAGGTCACGAAAGCCTACGGACAAGCAACCCGAGTCTAATCGGTTGCTGCAATGCTAGGACTGGACAGTGGACAGACGAACTAACCTTGGAAAGTTGAGCTGCAACTTCTGCAACCTGTGCTTTGCTCCTGATTCACACAAAATAATTCTGCATTCGCCGAGCTTACAACTGCCAAAAACAATACAAATGAGATATATCACATAATGTAAGTATATATAAACTTAATCGGTACCAACTCTAGAAATTAAACTCTAGTCGTTCGTTCTCAGTGAATATTCTTTAATAAGACAATTGCAGATACAAATAACATCATCCTTTTGCAAGGATCAGTCTGAACAAAGGGCCTCAGTCATAAATGTTACGTCCAAAATACACAAAAAACGAAAACACTCGTTTTAAAACGGAACATATCATATTTTGACCATTGCTCCAAATGAAGGGCCTATGAATAAGCTTGGGATTGCGCTAAAAAGTTTGTAAAACTCGCAATATTCTCTTAGTCAAAAGCCAAAACTGGTACAGTTGGACAAACACTCACATGACAATAAGAAACAGAGGAGATCAATAAACAACTATGTTCCTACGTACAAATGTATGTAGAGAAGAATTAAAATCATAACACGTCTTACCCTATCTTTAATAGTGTGTCATGTCCAGGAAACGCTTCTCCATTGCTGGTACAGAGACATGAGACTGTCATTGCCAACTGCAACGAAAAAACATAACTAGAATGAAAACACTATTACATACAGATTAATCATAAACCTCCGGCACTGAAAGTCTACAGCGAAGGCATCAAAGAGACTGGTAAACCAAAAAATCAAAACAAAATGGTGTCTACTTATATTATACTTCACCTTTTCAAAAGTAGTTTCTCCCATTCCTGTTTTATACAGTTCATACACCATAGCAGTCAAAAATACTTTACTCAGTTTGGAACAAGTTTTCATCACCTGCAAGGAGAAAAACAAAGACGAGTTAACGTTAATATAGAATAAGTTTGAACAGCAGAAATCATTGTTTGTCAACAATTTGGCATAAGTTAACTCACTTGAATATGAGGTGCCTGGAACATTTCTTGGATGGCTGCTTCCACCTCTGCCATACCAACAAGGGTTTTTCCTGCAAAGTGGAAACATATAAATCCTGTAAGCGACGAGAAAAAAGCTTCACAAGAAAATTAATAACTTTAATTCCTTGGTTGCATTATCTCAAGATTATTGGTTAAAAGGCTGCTTATTCAATATGTTCCAGAATGATACATTAGGAATATAATTCAATTTCCTCTATATTTTGAGGAGGTCCCAATATGGGGCCATGTTGGAGGAGAGAGGCAAATATAAATTCCCTTGAGAAAGAGCTTGTGCATCTCTAGAACCAAACTATCCACTTCAATGCATCAATTAAAATCAAATGTTTCGTGTCCTTGATCTAACAAAGGTGCAAATTAAAATATTCATACCAAGCAAATCAAATTTACAACTATTGGGCATGAAGGGAATATCTTCCCAGTTCCCAGTTTCTAGTGATCAAGAAGTCCTCAAGTAGAAACACAATACTTATATTTCAAGACAGATTGGAGAATGAGAGGTTTTTAGTATTACGGCCCGAGTATCAAGTGATGATCGTGGATGGTTAAATTATCACTCTATGTTCTGTTCATGTGGTAAGTGGAAACTAAAAGCCGAGATTAGTTATTACTTATTAGTTTGAACTAAATGAAAGCAATAAGTTGAGAGTTCAAAAGTGTGAATTGTGATTGAAAGCACTCACTCTTTCCAAAATTTGCAGGACATTGACAAATACGAATAACTTAAGATATTTCTCTCTACTAGATCATTCCAGGAATTGAAGCTTATCAAACATAGTGATAGAAGTTGAAGGGAGAGCGGGGAGTGTAGGACAGATTACCAAAACAATAACAGAGCAAGGATCTTTCAGTTCAAGTTTCCTACTTTAAAGGAGTTGTTCCTCATTGTTTACCTTGCACCATCAATTTATGAATACGCTAGTCTGATAAATCAATGGTTAAAGTTCAATACCTTCAGATGCATCATTAGGGGTTGAGGCTAGTTTCTTTAGTCGATAATCTGTGATTTCTGCTGCACGCCTGCATATCTCCAGTGCACGACGTGCATCCCCTGAAATAGCTGCCACCTGAATATATTATCAAATAATAGGCTGAGTGTCCAGTGCGAGCATCCAGTAATGACTTTATACAGTTTATGACGAAACAGAGAACATACAACTCACCTTTCTTGAAGCGAACTCTATAGCTTGTTGTTTAAATGCATTAATTCCTTTAAGGCGGCTCGAAACTATTTCTTGAAGCTGTTGGTAATTATAGGGGCCAAAGCAAAGCCTTTGGATTCCCATACGACTTGAAATACGAGGAAGCAACTTCTCAGGAAGATCCATGGTATTTGCTATGCCTGAACAGGTTTTTTATTATGACAAGTTAATGCTCCAGTCATATAAAATCTCATAGTCATCAGCATTATTTTTGCAAGAACTGTTTTTTTTTTTTTCTTTTTCAACTTGCCTTTCTGTATTTGAGTATCCATTTATCTCAGAAAAGAAGGATCACTGTGAGATAAAAGAGTGCAATCATCATTCAACAAGGATGTGTACTGGAGATAAAGTTTACCTATTACAACTAACTTTGAGTGTGGCTTAGTAGGCCAGTCAAGAATGTTGTATAGAACCTGAAACCAAAAAAGGACTTGTATATTTCAATAATACGCATAGTAAAACAATCTATACCATATATAACTGCATGACTGGGATTATATTTAACAAATATTCACATCACAAAATACAGACACTGCTAACTGATAGACTGATAGGGGAAAAAGTAGTTACCGACTGGTTTCTGGTCAGGAGAAGATCGAGTTCATCAATGAGAAGAATACAAGGTTTGTCATCCTCTTTACCAATTTTCTTTCCTTCAGAGAACCGCTCATTTAGCAAGTGGAGAGCCTTTTTCCAACCAACTCTGTGCCCGCTTAACGCTTCATATATAACCTGTGACAAACACAAGTATTACAAGGTAACAATGGCATGCCAGCATGATAAGGTGTAGCAGGTCTAAATATAATTTTTACCCTGTAGATATTCTCTGGTGATGCCAACTTCAGACCATTTATCTCCACAAAACAGTAGGGTCTTATACTTCCGGCATCAACTTCAGACCTTAGATTCTTCATTACTGCTAGCACACTCATTGTCTGCGGTTACAGAAAGATATGACAAGAATAAGTGAAACTCATATCATGCATCATAAGTACATAAAAGAAATTTATAGGCAACGTCACAAACGCTTCTCAACGGATCGTACTTTGCCAGTTCCAGGAACACCATGAATGTACAGGCAACGTCCCAAACACTTATCATCGGAGATAGAATCTTTGATAAATGCAGTTATTTCCAACATTTCTCTGCATGCAAGCAGGTCATTATTACAAACAATGTTACAATAATACAAATAAAAGAAGAAAAAGAAGAAAAAAAACCTTTAACGAATGACTCTCACATACTTATCCCTGCAAGGCAAAGACTTAGGCAAGGATGACAGCAGAAGTGCTGCCTTTGCTATTTCAAGATCAGTCTGCTTGTGGCATCTTACGTGCTCTGGGATTTTCTTCATTCCTATCTTTTGAAGTCCAAAGAACCGCCCCTTCTGTGAATTCTGTAGATACACAATTGCATAGTTTAGTTTGAGGGAGAATACAAACTAAATCCCAGGTATGAGATGGAAGGTAGTGTCCATACTGCAGCCAACTCATGAGCTCGAAATGGTTTAGCTAGTATACTTTTGATGCTTTCCTCGTCATAGTCCATGTCTTCTGAATCAAAGTCCAAGTCTTTGCCAACTTTCCAATCTTCATCACTTCCAGCTTCATCATCATCCTACCAAATTGTTAAAATCCGTAAATTTCAACTCAATTTCAATCCATTTGGATTTAGGTAGTATGTTCAATGCTGCTTCTCATTGCCTGAAACACTTACCCCTTCACCGTCATCAACTTCAGCAAGACGCTTGAAGCTGTGCCAATGAATATCATATTCATATTCGCATAAAAAAACATCATCCCCTTCATTGCTTGCTTTGGCATATTCTTTAGGATTCATCACAAAACAATGTCGAAGAATAGATTCCATCTGTGAAAATATGAATTCATCGTAGACATTTTATAAGTTAGTGAAATAGCTACCAAAAATGTTGAAGAATAGATTCCATGTTAGACGGCACAAAAAGCATGCCCTCCAGTGCAGAAATGTAAGAGGCACCTCACCAAAAAGTTACCAGTCAAAGGCATACACTTCATTCGCATATCTAGTTGTTAAATTGCAATAGTTCGTTATAGGACTTCTGCTAAAAATTGCACCTATTGCTTAGCCTTCCAACTTTCCAATCTCTTCTAAGCTCCAAGAATGCAAATCACTGCAGACTAGCCTTTCCCTCTTAGAAAAGCCCAAAATAAATTTAGAGATATCCGGTAAGAACCCCACCTTTAGCATGTTCTGCCAGCTTTCAATATCTTTAGGAGCTATCTAAAGGAAGGAAAACTAGTCATATACAAACAGGAAAACTAGTGGTATACAGGCCTATTCGACTACCCTAGCTGCTTCAGCTTCAGCCACTCGAATTTTTTATATTCCTTTTTTGGTCTTAAGAATGCTGGTTTTAAGAATGAGTGATTGCCCTTCTCCGACCCTTACTGCCCAACCTGAAAGCGGACAGCTAATGCGGTCCCAGAAAGAGCTGATTTGAGGATGAGGAATTAGCATTCCAACCCGCTTTCTTCCTTTACCTAAAACTAGTGGTATACAAGCCTATTCAACTAACTTAAACAAGAGAAGTTGCTTGATATATGGTTCTCATCTTCTCATTCACAAGTTTTTTCAACTTATTCAGCATGATCCTGTAAACTTAATCAGCATAATTCTATGAACTTAATCAACAAAATTTTGTAAACTTAATCACCACAATATTTTAAACTGAGTCTGCCTTTGCACCAGAGTATGACTTCATGGAAGACCAACTCCAACTTTCTCCATAAGGAAAATAAAGGTATACTCAATTTTGCACTATTTTGAACTCATAAGATACTAATAGAAATCGCCTGCCAATAAAAGTAGTCAAAACTGCACAACCTGACGCGTTTGAAATGCAGGCGGGTCACAAGGGAAAAGAAATTACTGAACATCAAAAACTTATGTGAAAATCTGTGTGCATCACTTAACTTATAAAACCAATGTGCAATCAACTCCCTTTAAACCAAGAGTTAATCCTACTTTATATGTATTGGTTTTGGCTAAATATGTGTTTGTTAATCTATTTTGGCTTCTTTTTACTCTCGGGCTAAGCATATGTCCCATCGTGGTTATTCAAACTGAAAAGGATCCTTTCATGAAGCAATCACAGCTATACAAGAAATAATTCTTACTACAACAATAATCAAGATTTGTTAGTATCTCTCACCTCAATGTCAGCAAAATCATTTGTGCGATAAATTTCTCTCCGCAAATTATGAGGTTGTCTTCCAGTTGCAGTCTCTTCTGGGATTATATACCAACGTACCCGACACCAATAGCTTCCATCTACTTCTTTCCATATGCTGCACAATTTCAAATACACAAAGACCAAAGTCCACATGCATTACAATAAAAAACTACAGCAAATGTCACACCGTACACAAAATTAAATCAAATTACAAATCTACCTTTCAATGTGGGCAGCCCACAAATCGCTGGAGAGAAGCCTCTCCCTCAATGTTCTAACCAGCTTCTTCCCCTCTGGAGGTGTCGGAAGCTGGACCTTTTTACCCAACTTGTGAGCCTCACAAAACCCGCAAATCCAGTCCCCTTCAGGAACATCCTTCAGTGGAGGTTTCAAGCATTTCAAATGAAACCCACCTAAGCAATCATCACACTCAATCATCAAAACCTTCCCAGACTTAAAGCAAACCCTACATTCCTCCACTTCATCCAAATCCTCATCCGAACTCGCATCCTCTCTCCTCCTCACATACACGTTATCCCCTACTTCAAACTCACCCCCATCATACACAACCTTCTTATAATAAACCCGTCTTTTCGGCACTGACTTAACGCTCTTGCTCTCCTCAAAATTGACATTTTTCGAGGCCCTAGAACGCGTAACCACCGTGCTTTTCTGCTCCCTTTTCCTCTTTTTAATCTCCGACTGCCCTGGAGTCACAGGAGATATTGAAATTTCAACCTCGGTCAAATCTGCCTCCTCTTTATCCTTCCACATCTTGCCCTTCTCAGCAGATTTTGGGGTTTTTGCAGTTCCCGCATTTCCCCCTTTTCTTCGTGTTTTGCCCGAATCATTTCGCAATTCGTGTTGAGGCGTCGCGTCTTTCTTCGGCGAATCTTCAAATAGCTTCTGGGAAGTGGCGGAACCGGCCTGCAGCGAGGCCCGGCGAGCCGACCGGCGGGGAGTAGGGGTTCGTGGAGTTGTGGGAGTTAGAGGCGGCGGTGGCTTGGAATTGGAACGCTTGGATTTCTTGGGGGACTGCAGGACCCTCTTCGGAGTGTCTGCCATGGCCGCTCAGACTCCAAGCGTGCAGAAACGATGGCAATGTAATTGGAGAAAAAAAGATTCGAAACGGACACAGAGAGCGAATTTAGGGGTTGAAAAATGGCGGGAAAATTGCTACGGAGGGAAAGTATGAGATCCGAATCTGATACGGTAACCTTGATGGCCCACCAGCTACTGCTACTTGGCCCATTGCCCTCTTTCCCCATTTTTCATGTCACCCTTGGAATGACAATTTTCTCCGTCGTGAGTACCCAAACGTTACGGTCCATTTGTGATAAATAATAATAATAATAATAATATCGTATCACAATATTTTTTTTTTTTTAAAGAAGACAACTAGTGACAAGTTATGATTATCCACTTATTCCAGAGGCCTGGAAGACTTATAAAACCATTTCAGCCTCTCCCTAGTCACAAGTCTGATATCCACATCAACTTAAATCTCAATTATTTAACTGGTCACAATTGAATTTGACAATATATATTAATCTAATCAAATATCGACGATGCATGTAGGCTAAAATAATTAAAAGGGAAAATTTATTTGAACCCGTCTAACCTCTTTATACACCCAACTTAAATTTTAAATGTGAAATGTCTTTATTACCCTCTTACATAATTACTATCAAGTACAAAATAAAATTAACAAGAAAAACAAGATTTATCTATAAACTCATACCCAATAATGAAACCCTAACCATCACTTAATTTTTCTCCTTCGTTATGCTATAGCAAAAATATGACAACCCGTCCCAAATTTTATATTTTTATTAATTTTTAAAGCGTGACTTTACGAAAATGCCCTTAGAGGCGGGAGTATTGACTTTCGTGGACCAACGTATAGTGAGACGTACGAAATATTTCTATAGTATATTCCTGAAGTTCTCGATAAAAATTTTGTGTGTGTGTATATATATATATATATATATATATATATATATATTGCTATTTTATATCTTCGCATAAAAAGATACTGTTATTATTATTATTAGGAGGATGTGGAGATTATAGAGGAAAAGAAATGAGAGAACCAGCAGGGGAGGAGGAAGGGTAGAACTGCCCAACCGGTGAGAGAGAGAGAGAGAGAGAGAGACATTAGCTGAATCAGGAGATGAGAGAGCAAGGGCTGGCCAATCAGAAAGCAAGAAAGGAGGGAAAGGAGAAGGGGGAGAAACGGGGGAAAGGGAGAAACAAGTTCCCCAACCCGCGTGACCCGTGCATCCATATCTCCATATTTTCCGGTGGTTTTCCACTAGATTTCTCACGAATTGGATCAAGACACCACCACCAATCATCTCCTAGTCCTTTCATCTTCCATTTCCACCCAAATTTGGAAGGGATTTGATTGTAAGTTGGTGAAAAATACCCGTGGGTGCTGCGGGGAACCATGTGTTAAATCCATCAATTGTGAAACCATTCAATTACCACCACTAGAACACTCCCCTAGAACCCAGGAATAAAGCCCAAGCTGTGGTGAAGACGTTGGAACACCAAGGATGTTGAATTGAAGAACACCCATTATAGGGTTTCCGATGGATTTGAGTGAAATTGGAGCTCTTTGCAGCCAAATTGGCCTTGGTCACAGGTATGAAAGTTGCTCCACACATCGAGATCTTCATTTCTGCAAAATTTGGTAATTTTTAGAAATAATTGAATTTTCCGGCGAGTTGGGGCGGCCGATCGCCACCTACGGCGGCGCCTGACTAGTGGGCCGCCAATGCTATTTTTAGGCTATGTTAAATGTCTTGAATTCAGTTTTGATATTTGTATATCGTAGGTTGATTGTTTGGACCTAAACTCATTAGGATACGCTACTTGGTAAAGATATGAATTGAAGATCCGACCGTTGGATCGTCACCAAACTTTAGTATATTATAGTACGTAATAATTGAGGACCATAGGAACTTACGGATCTAGAATATGATATACGGATCTTCCCGAATTGGATTCGTAAGTTTATAAAATAACAAGTTAACTACCACTTGGTTTTGGCAATTGGCGGAAATCCGACCGTTGGATCGTAATGGGACTTTAGGATGTTGCTCTAGAAGTATAATGTGGGTCTTTGGAAGCAACGGATCGAAAATCCGTGGTGCAAATCATTCGAATTGAATTACATAGAGATGCGTTTGATGTGAATTGTGTATTTTATTGGTATGAATTCTGAGATGTGATTGATAATTGGTCATAGGCGACGATGGTTCGTGATGTCTCGATATGCGTGCTAGAGAGTCGTAGCGCGGATCTCAAGTGAGTGGGTCTTTTCCTTTCTATCGTATATTATATATATGGTTGACAATTCCACAAACGTTTATAAATTGATTATTGCATATAATTACTGTGAATGCTTTGAAGTACTATTGCGAACTACGAATGGCTTGATCCCTATTAGGGTACGTAGGCAGTCTAACGAGACGTTAGATGCAGCCATACTATAAATGAGACTAATTAATTGAGACAATAGCCTTGTTTGGGAAATTGTGCAATGTGAGGGACATTGATGGAAAATGTGAGATTTAACCTTATGATTTTATTGATGCACAAAATCAGTGAGGACTTTGGTACAACAGAAAATGTTAAGTTTGTAACCCTCGCTAGATTGCTCCGGTCACTAGTATGGATAAGTATGTAAATTGATAGAGATAGGGAAGCAAACACAAGATGTATGTGGTTCACCCAGACTGGCTACGTCCACGGAATATAGGAGTTCTCATTAATTGTGAAGGATTTACACAAGTACATAGGTTCAAGCTCTCCTTTAGTGAGTACAAGTGAATGATTTAGTACAAATGACATTAGGAAATATTGTGAGAGAATGATCTCTATTTATAGAAGAAAGTTTCTAGTTTCATTCTGACATTGACACATGTTGTGTTGTGATTGGCTTCTGATGTTGACATGTGTCGCGCTATGATTAGCTTTTGATGTCGACACATGTCGCGCTTTGATTGGCCTTCTGGTTGGAGGGAAACTCTTCTGGGTCCTTGATGGTATAACGTTGACCTGTGTTCAGTAGTTTCGGGATTGGTCAAGTATGGTACAAACAGTGCTCCCCTAAGTTCCTGAGTGAGGGAAGCTCCTCGGTTGGGGACTTGCAAGATCCAAGCCATTGAGTAATCATGAAACTTCTAAGTACCGAAGTGTGGTATCATTTTCACTTGCCTTATCTGTCTCATATGTAGATGTGGCATCTTCTCTGGAAGTACTTTTCCTCCATCCAAGGGTGGTATCTTTAACCGATGAAGATGCACAAGGTAATGTATCAATTTCACTTACAGCTTACTTGTAGTTTCGGGCTTGGTCAAGTGTGATACAAACCCTATAGTAGGAGTCCCCCAAGTCGCCGAACTAGGAGATTTGCTGAAAGAGGTAACAGACAAGGTAAGCAATCAGACTTCCAAGCAAGCAACCTGGATCGGAGGTTCGACTTCGGCTTTCGGTTAATTGTTCTCATTCTCCTTGTGTCGTAAATAGCACTAAGGATAAGGAGAAGCAAATGGAGAAGAGATGATATGAGATACTTTTGTTTTTGAAGAAGTAACTTTCCACAAGCTTATTCTTGAACTGGGCTGGAGGGTTTTCTGGTTCCCTTCAGAGTATAAGGCCGACTCAAGAATTTGAGGGTCAAAACAAGTCCATCAAATCTAGAGTACGTTCGACCTTGATGATATTGGATACTTTTGCTATTGACAAAATAGTAGATGTATCGGCACGTGTTCTGTTATGCTTGTCTCCACATGTTTCCTTGTATCCTTCTCACTTGCCCTATTTGTTCCTCAGGTAGATGTGGTATCTTCTCTGGAAGCATAAGATGTTGAAGATGAGTACTCAAGAGCAAAGCTAGGTAAGTAATCAGGCAATGGGTTCCAGGCAATCAGTTCCTGACTAGAAGCTTGATTCCAAGTGCTAACTGATTGCTCTTTTTCTCCTTGTCTAGCAGGTAAGAACAAGGCCAAAGGAAAAGACAGGGAAAAAGCATGATATAGGATACTCTTGCTTTTAACCCTGATGATATGAGATACTCTTGCTCTGGTGTGGCTTGTTTGCAGAGGTATTATCGGGAGGAAAAGAAGCTGAGTATTTCGAGAGACTCTGCTGAGAGTGCCCTCTTGGATGTGAAGAAAAGTTGAGCATTTTTTTTTATTTGCAGGTTTGCTTGGCTGTGGAGGATGGAGGTCGACATATATAGAAGCCTTCCTAACAACAAGTAGTAGTGTTATTCCTTTACCCTTCTTGGTCGTAGCAATGTAGTGGGAGCTGCAAGCTTCACGTGTTTTAACTTTGTCAGAGCACTTTGAAAAAGTGGTATGCGGTATCTGGAAAGCTGATGTTGTGTGTGAAGATTACAGACAAGCTTTATCCAAGGAAATCTGGCTCTCAAAGTTCAAAGAGCGATGCCTCTTCGGTTTTCAAACAAGCAATCCTGTCGGGGATCTGGCTCTCGAAATTCGAAGAGCGGTGCCTCTTTGATTTTTGAGAAAGCAATCCTGTTGGGAGTCTGGCTCTTGAGATTCGGAGAGCGGTGCCTCTTTGATTTTTGAGAAAGTAATCCTGTTGGGAGTCTGTCTCTAGAGATTCGGAGAGCGGTGCCTCTTCGATTTTTGAGCAAGTAATAATGTTATTCCTTTACCCTTCTTGGTCATAGCAATGTAGTGGGAGCTGCAAGCTTCACATGTTTTAACTTTGTCAAAGCGCTTTGAAAAAATGGTATGTGTTATCTGGAAAGCTGTTGTTGCGTGTGAAGATTGCAGACAAACTTTATCCAAGGAAATCTGGCTCTCGAAGTTGGGAAAATGGTGCCTCTTCGGTTTTCGAACAAGCAATCCTGTCGGGGATCTGGCTCTCGAGATTCAGAGAACGGTGCCTCTTCGATTTTTGAGAAAGCAATCCTGTTAGGAGTCTGACTCTTGAGATTCGGAGAGCAGTGTCTCTTCGATTTTTGAGAAAGTAATCATGTTGGGAGTCTAGCTCTCGAGATTCGGAGAGTGGTTCCTCTTCGATTTTTGAGCAAGCAATCTTGTTGTGAGTGTTTTCTCGAATATGAGTAAAGGTTGGGCATTTTTGCCAGTCTGCCTTGCCACGGAGCACAGAGGTTGACACACATTGGGACTTTCTAGTTATCAAGTAGTGGTGTTGTTCCTTTACCCTTGTAAGTAATAGTAGGGTAGTTGGACCTTCAAAATTTATGTGTCTAAACTTTGTCAGAGATCTTTAGCAAAGTTATCTATGGTACCCGAGGAGCTGATGTTGTGTGTGGAAAGTGATGCCTCTTCGAAATCCGGAGAGTGGTGCTTCTTTGGAATCCGGAGAGTGGTGCCTTTTCGATTTTTGAACCAACGGCCCTGTTGCCCTATCTTTTATAAGGGCACCAATTATGTGCAAGGGGTTCATTCAGAGAGTTATTGCTTGTAGGAATTTTCCCCTTACTTCAGAGATTTATTGCACCTCATTTCTCCTTCATCATTTCTGAGAATGTCTGGCCCATCCGACCGTCGTTTTGACTTGAACTTTGGTGAAAAGGCAGCCATGCCTTCTCAAGACAACATATGGCGCCCATCCTTCTTATCCCCTATTGGTCCTCTTACTGTTAGGGACTCTGTGATGAAGAATGATATGACCGTTGCGGTGGTGTCCAGGAATCTTCTCACTCCCAAAGATAACAGACTACTTTCCAAACGGTCAGATGAGTTAGCTGTTAAGGATTCTCTGGCTCTCAGTGTTCAGTGTACAGGTTCTGTGTCTAATATGGCCCAACGCTTATTTGCTCGAACCCGCCAAGTTGAATCATTGGCGGCTGAAGTGATAAGTCTCAAACAGGAGATCAAAGGGCTCAAGCATGAGAATAAACAGTTGCACAGGCTCGCACATGACTGTGCTACAAACATGAAGAGGAAGATCGACCAGCTGCAGGAATTTGATGGTCAGATTTTACTTGATCATCAGAGGTTTGTGGGTTTGATCCAAAGGCATTTATTGCCTTCGTCTTCTGAGGCTGTACCGTGTAATGAAGCTCCAAATGATCAACCTTCGGTGCCTCCTCCTTCTGGGGTTTTGCCTAGTACTGAGGCTCCAAATAATCACCTTCTGGTGCCTCATCTTTCTGGGACTCTGCCTACTGCTAAGACTTCTCCTGAGCAACCTTTGTGAAGGGTCTCTCTTGTTTGTTTATTTTGATTCATGTATATGTACATATTTGTAACTTATCAGAGATATCAATAAACAAGTTTTGCTTCATTTCAACGTAGTGTGTTAAATACACCAAGGCCTTCTTCACTAAGTTCTTTGAATTTTTCCTTTTGTTGAAGCTTGTATGTTGAAACTTTGTGAGTGAAGCATGTAGGTTGAGGTAGTGCTCCCTTAATTTCCCGAGTGAGGAAAACTTCTCATTTGGAGACTTGAAAAATTCAAGTCACTGAGTGGTCGTGAGACTTCCAAGTATCAAGGTGCAGTAGCATATGATAGGAGTCCCCCAAGTCTCCGGTCGAGGGAGTTAACGAATAAGGCATTTCCTTTCTAAGAGGTAGCCCAAAACTCCTTCATATATATTTGTTATGAAAGTTGTTAGGCCCAAAGAAAAGGAGGGCTAGGCAATTTTTTATTTTTATTTTTTCGAAAATTTGTTTTCAATTTTTTTTTTTAATTTTCGAATTTTTGAATTTTCGAATTTCTGAATATATATATATATATATTAAAGCTTTGTAGGTGAAGCTTTGGTGTTGAAGCTTTGTAGGTGAAGCTTTGAGGTTAAAGCTTTGTTGGGCACCATGAATTGATTTTGCTTCACACTATCTTGATCAAGATAGTGTGAAGCTTTTGTAGGTGAAGCTTTTGTGTTGAAGTTTTGTAGGTGAAGCTTTTGTGGGTCAAGCTTTTGTGGGTAAAGCTTTTGTAGGTGAAGCTTTTGTGGGTGAAGCTTTTGTAGGTCAAGCTTTGTTGGGCACCATGAATTGATTTTGCTTCACACTATCTTGATCAAGATAGTGTGAAGATTTTGTAGGTGAAGCTTTTGTGTTGAAGTTTTGTAGGTGAAGCTTTTGTGGGTCAAGCTTTTGTGGGTTAAGCTTTTGTGGGTCAAGCTTTTATGGGTGAAGCTTTTGTAGGTCAAGCTTTGTTGGGCACCATGAATTGATTTTGCTTCACACTATCTTGATCAAGATAGTGTGAAGCTTTTGTAGGTGAAGCTTTGGAGTTGAAGCTTTTGTTGAATTTCCCTTTTTTTTTTTTGTGAAACTAGAAATTTGAAAATGTGGGAGAGACAACATATACAAATTTTGCTTCCACTGAAGGAAAAAATTTGTCCTAGCTAAGAACAAGTATGAACATTTGAATACACATGCAAGCTATCAACACTTTAAAGTAGGCATGCATCCAAAAACAATTCATAAAACCCATGACTTTCAAAGCCTAGTATATGGTGAACCAAAATAAACTCTTTAACAAAATTAAAGAGAAGTAAAGATTTAGTGATTCTTTACCCTTGAAGCTCATCCTTGTTTACACAAGGGATTCACCCAAGTGGAGGGCCTTCAAGTCACCTCCAAGCTCCTTGAATCCTCCTTGTGTTTTCCTCCCTTTAGTGCTCCTTTGATGATTAGAGGAAAAATGATTTGTTCTCCAAAAACATCAAAAGCTTGATGTCTCTAAGTCTCTTCACCAAGGTTGTATATTGTGAAGATGATATGGATGACTTAGAGAGATTTTAGATGCTAGTAAAAATCCTCTAAGTGGCCGGCCTCTATGTAGAAAAAGAGAGAAAAATGTTTCACCCAATTTCTATTAGAAAACCCTAATGAGAAAATTGCTATAAAGTTGCTTTTATAACATTTTCTTTGGTGAGTGGCAAACTTGCAATTAAGCAAGCTTGCCCATTCACCCTAATGGCCGGCCTCTCCTTGTTATTGGGCTAATTTGCCCATTTTGTTTTAGTTGTCATACAACTTAAACATAATGGGCCTTGTGGACCAAAACACTTTTGGGCCCCGAAACCCAAAACCAACATGTAAGCCCAATACGAACCTTTCGTATAATTAATTAACTAATTAATTAATCTTGACCATTCTTCAATTAAACCATTTAATTGCTTATCCATTTCATATAATTTCTTCACTAACATCCTTATGTGGTGTGCGATCCATTAGGTTCCAATTAGCGAGGCAGTGGGCGATGTTACTCTTAACGATCGATTGTGAATTGAAACCACATTTCAATTCTCCCTTAAGATTAGTGCTTGCTAATCTTCAGGGCTTCCACAAACCATGAGTGACACCTAGCAGCATATCATGGTTACCCAAGCTAAGTAGAATTGGTTGGAGAACCTATCCAGTTACAACTACAATGCAATACGGTCCTTCTCTAATACAATACTCTTAATCACATTGTTTAAGTGATAGTTTGTTTCATGTCTACTATCCAATGTGATACTTTCCTATATGATTCCTTTGAATATGATTTGGAACAAACTTCCTAAGTCATATTCATATGCTTTGGCCAAAGACTTTAGAATCATATCTTAGAGTATTCTCCTTCCACCATGGAAGGTTAGAGATCCCTTGTTGTGCATTCATATGCCTACATGACTAGATAGCTTGACCCCAACAATGCCGTGGACAATCCGAAGGAATGCCATTGACATGATCAAAGATCAAGGACCTAACCATTAGACATCTATGATGCCTCAGGTCAAAGGACTACTTTGCATATTGCAACTTTAGAGTTCATACATGACATGTATGTTCGAACTCTCTTTTGATCGACGTTCAGTGTACTCGATTACTCTTTCGAGCACCTATGTGTTTGTCTCAGTGTCCAACACCAAATGACTTGAGACTAGTTCATACTCACGTTTGAGTCAACATAACACATACTAACCTTAGCGGATTGTCAATGCCCAATTGGCAATCCTATGGCTAGGAACGTTTTAGGAATGATCATAAGAGAGAGGTCTCGATAATCTAACTCATTAGATCACTTCTCTCTTAGAACAAATACATTCCTTGGATTCCCTTATTGCTTAAACACATGATACAATAAATAGTGATTAACAATAAGCTTTGCCCTTCATTAAACATATAAAAGTTTAATACAATAAGTATTCCAAAAGCTATTACATCAAATGAGTGGCTTTGTGGGCATACTTCCAACATCCACACTGTTGAGCAAGAGATTGTGATGCAAGCCACACCTTGTAGTAGTTAAAGGTTTGGATGAACCATATGAATTGAATTTGCTTCGAACAGTCTTGAATTTGCTTCGAAGGTTTGAGAATTGTAGTTGCCCTCCATTGATGAAGCTTTTGTTGGCACCATAAATTGGTTTTGCTTCACACTGTCTTGATCAAGAGTGTGTGAAGTTTTTGAGAATTATGGTTGAACTCCTTTGATGAAGCTTTTGTTGACACCATAAATTGGTTTTCCTTCACATTGTCTTGATCAAAAGTGTGTGAAGCTTTTGAGAATTGTGGTTACCCTCTATTGATGAAGCTCTTGTTGGCACCATAAATTGGTTTTGCTTCACATTGTCTTGATCAAGAGTGTGTGAAGCTTTTGAGAATTGTGGTTACCCTCCATTGATGAAGCTCTTGTTGGCACCATAAATTGGTTTTGCTTCACACTGTCTTGATCAAGAGTGTGTGAAGCTTTTGAGAATTGTGGTTGCTCTCCTTTGATGAAGCTCTTATTGGCACCATAAATTGGTTTTGCTTCACACTGTCTTGATCAAGAGTGTGTGTGAAGCTTTTGAGAATTATGGTTGCCCTCCATTGATGAAGCTCTTGTTAGCACCATAAATTGATTTTTCTTCACATTGTCTTGATCAAGGCGTGTAAAGCTTTTGAGAATTGTGGTTGCCCTCCATTGATGAAGCTCTTGTTGGCACTATAAATTGGTTTTGCTTCACACTGTCTTGATCAAGAGTGTGTGAAGCTTTTGAGAATTGTGGTTGAACTCCTTTGATGAAGCTCTTGTTGGCACCATAAATTGGTTTTGCTTCACACTGTCTTGATCAAGAGTGTGAAGCTTTTGAAAATTGTGGTTGCATTCCATTGATGAAGCTCTTGTTGGCATCATAAATTGGTTTTGCTTCACACTGTCTTGATCAAGAGTGTGTGAAGCTTTTGAGAATTGTGTTTGCCCTCCATTTATGAAGCTCTTGTTGGCACCATAAATTGGTTTTGCTTCACACTGTCTTGATCAAGAGTGTGTGAAGCTTTTGAGAATTGTGGTTGCTCTCCTTTGATGAAGCTCTTATTGGCACCATAAATTGGTTTTGCTTCGCACTGTCTTGATCAAGAGTGTGTGTGAAGCTTTTGAGAATTATGGTTGCCCTCCATTGATGAAGCTCTTGTTAGCACCATAAATTGATTTTTCTTCACATTGTCTTGATCAAGAGCGTGTAAAGCTTTTGAGAATTGTGGTTGCCCTCCATTGATGAAGCTCTTGTTGGCACTATAAATTGGTTTTGCTTCACACTGTCTTGATCAAGAGTGTGTGAAGCTTTTGAGAATTGTGGTTGAACTCCTTTGATGAAGCTCTTGTTGGCACCATAAATTGGTTTTGCTTCACACTGTCTTGATCAAGAGTGTGAAGCTTTTGAAAATTGTGGTTGCCTTCCATTGATGAAGCTCTTGTTGGCATCATAAATTGGTTTTGCTTCACACTGTCTTGATCAAGAGTGTGTGAAGCTTTTGAGAATTGTGTTTGCCCTCCATTTATGAAGCTCTTGTTGGCACCATAAATTGATAAAGCTAATGTGTTCACCTCTTCCCCCCCCTTTTTTTTCGGATTTTTTTTTTTTAGGGGAAGAGGGGGTGCTGCAAGTTTGAAATTTGAAAACTCCTTAGCTTGTGTGGAAGTTTGAAGACTTTCCATGTGGGGTTTTCTCATGGTTTGAATTTTGAATTTTGAATTTCTTTGGCCATGTTGAACCCTATAAGAATGAGAAGTTTCCACTCTTTTCATTGTCTTCATTTGCTCATTTTGTAGTGATTTTTTAGAGATAGAGTGCTCTTATAGTTGAGAGGGATTCTGGCATTGCTTTGCACCATCTTCAGGTTGGTAGTCTTCTCCACTATATCACATGCTTTCATTCTTGTTGAATTGTTTGAGTGTTCATGTATTTGGTTGAGAACATAATAAACTGATTGAGCTTTTCTCCACGCCCTAGGAACTTTCTTATGTTTTGATCTTTCATGTGGTGATAGAGTTTGTTTTTGTTTGTTGTAGATGTCAGAGTTTGGAAGTCCTAGTGATGGGGGCTCCCCTAACTCTAACTCTAGGTTTGAGCTTGCAATGCTGGAGTCTTTAGGCCTTTGTTGGAGTCCTGTACAAAAAATTCAAGATTGGGTGATCTTCGCAATTGCCAAGCCTTAGCCAATATTGGTTCTTCCTCCTTCATGTCAGTGGGTGAGGGGGTTGTTTGTGACGCCATACCCATATTTCGCTCTGAGTTCATAGCAGACCATTTAGTGCAAAACTTGTTAAATAGCAAAAAGCAGCTTGAGGCCCTAGGGCAATCATGCAGTATCCCCCGTAGTGTAGGAATGCATTTGGTGCATTATGAAGAATTGTCCTCTAAACCACCCAAGGGTCATGTTATGTTCTATACCCAGATATTATTGACTTTAGGGGTGAAGCTGCCTTTGCACCCGTGGTTGCAATGGATGCTGTCTTTCATTGGATATGCGCCTGGGCAACTCTACCCTGGTTTTTTGGGATACCTTGATCGGGTTTTATATTATTTGGATGGAATGTGGGTTAAGTGAGCCTTCCTTTCATCAATGGCGCTACTGCTATAAGATGCACCCGGTGAAAGCATGCACTGGGTATGCCGAGTGTGCATGTTGTAGTGAGAGAGAACGTATTGTCTTTAGTAAGAAAAAGGCGTACTGCACTTGGAAAAACCGTTGGTGCTTTCTTTATAATGATTGAGAGTATGCTAAAGGTGTCACGCCTGAGTGACGTGTTCCTACTCACTTCCAGACTATAGGTTGTAATGTATCCATTGTTTGCATTATTTGCTATTTGTCATGATTTTCTCTTGCTTCTAACATTTTTTCTTCGTGCAGTGACGCGAGGGACCATCAAATTGTCTGGACGAGAGCTAGCTGACGTAGAGAAGGTGTTGAGGGTGCCCAAAGATGATAGACATTTGGGCAAGCTACGACCCTTATTTCGAAAGTACGGTTTCCAGCCCCTAGTGTCGGAGTGCCAGAGACGAGCAAGTAAGTTGTGTTTTTCATTTCGTCCCCTTTTTCTTTTACAAAGTTGCATTCCTTACTTTGATTTTTCTTATTCAGTGGAGAAAGTGGGCAAGAAAGGGGAGACTAACGCCAAGAAAGGGAAAACACCCATGTTAGTTCCTGTAGATGACATTTTGTTTCACAAGGGAGCTCGTAAACACCGGGTGAGGCCAACCCCTAAACCTAAGTCGCAAAATGAGGTCCTCAAGATTGCTACCTTAAAGAAGGCTGAAGCTGAGGCCATCGGGTGTGCTGCTGCCATAGTTGCAAGGGATGAGAGACGACTGTTGCCTCCTCTTCCTACCATCAATCCCATATTTCCTCCAACCATGGAGTTTGCTGACCAAGAAGGTGGCCTTAGCTGTAGCCGTAAGAGAAAGTACAAGGAAGAGGTTGGCAGCATTCATTGGAAGGACTTGAAGGTTTCCATGCAGCCAAGTAGTTTTAGGTATGTCAATAATTGCCTGGCAGGACATCGATCCACTATTGATGAGTTTGGCGAGCCACTAGATGAGAACGAATCAAATCGTGATCGGATGATGAGGCTATCTTCTTATGTAAGTGTTACTTTGTCATTTCTCTGCTTTCTCCCCTCTTTTTCCTGGTAGTGATGATTATCTTGTCATGTAGGTCATGACAGAGTACGATGACAGATTGCGAGAAGTCGAGCGGTACAAGGTAAAGTTTAAAGAGAATAAGCAGTTTGTGAATGACGCCAGAAAAACGAGCAAAGCTTTGGCTAATGCAATCCGCCTTAAGGATGAAAACTTTGAGAGTTTGAAGAGGCGGAATGGTGAGAACGTGAGGCTGAAGAAACAATTGGAAGCGACTAAGGAACAGTTGGAGACAACCATCCTTGAGGTTTCCAAGGTTAAAGGGGAGTTGGATAGTGCCTTGGTTGAGGTTTATGGGCTGAAAATGAGTATCCCTACTGAGAGGGATGCTGCTGTGCAGGAGTTCTTAGGTTCCCAAGCCTTTCACGATGCTTTTAGACCTCACTGCATCCGAGCGACTAATTTTGAGAAAAGGAAATGGATGGCCGTCCTTGAGCGTTACGACAATGAAAGCATTATCCGAAAGTACCGTGATGAGATGGATAAGTACCGACAAAAGGGTGAAGCCTTCGTCCTCGTAGTTGATCCTAGTAGTGATGATGACTCTGATAATGAGGCTAGTATCAGTGAGCAGTCTCAGGAGAGTGAGGATGGTCCTGGAGATGCTGAGGAAGATGGTGATGGCGATGGGGTTGAAACGCAGAGTGATATTGTCAGGGGTTCGGCCTCAGATGAGGATGACTCGTAGTGCCCTCTTTTTCTGCATGTACTCTGGATGTACGAGTTTGTTGTTTGTGTGGCATGTGCCATGTACTCTGAATGTACTAATTTGTTGTTTGTGTGGCATGTGCCATGTACTCTGGATGTACTAGTTTGTTATTTGTGTGGCTTGTGCCATGTACTCTGGATGTACTAGTTTGTTGTTTGTGTAGCATGTTCCATGTACTTTGGATGTACTAGTTTGTTGTTTATATGGCTTGTGCCATGTACTCTGGATGTACTAGTTTGTTGCTACTTACCAAGTATTTGCACTATCATTGATGAATGCCTGGCTATGTTTGAGCAAATCCTTTGTTTAGATATAAGCCATAACTTGGATGTACTAGTTTTGTCCAGTACTGTTTGTTTATTTGTATAGTCTTGTTGACATATACTTAGACTTGATTTCCTATTGGAAGCATTCATGTTGAAGCTTTGAACTCGAGTGTTTCATTGCTAGGAATGTAAAAGGATTAGGATTGAGTTATCTAAATCACCTCTTTATTGAATTCATGCTAAATAGTTTTCACTACATAGGATGCCGAACGGCTGAAGCTTAACACTTGTACAATGTAAGTTTACTTGTAATAGTACTTCAAGTGATCAACATTCCATGGATGGCCAAGGGTCTTGCCATCGGAGCTTCTAAGCTTGTAGGAGCCAGGGCGACTGATGCCAACAACTTCAAATGGTCTATCCCAGTTTGGACTAAGTGTTCCTTCAATCGGGACTCTGTCACAGAGTAATCTTTTCTTCAATACCCAATCCCTTACTTTGAAAGAACAAGGTTTGACCCGGGAGTCATAGTAGTTGGAGATGCGCTGCTTGTAGGCGACATTCTTAAAGTGTGCCTAGTTTCTGTGTTCCTCGACTAGATCTAAGTTGAGGGTAAGTTGCTTGTCATTTTCGCTTTGCACGTAGTTCTGGACTCGGAACGTTGCTTGCTCAAGCTCAACTAGGACAACTGCATCTGTACCAAAGGCAAGTGAGAATGGGGTTTCTCCTGTTGATGTCCGATACGAAGTGCGGTATGACCAAAGAACTTGAGGTACAAATTTTGGCCAACAACCTTTAGCCTTGTCCAAGCTGGTTTTCAAAGTTCGCTTAATTATTTTGTTGATGGCTTTAACTTGTCCATTAGACTGGGGATAAGCTGGGGAGGCAAAACATAAGTTGAAGTTGAACTTAGAGCAGAACATCCTGAACTTATTATTGTCGAACTATCGCCCGTTGTCAGTGTATCGCATTGGGAATGCTGAATCTGCAAATGATGTTCTTCCATACGAAGTCTTCTATTTTTGCCTCAGTAATGGTTGCCAAGGGTTCTACTTCGACCCACTTTGTGAAGTAGTCCACTGCAATGATTGCATAACGAACCTTGCCCTTCCCTGTAGGCATTGGGCCTATCAAATCAAGTCCCCATTGGGCGAAGGGCCAAGGGCTGATCATAGGAGTGAGCGGCTCAGGAGAGGAGTGAGGAATAGTTGCGTAGCGTTGACACTTATCACATGAGCGGGATATTCTGATGGCATCTTGGTGGAGTGTTGGCCAGTAATATCCTTGGCGAAAAGCCTTGTGTGCTAGGGATCGAGATCCAGCATGATCTCCGCAGACTCTTTCATGTATTTCCCGAATGACAGTTTCCGCCTCTGTGGGCGTAAGGCATCTTAGGTATGGTAGGTTAAAACCCTGCTTGTAGAGTTGGTCATTAATGATCAAGTAACGGGTAGCCTTGTATCGAATCTGCTTAGCTTGGACTTTGTCATTTGGAAGGGTGCCATGAGCAAGGAATCTATAAATTAGGGTAATCCAACTATCCCTTTGTTGTAAGTTGCATACTTCCGCAGCCATGGTGCTTGATGCTACCAACAATTTGACCTGAATTTTTCTCACAATCTTGTCTTCCACCGCTGTGGTGAGGCGAGCCAAAGCATCTGCATGACTGTTTACCGCTCGAGGAATTTGGGTGATCTGGTAGTGGAAGTGCTTAAGCAACAATTATGTTTGTGCCAAATATGCAACCATGGAGCTATCCTTAGCGTCAAAGTTGTTGGTGACCTGGTTAACCACCAATTGGGAGTCACTGAAAATATCAATTCGTTTAACCCCAAGGTGTTTGGCTAAACGTAAGCCTGCTAGGAGGGCTTCATATTCGGCCTCATTGTTCGACGCCTTGAATTTGAAACGAAGAGCATACTCCATTGCCACTTTGTCAAGGGTCGTAAGGACTAGTCCTGCTCCACAACCCTGTTGGTTGGACGAGCCATCAACATATAGACTCCATGCTGGGGCTGTTGGTTCTATTTTCTGAGCTTCCGAGGGTAATGAAACCACTTCTTTAGGTGTAGAAACAATGTTAACAGGATATGTGAAGTCGGCGATGAAGTATGCCACTGCTTGGCCCTTCTCAGCTGGCTTTGGTTGGTAGGAGATGTCAAACTCACCCAATGCTATTGCCCATTTGATCATTCGCCCAGAAGTGTCAGGACTTTGGAGTATCTGTCGAAGAGGATGATTGGTAAGCACGATGATGGAGTGTGCTTGGAAGTAAGGGCCAAGTTTTTTAGCAGACATGACCAATGCTAGAGCCAATTTCTCAATGTTGGAGTATCATGTCTCTGCATCTTGTAAGGCCTTGCTAGCGTAGTAGACAGGCCGTTCGACATTACCATCCATTCGAATGAGAACAGAACTTACTGCTGAAGCCGATACCGACAAATAGATAATGAGAGTGTCACCAACCTCAGGTTTGGAGAGCAAAAGGGCTTTACTCATGTAGTCTTTGAGGTTCTTGAATGCCTCAGCATATTCATCAATCCATGTAATGTACTTCTTACTTCCCTTAAGTGCTTTGAAGAAAGAAGCACATCTGTCTGTGGCCTTAGAGATGAACCTAGTTAAGGCTGCCACCTTGCTAGTAAGGCTCTGGATGTCTTTTGAAGTTATCGGTTCCTTCATGTCGAGGATTGCTTTGATCTTCTCGGGATTAGCCTCAATGCCTCGTTGGCTTATCATGAAGCCTAAGAATTTGCCAGAGCCTACACCAAAGGCACATTTGTTGGGGTTCAACCTCATTCGATACCTCTTTAGAATGGTGAAAGTTTTAGATAGGTTGGTGATGTGTTGGTCAGCATGTTTGCTCTTGACTAACATATCATCAACGTAAACTTCCATGCTCTTCCCAATCTGTTCGGTAAACATTGAATTGACCAGTCTCTGATAAGTTGCTCCTGCATTCTTTAGGCCGAAAGGCATGACTTTATAGCAATATAGTCCACTGTCAGTAGTGAAGGCTGTGTGTTCTTGGTCCGGAGGGTTCATGAGGATTTGGTTGTATCCTGAGTAAGCATCCATGAAGCTCAAAAGTTCACACCCTGCCGTAGAGTCTATAAGTCTGTCTATGAGAGGAAGAGGAAAGCTATCCTTCGGGCATCCTTTGTTTAGGTCGGTGTAATCGACACACATTCTCCACAAGACCTTTTGGAGCAAGAGACTTTCCTTGGTCGGATTCTTCTTAACAAGGACAACATTTGCTACCCACGTTGGATAATTGACTTCGCGAATGAAGCCTATGCTTTTGAGTTTTTCAACTTTTGCCTTCATTGCCTCGTATCGTTCAGCGTCATAAGATCTTCTCTTTTGTCTCACTGGCTTGGTCTTGGGGTCAATACTTAAACGATGACAGATGATATCGGGAGAGATGCCTGGCATGTCCTCGTATGACCAGGCGAAGACTTCAGTGTTCTCTTGCAAAAAAGAGATCAATGCCAACCGAATGGGTGGTGACAAGGTGGTGCCAATCTTCTCCATGCGATCCGGATAATCTTTTGAAATAGAGACCTTCTCCAACTCTTTAGGGGGTTGTGCTTGCTGGGTGAAAGAGTCATCTCGAGGATCGTCGGGTTGACTGTTGCCACCGTGAAGATCCAAGTTAGCTTCGTCTGGGCTGGTCTTTATGACTTGGTCATATATAGAAAGGGTTTCCTTGGGCACAGGCAGGTGTTGTTGCTTAACCGAAGTGTTGTAACATGATCGTGCATTAAGTTGATCTCCTCTGATGTAACCATTGCCATAGGGGGTTGGAAATTTCATCAACAACATATGTGTGGATACCATGGCCTTGAGATCATTAATGCCTATGCGTCCGAATATGACATTGTATGCCGTTGGGCAATCAACCACCAGGAAGTTAATGGTAATGGTAGCTGTGTAAGGGCCTGTACCAATGGTGAAAGGTAAGTGTATGCTTCCCAAAGGTCGCACGATATCATCGGAGAAGCTTATCAGAGGGGAAATCGAGCGATCGAGCAAGTGTTCAACTACATTAAGTGCCCTGAAAGCTTCAGCAAACATGATATTGACCGATGCCCCCATGTCTACCAGGATTCGTCGTACTTCAAAGTTGGCTATGTGAGCTTCCACGATCAGTGGTTCATTGTGAGGGTAGATGATACATTTTTCTTCCTCAGGGTAGAAACATATTGGATCCCAGTTAGGCTTTTGATACTTATCTCCCCTGATGTCTTCCACGTGAAACACTTGGTGGCCAGACCTTAAAACTCGTTCACTATTTTTCAAGGCCCTGTTGGAAGATTTAGATATGGGTGTGCCACCACTTATGGAATATATCACATTCACCTGGCGTTGGTTACGGTTACCCCTTGGAGGGTGAATGAGGAATTGATCAATTTTTCCTTCACGTGCCAAAGCTTCAACATGATCACGAAGGGTGATACACTTCTCGCCGTCATGGCCGTTATGCTCGTAGTAGCAGCAAAACGTGCCCGTGTTCTTCGTGGGCTTGTAATCCGGGTGCCTCGGTTTTGGCTTTGGTATCAGGTGTGTTATGCTGGGGTAAATGGCCGCGCATGTGGCGTTCAAAGGTGTGTATGCCTCATACCTCGGGGTAGAGGCTGTCCTGACACGTGCTTGACCCACTGTGTTGACTGTCTGGGGTCGGGGATTATCATGGCGATACCCTTGGTTATTGCGGTAGTGTCCCTTACTCTTTTTACTAAAATAAGACTGGTGAGGATGGAAATCTTTCCTTTTGCCCTGAGATTGATATGTCTATTGACTTGGCAAAGTATTAAGTAAGGCAGGGGAAGGCACCGCTATAGTTTGGAAGGTCGAGGTCTTCTCATTTGGTTGGATCTGGCTTCCACTTCCTACTTGCTGATAAGGGGTGGTTGTGAGGGGTTTCCCTTGATATGTCCTTGCCTCGGCGGAGGCATGGTTGTACGCCTGTGCCATCACCTCAGAATAAGTCTTCCAAGTGTTGGCATTGATCATGTACTTGAAGAAACAATTACGTAGGCCTGCCGTGAAAGCCTTGAGGGCGATCTTGTCATCTGCCTCAGCGCAGTGAGAATACTCATGGCTGAAATAACCAGCATACTCTCGTAGTGACTCATCTGACTTCTGGCGAATAGTGTACAAGTCATCTGCAGAATGCAAACGATCGGTCTAGAAGATGTGTTGAGAGACAAATAATTTCCTCAGTTTCTCAAATGAGTCTACTGTCTCAGGTGGAAGACGGCAATACCAGTTTAGAGTTCCGCCAGAGAGGGTGGAGGGGAAGAGAAGACATCGTTCTTCGTTGGTGTGCATCCGATATGCCATGGTGGACTCAAAGAGGTTAAGGTGTTCAATTAGGTCTTCCCTTCCAGTATAGAGTTATAAACCAAGCTTTTGTTTTGTCTTTACTTGAAGGGGGTGTCGAGGATCCTCCTTCTGAGAGGGCCAGGCCTGGGTTGGTTCCAGTTAGGTATCTTGGCCTAACGTTTGGCCTTCAACTTGTTTACTTCCTCGATGAGCTGTAGGATAAGGGGGTCCTGTACCACTGGTATTTTCTTTCGTAAGTCTCCATCGCCTCTTGGAAGTAGTAAAGTTTGAGCAAAGACGTGTGATTTTTCCTTAGACTCGCCATACTGACTTCTAGGGTGAGTCTATCGGAATACCTCAGAGTCCCATGTACCTTCATGTTCCTCTAGGACCTGTCGTTCCTTCCCTAGATTGGCAGCTAGCCTGGGTCATGGGAGGGGATGGAGTCTTTCAAGAACCCTTGGGTCATTGATCTTCGAGCATATGTGGAGGGGATTCTCTCGACGTTGCTTTAGGAAGTCTCGGCAGTCACGATAAACGGCTTTCGATCCTTCCAACCCTTCTGCAAGGATGTGTCTTCCTCCACTTCTCCTGCTTTGGGTCGAAGCAGCTGGGTTGTGAGATGTCTCATGTTAATCAATGTTTTGATGATTAGCTCGCTCTTCATCAGGAATACCCATGTCGAAGGAAGGTGACCCTTCATGTTGGAGGGCACCAGATGATGGTTGATGTCCACAGGGGTAACGAGCTCGTGTGTTTGAGTACGCCTTGTTTCATGGAGCGTCTCAAAGAGTTTCTCATACTGCTTGTTGATGCACAAAACCGGGGTGGTCTTGGAACAACGTAAATCCGACCGTGAATCTGCACAAACGCTCAAGAACATGAAGAACACAAAGAACACAAGGATTTTATCGTGGTTCACCCCAATGTTTGGGCTACGTCCACACTGATTATGTATTTATTTGAGGGAATAGAGAGGGAGAGGGTGAGAGCTTCTGAGAGTTTCTGAGGGTGAGAGAGGGGATCTCAGGCCTATGAATTGGCCTCCGAGAGTGAGAGTGAGGCCTCCCCAATTGTGAGGGTGAGGGGTCCTTTTATAGAATAAGGACTCCTCACTTATTACATATTTGCCCCTTCCTTTATCCCATAATTACATTTAAGTCCCCTGAGTATTTGTACGAGATCTAAATACGAGGCCCTAAATATGGTATAAACAGTAGTCCCCCAAGTCTTCAGTCAAGAGAGTCTTTTGGCTGGAGACTTGAAATTCAGTCCATGTGTGGGCCGAAGTAACTGATGCTCGATATGAGGCGGTGCCCAATCTGAAATGATGCTCAACTAGAAGTAGCACATGTTGTGAGGCCGCTTTGCTTGTAGCTTATGTTGCCTTGGTTGGCTTGGCTTGTGGCGTTTGAAGGTGAGGGAGTCCCTTTTATAGAATAAGGGTTCACTCCTCAGTACATGAATAATGGGCTAGAGTCCCCCAAGTATTTTTCATGAGGCCCAGTTGAGGCCCAATATATGGTACATAATGTAGTCCCCCAAGTCTTCGGTCAATATAGTCTGTTGGCTGGAGACTTCAAATTGAATCCATGTATGGGCCGAAGTGGCGGTTGTTCGGAGGTGGTATTTGTATACCCTGCACTGAAGCTTTGTAGGTGAAGCTTTGTAGGTGAAGCTTTGCAAGTGAAGCTTTGAAACTAGAGCTCTGGAAATGAAGCTTTTAAAGCTAGAGCTTTTGTAAATGAAGCTTTTGAAGCTAGAGCTCTGTAAATGAAGTCTTTGAAGTTAGAGCTCTTGTAAATGAAGCTTTTGAAGCTAGAGCTCTGTAAATGAAGCTTTTGAAGCTAGAGCTCTTGTGAATGAAGCCTTTGAAGCTGATTTGACATGAGTGATGCTCATGCATGTTTATGTTGATTGACATGAGTGATGCTCATGAATGTTTATGTATGATTGGATGAGTGATGCTCATGAATGTTTATGTATGATTGACATGAGTAATGCTCATGTATGACTTGAAGTACTGGGCGTACTTTTGATCACCTGGTTGGTGGTAATAGCGGCGTTGCCGAATAATTGTGGAGTACTGGGTGTACTTTTGATGACCTGGTTGGTGCTATTTCAGGCCTATGGGCCTTTGCCCTCCACAACATGTCAGCCCATTTGTTTTGGGCTTTTCCTTTTTTTTTTTCTTTTTTTTTTTTTTTTTTTTTTTTTTTTTTTTTTTTTTTTTGACCCTCTGATGGGGTTTATACATATTACCCTCTGATGGGGTTTATACAGATGTCTCCGAAAGATAATAAAAATAAATTACATCATTCGGGTGAGGTGTTTATTCCTTGCTTTTGCAGTGTTTTTCTACTGCCCTCTCTCTGTCTCTGGCAGACATAAAGAATCATAATAATACAAAAAATCTTTTGCTTTTCTCTTTTCCTTTTGCTTTTGTTTCTGTTTTTTCTCCAGACATCCATTTTCTTTTTCTTTTGCCGTGTCTTCCACTTCTTTGTGGAATTGTTTACAATTCCACTAACACCTTTTTCTTTCTTTATTCCTTTCCTCCATTTTCTTCTTCTTTTGTCGTGCCCTCCATTTCTTTGTGGACTTGTTTACAATTCCACTAACACTTTTTTCTTTCTTTATTCCTTTCCTCCATTTTCTTCTTCTTTTGTCGTGCCCTCCATTTCTTTGTGGACTTGTTTACAATTCCACTAACACTTTTTTCTTTCTTTATTCCTTTCCTCCATTTTCTTCTTCTTTTGTCGTGCCCTCCATTTCTTTGTGGACTTGTTTACAATTCCACTAACACTTTTTTCTTTCTTTATTCCTTTCCTCCATTTTCTTCTTCTTTTTGGGTTTTGTAGAGAGATAGAGAGAGAGGAGGTGGTGGTTTGGAAATGATGGCTGCGAACGTGATGTTGCAATTGACAGCAAAAATCTTGGTTTCGCCGCCGACGTAGCAGAGCCGGTTGTCTTGCAGGCAAGGGAGGAACCTTCCGCCGTAGCTGCACATGAACTTGGCCTTGTAATTTTGGGTCTCTCTCTTTCATGCATGCAACCACTCCTGTTCAGCCTCCCATTGAGCTTAACCACAATCTTTCCAGCTCTATGGTCATCACCATACTCAAAATCTGGTTTCCCCAGGAGGCCCACTTCCACACTAATATTTGAAGAATAAGTATAATAATAAAAATTATTAAAACAATCTTGCTTTAAGAAAGTGTGGCCAGCATCTTGTAGTAAAAGAAGACTTATCTTCTGTGGTTTGGATAGTGGGATTGTGGGCTGGCAGATAGTGGGATAGTGTCTAACAAGCAAAGTTGATGTCGTTGATGCTTTGTCGCTGCTGCCAAGTTGATGCTCTGTCGGTATTTCATGATTTCGTGCTGCTGGTCTTTTTTAGAGCGTGCATGGCCATGTCGGCCGCTGGTAGTGATGGCGGTGGCGGTGCTCTGTTCTTTCTTCATGGTTTCTTTGTAGAAGATGAGGTGGTGGTGTTGTTGTCGATGGAACGGTAAATGGAGTCGAGGAGGGAGGAAGAGAAAGATGTGTTGAGGAGCAGCAGCAGTTGGGGCTGCAGCTTCGGCAACACCTGGGGCAGCGATGGAAACTGCATCGCCAAAGCCAGCATTCAGGACAAGATCCTCGATGTTTCTCTTCCCATAAAGTTTGGCGAAGAGGCCAGGCCAGTAAGACTTGTCAGGGACATTGGCAGCTTTCACCAAGGTTGCAATTTTCTCGGCAGTGACGGGGATGCCTTCGTCTTGGAGGAAGGAAGCTTCTGGAGACACTGCACCGTAATCGCGGGGAAGTTGTCGGTGAACTGGATGTACTCCGACAAGATCATCGTACCTCGGGCCACGAAGCTGTAGATGAACGATTCCTGAGTCATTGTCGAGTTGGCGAGTGAGTTCGCTCGGAGGTGTGGAAACAGCGGTAGCAGACAAAATTCAAAGCTCTGGTTGGTCTTTGTTTCTTTGTTATCATGGCGATTTTTCACATTTAATGAGCTGATTTGTTTCTTTCTTTGTTTTTGGTTTCTGTGTGTGACTGGCTGACAAAGGAAGAGAGAGGTGGTTGGAGGTCTGCGACATTTTTTTTTTTTTTTTTGAAAAAGCTCAAAGAGTGAGGTTTTTGGGTTCTGCAAATTTTGCAGATTCACCGTGGAGGTTGTGAAGTTTTCACGATGGTGAGATGAAAAAATGAAAGAGAACCGACATAGCTTTTTGTGTCGTTTCCCACAGACGGCGCCAAATGTTGATGCACAAAACCGGGGTGGTCTTGGAACAACGTAAATCCGACCGTGAATCTGCACAAACGCTCAAGAACATGAAGAACACAAAGAACACAAGGATTTTATCGTGGTTCACCCCAATGTTTGGGCTACGTCCACACTGATTATGTATTTATTTGAGGGAATAGAGAGGGAGAGGGTGAGAGCTTCTGAGAGTTTCTGAGGGTGAGAGAGGGGATCTCAGGCCTATGAATTGGCCTCCGAGAGTGAGAGTGAGGCCTCCCCAATTGTGAGGGTGAGGGGTCCTTTTATAGAATAAGGACTCCTCACTTATTACATATTTGCCCCTTCCTTTATCCCATAATTACATTTAAGTCCCCTGAGTATTTGTACGAGATCTAAATACGAGGCCCTAAATATGGTATAAACACTGCTCTTGGATGACCTCATTCTTCATTGCTATTTTGTTGTTCTGAGCTTCTAGCTCATCGACTTTAGCTTGAAGAGCAAACCTTTTTCCTTCCTTCTTTCGTTGCTTTGCACTAGGTGCAAGAGGGGTGTCATTCTGTGTGATGTGGCTTCCTTCGCTCCCCATGTTGGAGAGGGATGCTTGGTCGAAAGAGAGTGTACGAATGGTGGAAACCAGCTTGACAAAGCTGAAGAGAATGGGAATTAGTGTCGTTCCCACAGACGGCGCCAAATGTTGATGCACAAAATCAGTGAGGACTTTGGTACAACAGAAAATGTTAAGTTTGTGATCTTCGCTAGATTGCTCCGTTCACTAGTATGGATAAGTACGTAAATTGATAGAGATAGGGAAGCAAACACAAGATGTACGTGGTTCACCCAGACTGGCTACGTCCACGGAAATTGTGAAGGGTTTACACAAGTACATAGGTTCAAGCTCTCCTTTAGTGAGTACAAGTGAATGATTTAGTACAAATGACATTAGGAAATATTGTGAGAGAATGATCTCTATTTATAAAAGAGAGTTTCTAGTTTCATTCTGACATTGACACGTGTCGTGTTGTGATTGGCTTCTGATGTTGACACGTGTTGCGCTATGATTAGCTTCTGATGTCGACACATGTCGCATTGTGATTGGCCTCCTGGTTGGAGGGAAACTCTTCTGAGTCCTTGACGGTATAACGTTGACCGGTGCTCAGTAGTTTCGGGATTGGTCAAGTATGGTGCAAACAGATTTAGTGATGGGATGTTGGTTATAAATCATTATGTGAAGGATTGAGAAATTGAAGTAAAGAATCATAAATATTGATAGTTAGTTAAATTAATGTTTAGTTGAGCTTGCCACCGATAATTATTTCCGAAAATGAATAATTCAGGAGTAGGGCGTTACAACTTATGCATTTTAGGCCACATTATATATATATATATAAAATTGGAAATGCTATAACATGGTTGAGTATCAGATTTCATCATGGTTTATCTATATGTATATTACCTACACATAATTATTATGAACGCTTTGAAGTGCGAAGGTGATCGCAGGACACCTAGGTAAGTTCAGGTGAGTTTATGGTATTAGTTGAAATGATGGGGTTATGGTATGCCTACATGTATGTTTAGGCAACTCCGACCTTGTTGTATAGGTTGCAATGATAGGCAACTACGACACTGTCGTACAGGTTGCCTATGAATTATATATGATACAATAGATACAGTTAGAGCTCATAAACTTGCATCCCTGTGTTAGTGCTCCCGTCCATGGCCAGGGCACAGTCCTTCACATGATGTTCACTTCCTGCACCTTACGCTCATTTTGGATCCAAGGTATGTGCACAGTCCTGTCGTACAGACCACTATAGGTGGTTCCGACTCGTAGGTGACCCGCGATTATTCGCACAGTCTTCATGTGATCATAGCACTTGAGCGTATTTATTTACACCCAGTCCTATCATACAGACCACTTTAGGTGATTCCGACTTGTGTGCAGGTATACTTATTGAGCTATGGATAAGTCGTACAGGTCACTAGAGGTGACTCCGACTTATGAGCTAGCATATGTGATGAAATATGTGATGAGCTAGCATATGTGATGAGATATGGATAAGTCATACAGGTCACTAGAGGTGACTCCGACTTATGAGCTAGCATATGTGATGAGATATGTGATGAGCCAGCATATGTGATGAGATATGGATAAGTCGTACATGTCACTATAGGTGACTCCGACTTGCGTGCTAGTATGGGTTATTAATCACATGATTATTGATATTGCTGATGAGATGCTGTGTTATGGTATATTTATGATTTTTCTGGAAATTATATAGGTATTATAGCGAGGAGTTATAATGTTTTATATGGCTTCTATTAAAATTTTATTTTCAGGGCCACTCACCCTTGTCTTGTTTTTGCCCTCCAGGTTTTGTTAATTGAGCTTTCTTATCGTCGAAGATTCGTGACGATTCTTAATATTGGAGATTATTTCGAGGGTACGATTCTCAATTCACTCTACTGTACTTGCTTATGCTCTAACGTCACGTGTAAAGTGAGTTCATTCCCGCTCACCAGCACATTCTGGTATTTAGGCACTCTTAGGTTTAAATTTTTTTTCACATTTTTTTTCCACATCATCATACTTTATGGCTTCATCACCCTCCAGGTGTCGGCCAGCACAGCTCGATTCAGAGTCCTAGTGGACAACCCGGGTTGGGGTGTGTCAAAAAATCCTAAGACGCTCTCATAGAGAAAAACAAGCTCTTTTTGTCGGATAAACGTTAATTTTGAAGTTTTGGATCCTCTAACTAAGACATGAATCGGTTTATGTAAGAGTTGAATTATTGGTTTATATGTCATATACTAACGTTATGATTGTTGTGGGCTGTACAAGTTTCCCAAGTCTTTTCATGTTCATTTTGGACACTATTTACCAAGGCTTCTACTTAATTTACATAACATAATCATGACATCGTGCTTTCTTTTATTGGATAACAACAGCTTGTTTCATTGTTTTTGCATTCTTCCCAGCTTTTCATTTGATTCTTCAATTCACCACCATTCTAACTCTCTTCATTACACCACCACTCTCACTCTCTTCATTGCACCGCCTTCTTTTGGTTAACTTTCTTTGCATGTTCTTCTAAAATTGAAAAAGCCAATAAAAAAATTTATATATATATCAACGTTTATATTTTCCAATTTTTGTTTGTCCCTCGATTTAAATTTTGTCATTTCACCTTTGTCTTAGTTTTACTTTGCAATTTTATTCCCCAAAGAACATTACTTGTTACAAGAAAAGGGAAAAAGGAAACAAAGGACTCCCTGTCATTTCACCTATAACCTATATGTGCTTATAGGTTATAACTTATAAAAGTCTTTAAATCATCTAAAACATAAAAAACTCAAATTCATATGCAACATGCATCATCGAGCAAGGCAACCACAGATTATCAAGCAACATTGTAGAGGATGATGAAGACTCCATCAAAAACAAATGTTGGAATGAGAGAACGTTAGAGGAGAGAATGCTTTGATTTTGATTTTTAGTTTATTTTTTAAATGGGTGTAAAGATAAGTTAACATATATATTGAAGGTTGAAGGCTGTTTAGCCAAAATGATCTCTGAGATTTGCATAACTCCTCTCTTTAGTCCCTAATATTTGAAATCCATAGAAGTGGTCCCTGACATTGTTCATTATCAATCATTTTGGTCATTGGATGAAAAATTATGTTAAATAAGGATCAAAATGACCAAATTACCCTCAATTTAATAAACAATAGGCCAAAATGATTTGACCAAAATTGAGGGTATTTTTGTCATTTTATCCTTATTTTATCGAAATTTTTCATGAAATGACCAAAATAATTGATTGTGGACAAACTCAGGAACCAATTCTATTGATTTCAAATCTTAGGGACCAAAATGAGGAGTTATGCAAATTTCATGGATCATTTTGGCTAAAAAGCCTATATTGAATTGGGTTTGTAAGGGTAGCTTAAGTTGTAAAGTTGGGTTTAAAGAGATATTGATTGTTTAATTGAAAATAATGAGGGTGTAAAGAGTAAATTGGGCATAGAAAGAAGTTATACGAGTTCAAATAAAATTTTCCTAACTAAAAATTATATCTCTAATGTTAACTGATCGTAATTAAATATCGGCAATATATTAATTAAATAATGATGATATATATCAACTAAAATAATCATAAATCAAATCTCAATTGTTTAATTGGTCATAATCAAATCCAACCACATAGCAATAAAAATTAACAACATAACAATCAAATATTGACAATTATAGCAATCAAAATCAATTGATCATATTTTTTTTAGTAGTGCTTTGAGTTGTTTTTTCTTTCAAATTTAGAAAGTTTTTGTAATAATAATGTTTGGCTCCTCAAGGTTGAGGAGTTTCTTCTAAAAACATCTCGTGACAGATTCCCAACTTTGTAAATATAATCAAAACCGTTCATAGCATAAATTACTTTCTTAAGATCATCTCTGTATAAAATTAATTAAAACCAAAGTACACCGTAGCAAATAGGTAGACAGTGATAATGCTTTTACCAAATTTGTTAATATGTTTTTATACAGTTTCATAGCTAAGCGATCTCATATCTTATTGATTTTTTGGCAAAACAATCTTTACCAACATGATTTATAATATTAACAGTTATGATCATAAGTACGAAATTCCGTGAATTGGTCACAAGGTATTTTTAAAAGGTACTCCTAATCTCGATTAGCCAAGTTAATCCCTTTTTCCTCAAAAATATATATAATAAGAAAAACAAAATAAAAAAAATCTGTCTTTATACCGTTTTAAACTTTAACAATCGACCTAGTTCATGAGGATATAGATGCAATATGTTTGATAATTCAAAAAACTTGAAGCAAGGAAAAAAAGGTCCCATAAATCTCAGAGACAACCTAAACCTATGCCATAAGCACCAGGTCTCAACGTAACACAATTTCATATTGACATCCATATCGCCACCATATGATTAGATCCTACGGAGTACTGGATCAAAGCGGAGTGCACCACTGTACTCTTCCCGGCCTCGGTTTCGCTCCATTGTTTATAAAGGCGAGCCATATCCTGATCGCTTCTTCTCTTGGAACCAAACATTATGCGAAACATGGCTAAGCTTGCTGCGTAAATGATGATGTTCTCAGCCACAAAGGCCGGCATAAGATGGCCCTTTCGTGGCGGGCGAGGTAAGCTGCATTTAACCTAGAAATCAACCAAGAGAAGAGAACAAGTCAATACACAGTTATGTATAAAAATATATTGGTTTCCTCTGTGTGCAAATGGTGCCAAGAGAATCTAATATGACAATTCACAACTTCGGTCATTGAAAGTAGGGAGTTTTTGTTCGGTTCTTTCTTGCCTTAGAAGAACCATTAATGCAAGTAATGTAATAAAAAAAATAGAAATGTCTGCATTTCAACAGAAGCAATGCATGTCATGCGAGGCCATTTTTTTAACAGTTTATGAATATTTCCATAATGGTTAATAGTTAATACAATGACCTTTTCACATGGTTAAAAGATTAAAATCGACAACATATATGTTTATATATTAACTCGTTCAACTTTAATTTACTAATTATAATTCAGTTAAAAGATGTTGCATTAACAGAAAAGGTGAGCAGATGTACTTATCAACGTCCGGTGTAGCCAAGGGATCATCCAACTCTTCTCTCTGTTCAACAGATGGGATAGCACCTCCCGCAGTTGCAGCATCTTGACCTTCAACCTGAAAACAGAACATCCAAAAATATACTCAGAAAAGCAAACAAGTTGCAATCGTTAAACTATCACGTCAATTCCTAGTCCCAGTTGTAGATGAAGTACTCCAGTACTAGCTTGCTTAGCTGAACAATATGGAAAGACTACAAGTTGAAAGGTCTTTAAAGAAACAATAACAGATAACAGGATACATGCAAAACTGAATTTATAGACTAGCCTGTTGAGGATATTGGCCATAGCCAGCATATGCACCATATGCATATAATGATGGATCAGGAGTCGCCGCCCCGTAAGCATAGGCATCGTAGCCTTGTCCATAACCATAATATGCAGCCCATTGGTTTGGATCTGCTTGCTGACCCCAGGTACCAGGTACGTCCTAAAATGAGGCAGTTTTTCATGTTATGCTTGCAACTATAAATGTCTCTTTTATGCATCTGTAAGTGGATGTAATAAACTCGAGTTCTCTTCCATGCATTGTACATCAAGGAAAGAAGAAATAAATAGAGAAAAACGATATCATGCAAAAATTAAATCACCTGTTTAGCTGTTGGGCTCCTGCCCCAAGAAATACGGACTACTTGTTGACCGATCATCTTTCCCTGCATCCTTTGGATAGCTTCTTCAGCAGATGCCCTGTATGGACAGAAGTGAAACCAATAAACAACAAAAACTAACATTTTGTCTTTCTTCGGGAAGTTGGATGGCCAGACAAAGACATTGCAACATTCTTTTGCCTCTTTCCTGCA
Organism: Malus sylvestris; assembly: GCF_916048215.2. Classification (NCBI taxonomy): domain Eukaryota; kingdom Viridiplantae; phylum Streptophyta; class Magnoliopsida; order Rosales; family Rosaceae; genus Malus; species Malus sylvestris. Next base: position 23,483,252 of record NC_062262.1, read on the forward strand.
TACTTATGCGATGCCGTTTGTTCAAGCAAAGGATAAAATCGACAAGGGCTAGCCTAAATAAACCAACAGTCTAACTCTATTTAGCCATGTATTTGGAAATCAGTAGGAGGGGCCAAGATGGAGGGCAAACCATTTCTTAAGAAAATGGAACAATCAAGGGAAGGCCTAAATGCTAAACAAACCTTGTCCCAAACTGTACAAAACCACATCCTTTGCCGACAGGAATCTTGACATAGAAAATATCTCCAAACTGCATAAAAGTTTGCTTGAGTTCATCCTCCGCCACATTAGGATCCAAGTTACCAACAAAAATCTGCATTGGACATAATCGTGTAGGTCGTAAGAGTAATATATTAGACACAAAAACGAAATAAAGTAATAAAGTTAAGCATGTCAGACTTACAGTGGTGTTGTTTACGTCATAATCTGCTGTAGGAAGCACGGGAACTGCTGGTGTAGTGTATGCTGGGACAGGATATACCGCTGCCAGAAAAATCCACAGGTAAGTGCATTGAGTCAGGTTAACTAGACTTTTTTCAAGAGAGCATTGTGGAGGCAACGTAAGCTTAATCCATGAAGACAAATAGGAGCACATCCTGTCCACAACTTGAATTTATTGCTATACCAGATTATGATATGATCTTACCTTTTGCGGCAGCATATTGTTGCTGAAAACCAGTGGTTTTCTTCGGTGTTGCTGCACTGATACGCATCGGTCTACTTGAGCAATACTGACCATTCATTTCTGACATAGCTCGGTTCCTTTCAGTCTCATCAGCAAACTTGACAAACCCATATCCCTTTGGGCGTCCAGTGTTAGGATCAGTCACAACCTTGGCACCTCTAACTGATGGATAATTAGTTCGAAAGGTTTCTTGCAGCATATAATCTGTAACATCAGGGGCTAAATCGCCTACAAAAATAGAGTGCTCAGGCCCAGCATCAGGACGTCTTTCCCCAATACCAAAGGAAGCCCAGTTTAGCCTAAAAGTTTGTTCAGTTCCAGGCATTTGTGTCCCATTGTAAGCATGCAGAACCCTTTCCGCTGCAGCATGAGAAACAAATTCCACAAACCCATAACCCTCCGGCTGGCCAGTGATTTTATTACGTATTATCTTTATTGAAATTACCTGCATAAAGTAATCATCTAACAGTAAAAAATAGCACACTGTTATAGAATTGCATGCTTAGTTTAAACTTTAAATTAAGCCACCTATCAAGCTTGCTTTGTTTTCTTTTGTGGATGGGAGTCTGGGACACAAAAAATTTCATTAAGCAATATAAAGAAAAAATACAACCAAAGATGGATGAGATGTCCAGCTATGTTGAGACCCGCAAAACTAAATTCTTTAATATAAAATATCCACTTCCATCACCCTATCATCAGACTCTATTATTTCATTCAAACAAATTTAAACAGAATCCAAAACTAGTGTACCACAGAATTTCAACCAATATAGCCTGAAAAGAACTATCACTAAATTCTGAAGCTACTGATGCTGAAGGGGAAGGCCAAAAACGAAGTCTATCCCATTGAAGGTTTAGCCTCCTCCTCTCTTACTCCCAAAAATTCCTTCTATTCCTCTCCATCCACACCCCAAAAATATTTCCGAGGACCGACATTTCCCTAACATCGTGCCCATCTTTTTTCCATAAAAAATTATATCTCTAACACAATAAAGCAACGCAAGAAGCTGGAGTCACAAGCTTGAATGGGCCTCCCTAAACAGTTTTCTCCACAAGATCAAAGGATCAAAACAATAGAACAATGAACACCACCAAGGCTGTTTCCTCTTTACCGTATTTACAAGTACATATCCTCCCATGAGCTATGATCCAAGCAAACACCCATACCTTGGGAGGTACCTTGGCCCTTCAAATTGCATGAAAGGGAACGAGAAACAATTGCCAAAATGTTAAATATCAGAAGTGTGGCTTGCTCTCTTAACTCTTCTAGAATAACCACAAAGTTTAATCTAGTAAACTGAATAGAACCGTCAAAATCATATTGGCAATTTCACTTGGCCTTTTCAAAAAATGGACTACTAACCATCTAGTGATCACAAGACTCCAATCACACATGATTTGATAATCATTTAGACACCAGCCATGGGCTCTACACCAACTTAATTTCCAATTACAAAGCGACAACATGCAACATATCCTCATCCTCGCTGAAAAAATGTCAGTTCCCTAATTTTTTTTTTCTTTCCCTAGTTTGGGTTACAACGGAAGGGAATCGAACCCTTCACCCAGCCTAATCCAAACACTTTTCCTCACCCACCCTCATCACTTCAGCTAACAAAACAACAATAGTCGGCTACAAAGACGATAAATTTCTGTTTCTCGTAGACTCAATGCCCCACCCTATACCTATAAATTAGCCCGAAATATGTATTCACAAAGCCCGAAATACATATTCACAAAATCCATGGTTTATCAATAACCTAGCAAACAACTTTTGAACCAAAGACGCCTCCATCAGTCCAGTCTGTAATTGTAACACAAATATATACTTATATACTCCAAAAAATATAATCAACCCCTAGAAGAAAGCAATTCCAGGCAACCCCAAACAACACATAACAACAAGCAAAACGCGAAATACCCATTTTTCTTCCAAGTGAATAATGATTATTAAACACAAAATTTCCAAGCAAAACCCTAACAGATAGTATACACATGAAGAGAGAGGGGGAGGGAGAGACCTCGCCGGTGTGAGCAAAGCAGGTATTGAGGTAGTTTTCGTCCACCCAATACTGTAAATCCCCAATCCAGAGGGTTCTGACCTCCTCCACTGAAGTTGGCTGATGATGATGCTGGTACCCCTGAGAAGACGTGGTAGGAGCCGCCGCCATCATACTACTCGGCGGCTGAGGCTGAGCGCTCATCATTTTTCCACCGGTATCGGGAACAAAGAAGGAACCAGCAGCACCCGGGAATAACAGCTTTGGCGACAGCGTGTTCTTGCCCCGACTAAATCAATCAACACTCCGTTTTTGCTTCCCCCTCTGAAAACAGAACCCCTTTCTAGCCCACGAAAAGGATGGAGAATTTACTTTTATTTTTTTGTTTTTGTTTTATTATCTAAGAAACTAACGAAAATTCCAAAAAAAATTTAGTTTTAATGGAAAATGATAAATAAATGTGTAATGAATAGTAACAAGAAAAAGTAAAAATATGGTATTTCGTTAAAACTCCCTATTATGTTTGGTGAGAAACAAATATATGACCTCTCATTTCTGATCATGATTGATAAAAAGTTAAATAATATTTTTCTCTTTTTATTGTGATTATATTTTCATTCAAGCGATGATACACAAAGAAGAATGAAATGAAGTGAGAGGGCTGGGGTTAGGGATTTTTTTTATAATTATTTTTAGGTCTCCAGGTCACTTTTTTCTTAAAAGGAAAAACAACTTACATGAAACATGTTTATCATCATGTGACGTCCAAATTTAATAATACAAAGACACATGAGAAATTTACATATTGCCACGTAAAAAATTATAGACACAAGAGATCAGGAATGGTCACCCTTTAATTTCTGGAACACTATAAAATTGAGAAAAGTTCTTTAACTTTGATTAATAATATGATAGGATTACAACCTAAAGGCAAGGTGACCTATTTGTAATGTACTTAGCCCTAAAACTCTAGGAATCCAAATAGGGGAAAAAAAATAACAAAATATAAAATAGATCCTAAAATACTAAAATCTCGTTTTGGACTGATCATTTTCTTCGTATCTATATATAATCGGCCCAAAATTGACATGTCAAATGAAAGTTACTTGGGACAAAATTGGTGTTATTTTGGGCTCGGGAAAATTAAAAGAAGGAGGTTGCGTTTAATCAAGTAAAGTGATTAGAGAACTGGTAATTACGGGTTAAAAGGTTATTTGTTGCCAACTTCTCTTCAAAGTGGATGTTTTGGACTGGTAAAAGTTACAATTTGGCCGAATTCTGACTAGGCTTATTGCAACAAGTCTTGTAATAGGCCCAAAACTGACATTCCAAATAAAAGTTGCGTTAATGTGAACAACCCAAAAAGTCCAAAACATCCACCTCTGGGATATGCTAACAAATAACTTTTAACCCAATTTTTCAATCACTTTTCTTGATTAAATGTCTCCTCCTTTTAATTATCCAGCCCTTAAAATAGCACGAATTTTATCCTACATGACAGATGTATTGTTTTATTGAATCAGGACATCATGCAGTGGTGAATGTTTCATGTAAGTCATTCTCCCTTTAGAAACGTGATTAGATTTGTATTTTATTTTTGCTGGAAAAAGAAAAGTGACTAGATTAGAAAATGCCAAAATGCATGCGCTTCATATAATAATGGTTCCTTTGTAATTGTGTAACGACATGGAGCGTTTGAAGCGGCTTCCAGTTCTCGTCTCACGCCGTGTTCTTGTTTCGTTATGACCCCAAAAAGGTCTCCTCTCTGTCTCCCGTTGAATCTGTGTCTCTTTGTCTCCAAATTCAAAGCCAAAACCGCCGCTGCCGGCGCCGCCTCACATTCCATGGCCATCCCAGCTGTAGTTGCCATCTTACCTGTCGGCGTTCTCTTCATTCTCTCTGGCCTCATTGTTAATCTCATGCAGGTACATACGCAGACCCGTCTGATGACATTAACTACATAAAACTTGCTTCACTTTTAAGGAAAACAAAAGTTGTCCTCCATTTTGATCGTTGCATGGAAATTGAATGATCCAATTGCATGTTATGGAGAATGTTGAGATTTTTGAAACCTAATTTATGCCAGAACGCATGATGTGAATGATGAGAATTTGTGGTAATTCAATGACTCTATTTCATGCAAAGGAATTCGAGGTTCCAACCCATCACGTAATTTTGATAGATCGGATAATCGTAAAATATTGATATCAAGGAGTGTTTGCTAACTAAGAATCGGAGTAAGCATGAATTAAAGCCAGGGTCTCAAGAATCAACTTTAATTTGCATTCATTATACAGCCGTGGGGTTTCTATAATGTCTCCGTTACTTCGAGTAATTTGATCGTAATTGTAAGTATGAAACACAATGGTACAAGTTTGGAACACAATGGTACAAAATTATGAGTTGCTGAATGTGTTTTAACGTGAAAAAATTGCAAAGATGAATTATCAGGACACTAATTTATATCTCAATGAGAATTAATTGAACAGAAGTAACTATCATAAGGCTTAAACCTTCTACCTATTTATCACCATCAGAAAATAATGCCTTCAATAGGTGCTTACTTCCAATATGTTTTGGCTCAACGTATGGCATCCTTGCTGCATATAAGGCCCTGCACTTCCATGCCACATGCACACGCACACATAGGCACATACAAGAATGTTCAAATATCTCGCGTTAAATAATTGTTAAAGAAGCGCACCCTGTTCTAAGTTGTTGGATGAAAATCCGACCAACATATCGTTTACTTACATGCTCTATGCTTTTACGTCCTATAGATCGTTCCATTTCATCCAGTGGCTTCGAACATGGGTTTACCTCACTAAACTAATTAATGGTATTTTCCTTTGATTATTCAATATGTTCTTGCAGATGGTGTGCTTCCTCCTTGTTCGTCCTGTATCAAAGAGTATGTATAGAAAGATCAACAAACTAGTAGCAGAATTGCTGTGGTTGGAGCTCATATGGCTCATTGATTGGTGGGCAGGAATCAAGGCATGCTTCTTTCTTAAAGTTGTTCATGTTTATGCCTTTACGTCTCATTTGCTCAACAATATTATCGCAGACCTATCTTTTAGCAGTCGTAGCTTTTTCGAGATAAATGCACCGTGGTAGGATCTATATGATTGATCAACCAATACATACACATCTTGGAACAAATTGATAATCTCAAATTTTTAGTATGCTCATTGCTTACAATATGTAGGGGTTGTTGAGTTATTGGAAGAGTGTGATTGTATGAACAGACAAATTAAATGATTGTATGAAAATCCAAATCTTTGTGGTTCTGCAAAAGCTAAATATTTATTGAAGCTTCAAAATGAGCAGCGAAGGAGGAAACTAACGAACACCATGATGCAAAATCTACTTTGAAAACCATGTTTTTAGAATGGTTTTTCTTTTTACATACTCCAAGTTGCCTTGGATTGGCATATATGCAGAAGAAACATACTCGTTGCTACATTTCTCCGTGCTGACCTTGCAATCTTAAATCATGGTCTAACTAGTTGGAACTTCTTCTGCAGGTTGAGTTGTATGTAGATTCAAAAACTTTTCAATTAATGGGTGAGGTGACAATTATTAATTGGTTGTATGCCAGAATTCTTTCAGTCGAAGAGAGGGAATTAAGATTTTGATGGCAAAAGAAAGAAAAGTTGAACTTTGTTTACATTTACAAATCTCTCAAGTCGACTGACTGTTTCCTTGTTTGAGGAATTTTCAGGTAAAGAACATGCACTTGTCATTTCCAATCACAAAAGTGACATTGATTGGCTTGTCGGATGGCTTGTAGCTCAGGTGCTTATCTTTCCAAATATATCTCTAGCAGTCATTTGTATGATGTTAAACAAGCATATTAACTGTTGACGGTATTTTAAAAGCATATAATTTTCTGACTTCATGAAAAACAAGTTACCATCATGGGGTCCGCGACCTTCCCTCCCCCACTTTGTTGTTTTTCAACTGTTAACCTCAACAAAAAATTTCAGAAAACAATATCTCACGTTGTATCTTGTGTCTTTGTGTTTCCTTTATTCAGAACACCTCAGACCGCACCCTTATAGTGAAAATGAGATTTGAAGTAAAGTTGGCAGAGTTAGAAATTTATTAACCTCCTATATCTTTTCGATTGTGTTATTTCTAGTTCACTGATCGGTATCAATGTGTTGCTAACAGCGCTCAGGTTGCCTTGGTAGCGCACTAGCCATCATAAAGAAAGAAATAATGTTCCTCCCAGTGAGTTTTCACTCAACATGTATCTTTCTGTTCCTATTGAAGTTAGTGATGGATTTATGTTGTATGTATTTAGTTACGCTTTCCGTAATTAGCAGGATTAAGAAAACCAGAATCTCTGCTGAAGTACTAATTATGCCAGCTTAAGTTATTTGCTTCACCAACTAAGATTTATCAACTTTCTTAATTTTTTTATTCGATTATTTAGTTGAATTCTTGTCACTCTCCTCATTCCAACTGTTACCAACTCATTCAGATTGCCCTTTTTCTACTCAATCATCTAATTTGTATTGTGATAAATCTTTCGGTAAGGGTTGATAACATGGCAAATGCACACAGGTCATCGGTTGGTCAATGTGGTTTTCTGAATATGTCTTCTTGCAAAGAAGATGGACAAAAGATGAAAGCACATTGAAGGTATCCTTAAATTTGTTTACATGTATATGTTGACACAGTCTTCTTCTTTGTCATGGTATAACTCATGGGTTCTCCACTACAGTCAGGTTTTCGAAGACTAGAGGACTTCCCCATGCCTTTTTGGTTGGCTCTCTTTGTAGAAGGAACACGATTTACGCAGGCAAAGTTAATGGCAGCTCAAGAGTTTGCAGCTTCTAGAGGGTTGCCTATTCCTAGGAACGTCTTGCTTCCACGGACGAAGGTAAATATACTGTATTTAGAAGTGAAGTCTGACCGGATCCTTAATATGCGACCTACTTAAATTAAAAGAAAGAGCAATGCATCCTTGCCACATTATACGTTTTTAGCTGCACTATTTTTTTCTTTTCTGAAATTTTTCTGTACTTGCAGGGGTTTGTTTCATCGGTAATCCATATGCGCTCTTTCATTCCAGCAATTTATGACTGTACACTGGCCGTCCCCAACAATCAGCCACCACCTACATTGTTGAGAATATTCAGAGGGCAATCTTCTGTGGTAGGACCACATAACTCTTTCTTCATATGCTAATAAAGTTATATTAACCTTATTTTGTTCCTAACTGCATCATTAGTCTCTCATAGGGAACATCACACTTTCTGTAATCCTTCTTACCTGCAGACGTCATTTAGGACGTACGTGAGAGTTGTAAACATGACATGTAATTGGATGTATGAACCGTATGCATAACACGTGAAATGAATTTTTAGCATATAACCACAATAAACATTAAGGATGCTACCAGAACTGGGGAACAAAAAAGGAAGATACAAAGTACTCATGAGTGTGCAGAAACAGGACAGACATTCTGTAGAAGGCGGCATTTCGTGCTGGCCTGGTGTGCCGTTGCATCCTTATGCATGATCTTGTTTACGGGACTTATGCTTCTGTTAAAATTCTAGGCCATAACTTCTGGAAAAATGAAATGGGGCTGATATATTATCAACTGTACTGTTTCCATGTAGAGCTGAGGCCAACAGTTGTGGGAATAGGTTAGGAAATAATGTTACTAACTATAAGGAATTCCGATTGTTGCAGTTAAAATTACAAATCAGGAGACACTCAATGCAGGAGTTGCCAGAAACGGCTGATGGAATTGGACAATGGTGTAAAGATGTGTTTGTTACCAAGGTATAGTAATCGATGCAACCTTTCTTTTCTTTTTCTCTTCTTATCTGGAATCTTCCCGTGCGTGAAACTTTTCATACAAGCAATATTTGGTGCGAGCGGAACCGAACATAGGACCTAGAGCCCAGGGGTGAATGATTGAGCTACAATGCCCTTCGTCGTGACTATATATTTGATGTTATGTTCTTCTTTTTTAAAATCTCCAACTACCAGGATGCCTTATTGGAGAAGTACTTTGCCAAAGGTTCATTCAGTGACCAACAACTTCAAAACATTGGCAGACCTACCAAGTCCTTAATTGTAAGATCTTTTAACTGACCAAATTACCATTTCCCTCTTTCTATCTTTTAATCTATGGAGGAAGAGGCTTCGAACTCAGTTGCAATTAAGGAGCCGAATGGGATACATTCTCTTGACCAACTGACTTAACTCACATTTTCTTGTTACTATTATATAGGTTGTCATACTTTGGTCGATCCTCCTTGCCTATGGAATTTACAAATTTGTGCAATGCTCTGCCCTCCTAGCCTCATGGGAAGGCATTGCATTTTCAGCAACATTCTTGGTCCTTATTGTAATTGTCATGCAAATTCTCATCCAGTCATCTGAGTCAGAGCGTTCTACTGCTCTCACGGTACCCCAAAAAGACCCATCACAGCAGCGACTCATTCAGAAATGATCTTCATGTGTATATATATTTAGGACTAACAACAGCCAACCCACATGTATGATCATGTATTTTCTTTCTTTTTTGGAAATATATAAATATAAAATATACAGATTGTTGTAAAACTAACTTTGAGAGGTGGTGAGAGAGAGAGGTGATCGGGTATGTGAGAATTGTATATTCATCACTGGCCTTGTACTTTTTGTTTATACTAATCATGATGGACTTTTTTACCTTACAAGTAATACAAAGCCAATAAGGATTTGATCTTCAAATTCTATTTCCACAATCACATTTCTAATTGATAATAGTATTTACAACACTCCCTCTTTGAGTGTGAACAACTTAAGAAGTAGTCGCATCAAGTCTTCTTGATTCGGAGATGGCGGTTGTTGTCGTCAGTTCTTAGTGTTAAGCAATATGCAGAAGGAGAATAGAGAGGTCGCAGAGGAAGAAGAAGAAGAAAACAGAGAAGGTTGAGAGAGAGAGAGAGAGAGAGAGAGAGAGAAAGTGTGTGAATTGCATTTATATTTTCTTGATTGATTCAATGGTTACAATGATACAGTTATATAGAAGATTACTTGAATCTAACACTTAGCAACAATCCTAACTGCCATATCTATTTGGCTATATACTCTAACATCCCCCCGCAAGCTCATGTTGGTTCAAGCATGAGATTGTTGCAATTGGAGAGTAGAGTATCTCTTCACTGCTGATAGTTGTGGCTGATCCCATTGTCTCACAAGCGGCCAAATGCCTGACTAGTGCCGTATCTATTTGGCTATATACTCAATGACAAAAGCAAGACTGAATGTCACAGCCAAAAGCAAACCTCCTGGAACAGCAATAACGACAATTGTAATAGCTATAGCAAAATATTCCAAGTTTTCCCATGTGTCATCTCCAGACCTGATCAAGTGGGATCCTTCTTGAAGCTTGTGGCTGAACAATCCTTGTATTTTACCATTGTACCGTGTATACCATAGTAACCAAATCAGTGTAAACTTGGTGCCCCCACCCTTATCAGAAATTCTCATATGGTAGCCTAATTGAATATCAAATATTCTTCCACCTTTGCATAACCGAAGTACATAAAATCCGCAGAACTCATGTACAACAGTTTGAGTATGAATTTCAACATTAAAATGGCTCTGTAAAGGAGTTTCATGATGTTTGTGTCGTTTATGGGGCGCATGAGGTGTTCTGACAGTGAGTTTCTTCGTGGTAGCCAGCTCATTAGCTAAGTCAAACGAATTGAGGTCTTCGAGGACACGATCAAACTCTAGCTCGTCTTCACCGTCATCATCTACAGAGTGTTCATTCTCAGATAAGTCTGATTTATGCTGCTCAGATACGCTGTTTCCCACATTTGGATATCCAACAAATCCCATAACTACATTACTAGAAGCTGAGAGACAATCAGCATCAACATGATCTTTCTGTGAACAAATTTGATGTGTGGTAATTTCAGATGGCAGAGAACTAGGATATAGAGATGGAGGTGAGCCAAGAACTCCAGGTGAAAATTGAGGAAAATACTTATATGTATTAAACCTTGGACCATTATTGTAATGGAACTGACCTTTACCACATCGCACAACCTTAGACAATTGAGATGGCATAGAAGATGGCATAGCATATGATTGGTTTTGTCCAGTGAAACTGGTATGCATAGTAGTCATTGGAGGTGTAGATGAATAAGTCATATTTCTGTACAAGCAAGTGACAGCACTATGGTTCCTTCTATTACAGATTTGACATGGCTCAGGTGAAGCAGTTATTCTGTAAATACAATTAGCTGCACTATGACCTTGTTGAGCACACAATTGGCAAGTGATTGTAGAATAAGAAGCTCCGTTGTTAAACTGTGAAGTGAAATCATGTACAACATGTTTAGGATTAGAATACCTTTGGCCTTGATTATACTGAAACTTGCATGTGTCCTTTGATTTTGAGTAAAAGAATTGATTGTGTCCAGTGCCTCCATTGCCTCCAGAACTGGCATATAAACTAGAATGATCATTGCTTTGAAAACCCAGATTTTGCGTAGAGCCAATTGACGCAGATGATCCATGACCATAATTGGCAATTATTGAGACTTTGGAACCCTGTCCTTGATCCTGTGCCACCATAGCAGAGAGGAATGGTATTGAGGAATTGTTTTGAACAAAAACTTCCTCTACAAGCAATTGGAATCGAAAATCTTTGAGAGAAATAACATTTTCTCTACCACGAATCACACATCTAAAGGTGTTGTACTCAGATGGCAAGCCATTAAGAGCAAGAATAACAATGTCCTCATCTGCAAATGTGACTCCAGCAGCAGCAAGAAAATCTCTTGCTTCCTTGATTCGTTGCAGGTACTGAGTCATAGAATCAGTGCCTTTCTTGATGGTATAAAGATTTGATTTCATTTGAAAGATTGCAGTCCTACTGACGACAGAGAATTGGTCTTGAAGCCTAACCCATAAATCTCTTGCACTTGTGCTACCAATAGCACAAGAAATTGCAGAAGAGGATAGGGTTGCAGTAATGAGATGCATAAGTGCCCTATCATGCATCTTCCATACTTTGTAATCATCAGACTCAACTCTTGAATGAGATCCAGTAAATGAAATGTCAGAATCACTAGAAGAGGTAGACGAGAATTGAAGAGGACAGGAACTCGAACCATCCACAAAATTCATGATCCCATAACCTTCGAGTAGCAATTGCATCTGAAAATGCCATTGAAGATAATTGGAATCATCCAACTTAACTGACACAGAGGATGAGACAGAAGAAATCAACCCAGTAATCGGAGACTGCAAGATTTGCAGTTGAGAAGCAGTAACCATTGTGAAGAATTTTCACTGAGGAATAAAACCAAACACTTGGTGTGCAAGAACCGGCCAACCGAAGTGAAGGACTGAGGAAGGAAGAGAAACGCCCAGAAAATCACAGAGAGATGAGAGATGAAGCGGAAGCATAGAAAACCAGAATTGAAGAAGCTGTCGAAGCTATTCGGGCTCTGATACCATGTTAAGCAATATGCAGAAGGAGAATAGAGAGGTCGCAGAGGAAGAAGAAGAAGAAAACAGAGAAGGTTGAGAGAGAGAGAGAGAGAGAGAGAGAGAGAGAGAGAGAGAGAGAAAGTGTGTGAATTGCATTTATATTTTCTTGATTGATTCAATGGTTACAATGATACAGTTATATAGAAGATTACTTGAATCTAACACTTAGCAACAATCCTAACTGCCATATCTATTTGGCTATATATTCTAACACTTAGCAGGTACAATAATTGTTAACTCAAGTGTCATGCGATGGATCAACTTAAGAAGTTGTCACATCAAGTCTTCAAGAACACTATCATAATCTAGAATAATCTCGTGTGGTAGATCAAATGAGATAGCGATCGGATCCGAACTAGTTTGACTAGACTGTAGGTTGTTTTTTTTTTCTTTTTCCTCTTCCTAGGATACGTGTCACATCTCGATTCTGAGATACGTTAAGGATCGATACACGATGTCAAGACGTAATTATACGCCAAAGTAAGAATCAAGTTAGACTCGGTACTTCAGTAACATATATACGCAAGGCACCTACTCAAAAAGGCCAGTAGTCTCACTATGTGAAGTACCAAAAACAAATCATTAGTTCAAAGTAGCGTCCCTTCGTTTGTTTCATCTCATGGCTGCATCTAATCCTTAGATTAGATTGTCTACGTACCCTAAGACGAGATCAAGTCATTCATGATTCACCATGTTGTTAAGCTCAAAAATTTATCATGGCATTAATTGGCTAGAAATATAGAGTTCCAGACTACTCTAAATGTGAGTGATGTGCCAATATATCATTACATCTTAAATAGCATTTCAATAAAAGAGTTCCGGAGAGATATGATATGACTTAATGTTAATTATTCAATTTAGTATAGGGACAAGTTTAGCTTTATGTAATGTCCATAAAGAATTGGAACATCAAATTATGAAAATTATTTATTATGCGTTGTAGAAATTGTGGCTTGCTTGCTTTGAGACCACAGTTCATGAAATCTAGTTGCGAGTTTTATCTTAGGACTTGGTACTTATGTTTATTACCAAGCTGCCGGGAACTATGGTAATGTCGTGGTTACCACTTTCTCCAATATTGACAAGTATTGTAAGGATGCTAAACATAACAGAAAGGAAAATACCTTCTCATTATAAAGGAGATTCAGAAACAATGAGTGTCTATAATGACAAAACCTGTGTTTGCAAGGACACAAATGACATATGCTTCAAGAATTGTGGTCATAATCATGACAGTACTAGTGATAGGGGAGAAATTTTTTATTGTGATCGGAACACGAGTGATACACCACGTGTTTTTATATAAATAGTGAAATTTTTTATTTTTTTTAAGTTATTAACTTTTTAACACCCATATCCCACTATTTGTATAGTGACACATGGTGTATCATCCCGTGTTCCCGTCACACTGAAAAATCTCTCAGTGATTGGGTGTGTTGCATGGTGTTAATTCTTTAAGGGCGTGTTTGTTTGCACTCACTAAGCCTCACTGGACAAGACTGGCTTGGCTAAGAATATTAATCCGTATTTGGTGCAAGCCAGGACTGAGTTTAATGGGACTAACTCGGACTTGTTCCGACTAAACTCTTCGCTAGTTAGGTTTGGCGAGGCCGGGCAAAAAGGATGGGATTGCTAAGACCAGTGCTTCGCATCATCATTGTGTTGAGGCTTCGACTTCCTCAGTCATCTTCCAATAGATCTCCAACCCACCACCATTAAGCTTTTCTTCTTTGACTGTTGCATCCTTCTCGAGACCGTTAAGCATTCCGCCAGGAAGATGCGTCTGCAAGTTTGTCATCGATTTGTAGAGATCAATAGAAATCGATTTGCAAATCCGACAATCCGAGACTCTGCAAATTGAAAAAAAAACATTTAACTAATTAATTTTTTAGCATGGCCGCCCTCGCCGTTTTAGTTAGGTTATATTGCTCATTTCATTTTAGTTGTCATACAACTTAAACTCTATGTGCCTTGTGGACCAAAACCCGAAACTAACTTAAAAAGCCAATACAAACCTTTCGTATGATTAATTAACTAATTAATTAATCTTGACCAATCTCAATTAAACTATTCAATTCCTTATCCATCTCATTGATATTTCTTCACATTCATCGTTACTCGATGTACGATCCATTAGGTTCCAATTAGCGAATGAGTGGGGAGGGCTACCCCATCCTGGGTTAGGGCATACAACAAGCCTCTTTAAGGACTTAAAGATGGGATCTTAGTACCTTTCTGGATTTTTTACAAATCACCCATCAAGAGAGATTGCCGGCAGCAAGACTCAAATCTAAACTTTGGTATGATGAAGAGAATGATCTTTACCAACTCAATCAACCCTTGTTAACGGCAGATAACCATTGTCACTCTTATAATAATTACTAGGTTACTCTTTGATAAATTTGATAATTGAATCCGGGATGATTTATTGAGCGTGATTATATATAAAAGGATAGGAATATGTATTTACACACCAAGGGAAAATGGTCACCAAGTTACGAATTGACCGAAATTTACCGACCACAATACTTTAATTTTGACCAATTACCTAATGCACAGTAACTCCAGCACGCAAAATTACCAGAAAAATTAAATCTTTTGGTGCTGTTTAATACGATACAGCAGTGGGTATCATCATGGTATGCTATAACCTAGTTACCAAATTGCCTAACAATATTTTATGTCAAAGTCGGTGCAACTCATCAAAGTTCTAAAAGACGTTAGACACTAGTAGGATGGTGAACTGGGACTTAGCTCCTAGACAGTTAGGTGAGATCTAGGCAAATTTAAGTAAATTTATTATATATTGTAAAATAAGTGCCCATTTATATTTAAAAGACACATAATTGTATACATAAATTGTAAAATAAAATAACATATATATTATAAAGTATTAAAACATATTGAAAATATGGGGAATAAGTATATAATGAGTGTTCATCCAAGTATTCAACAAGTCTCTTACATTTTATTGAAAAATAGAATTCCAAAATAAAAGTTATCGATTTTTTGTTCAAGTGAGAATCCCGATCTATACAGGTGCCTAGGTGGATTTAGATGGACGCTTATGCAGGTTTAGGCAGGCTAGGTGGACACGTCAACGGGTTTAAGCATACTTTCTTAATTTTTAAATGTCTAAGAACTAATCAGAGCGGTGACCAACTTATAGCGCCGCCTATATTTTTAGAACAGTGCTCCTTGATGTAGGGATCGCAAACCCTAGTGCAAGCTAGATTTTTTGGTACGTCCAGCCCGATCGCACGACATTTTTATAGTTATAGGTACGTCCCAAAAAGTTTACAATTATATTGAGTTAATTACTGTACCTAAATTCATAAAAGAAATTGAACTGTACCAAGCCAATAGACTAGGTTACGTGAGGTCCTTGCCAACCCACCTTACAAAATAAGGAAAACTAATGAAAAATGTCCGAAAACTTTGAGTTTTAACGATAAGTACAAAATAAAAGGTAAAGTAAATAGTACTAGGATTGACTTTTTAGTGTAAAAATGTGATTTTAAATAGTTACTTTTGAATCAATAGCCACTTAGTACTATGGTTTAGTGATATTTTTTCCTTTACTTGTAAGTGAGGTTTTATGTTCAATTCTCGTTAAAGACGAATTTGAACAATTATTGCTAACTCATTAAAAGGTTTAGTCCACTCCCCGGCCTCTTTAGTATAAAACTCGCCCACTCCCTTAGTATAGAATATATTTTGTTCAAAAATAAATAAATAAATAATAGTTTTACAGGTGAAACCACTTTTTTTTTTTTTTTTTTTTTTTTTTTTTAAGAAAGAATAAGTAAAAAAAGATGAGTATATAAATTCTGAATGTGTCATATTTGCCGATAAACAAAAATAACAGCTTACATATTCATACCTACAAGTATCCTTTCTTTTCCTTTTATAGGACCCTCGATCTCTTCATTCCGCCTTCGCTCTCTGTCTCTTATCTGCCTGCAATTGTAGGAATTGTGCGTGTGTGGCCATGGAGGTTAGAGCTGTATTGTTCTCAATTCCTTTTGGACTGACCTTTCTTCTCTTTGGTCTAGCTATTAATCTTATCCAGGTCCTTATTCTACCCTAAAATAGTCGTTTAAATCCTTTCTACACTATAATAGTTGTGATGCGTAAGGTGGCATAACTAATCATACTTTACATTTAGGCGGTTTGCTTCCTCACCATTCGGCCTTTGTCGAAGAGTGCGTTTAGACAGATCAATGGAGCAGTTGCATCATTCTTATGGTTGGATCTCATTTGGCTCATGGAGTGGTGGGGAGGCCTTAAGGTATACGCAAATTTGCATCACTTGTTGTAGACCTATATATAACAAAGGTTAATTCTACATATGGTCAGTTTTTTTTCCTTCGTGCATTACAAGCACTTACAACCTCGCGTATCTAATACTTTGGAGCTACCATACGTTAGTACTACTACTCATTCTTTTGACTAATAAATACGGACTTTTGATTTCAGGTTAAGTTGTACACAGATTTGGAAACTTATCGACTAATGGGTAACGAGAATGTATTACTTTATGGATAATGCTTGCATTCCCCCCTTTGGGGGATGAGCCTATTTCTCCACTTGCAAATAACATATCATCACCGTAGAAACTTCATTATTGAAACTGTTCAATTTCTTAAGATTCATTTGAACATCATCCCTACGAAAATCATTCGAATAAGAGTTCGTTTAGTCATTCAAATGTATCCAATAAATCAACAGTGTAAGGACCAAGTAACATATTCATGATGAAACCTCCATTTATTTGGTGCATTTGAA